>NC_056511.1:29677186-29684356 GCF_014905685.2 Nematolebias whitei | reverse complement strand
CACACACACACACACACACACACACACACACACGCACACACACACGCACACACACACACACACACACACACACACACACATATACACATATACATACACATACATATATATCATCTCTATCATTTTTACTGTAGTTTATCATTGCCATTGTTTACTGTTCTGTCTGGAGCAGGTCTCTTGTAAATGAGTCCTTGTGGCTCCATGAAGCCAATCTGTATAAACCTGTGACAGTAACAAAGAGTGATGACAAGAGTGGATGACAAACTGTTTTTCAATTATAAAACAAACAAACAAAAAAAAAACTTAAATTTGTCTGAATCATTTGTGAATGTCTGTTGTTGTTGTTGTTATCAGTGTCTTATTATCTTGTGCTCTGGTTCGGTGTCTTCAGGGACGATGTGTGTGAGGGTGGACATGTTTGGAGGTTGCTGTGTTGAAGCTCCATGGATCAGCTTCTCTGCAGCTCTCAGCACCTTCACTGAGCCTTCAGGGAATCACTGAGCTGCTGCTGTTCTTCACAGTTAGAAGCTGGTATCTCTCGTCAAATGATGATCTCCAGCATCATCTTGTTCATGCCAGGCTTTTCATCCACTGACCACAGACACCTGGAAACATCAGGAGGACCAGTAGCTGTTTAACACATCTGGAAGGAAACCAGTGAGATTTTAATATGACCATGACCATCATGATATGATGTTATGTGGGGGAGTGGTGGCGCAGAGGTTAGAAGATGGACCTGTGATCGGAAAGTCGCAGTTTCAACTCCCGGTACTGTCAACATCAAAATGAGGTGGAAAAGGTGAAACACCCACACCTGCCTCCACTCTCATTGGCCCCACTCTGTTCCCCTGAGCAAGGCCCTTAACCCCCACCATCTGCTCCTAAACAGGTCTCTCTTGAAAATGAGTTCTCGTGACTCAATGAGTCTACCTGGATAAATAAAGGGTAAATGAAAAAATTAAAGTTTAAAATAGAAATACTCACATCATGAGGCCAAGGTTGTGAGTGTGACGTGCACGTTCCTGAGAGGCCACAGACAGAGCAGCTCCAGCTTTTGTTGAGTTCCTGTAGTCCTGCAGTTTTCAAGCTGAAATGAAAAAACATCATGAATATGAACTTTACAGTCTATAGTTACCTGTTCATATAAACACATGGAGATGGAGGTGTCTCACCTTGTGACTGACAATAAAATATGTACATTTATGAACTCTAATGAACTTATAATGATGCTCCTACTCTTTGAAGGTGAACCGATGGTACCACACCATCTCTCAGTCGGACAGTCTGATCAGTTTGATCAAAATCCTCCAGTTTAAAATCCTCACTGCTCAGATGAATCCTCCTCAAAGATACTTCCTCCTCTTCCTCACATCTTTTTCTTTGGGAAACCTTCAAAATGAAAACAGGAGATTTGTGTCTTCACAAAAACATACTTAACTAACATACATACAAAAACAACTTAAACAAAACTCCAATTATGATGCATATCTCTTGATAATGAACCAATGCTACAAAAATAGTGAGTACGTTTGTTAGAAAAATATTCCTGTCATCAGATCTCAGTTAGCTACATTGCAGCTGAACACCGTGTTACACTGAACATAAAATCAGCTGGTGGACATAAATACAGTACAGTAATATTATATTCACAAAGTACTAACAATAATATGTTCATCTTACTTGTGAAAAGTTATCCCCCGAGACCTGACGTCAACAGTCCATCGATTAGAACAGAAATAAGCTGCGAAGTGCTGAGACATCTTCTGCTTTAACCAAATAAGGACGACCATTTCAAGATGGCGGCCGAAAATCCTGCGCCGCAGCAGCCAATGAGGCATCTAGTGTTTATATCTATGGTCGCAACTCTCTCTTTATAGGGCTCTGGCCCTCGGGATTACTGGCTCACCAAATAACGCTGAGCGAGAATCCAACAAAAATCCATGTTTTACTTCCGGGGAAGAGCTCGTGTCACGTGATCTTTCATATAGTAAGCGTCATCAGTAGTAATAATTCATTCAACCTTTATTTATACAGGTTAGTCCCATTTTTCCCAGGTGACTCATTTACAAGAGAGACCCGAAAATAATAATAATAATAATAAAATCATTCAGAAAAATAACGTGGTACATCCTGTTGGTATGACTATTGTCGTGGCTGGTTACCACGTCGTGTTCAAGACAGCTGAGACATCGCCCTCGGTATAAAAGATTTATTTGACAAACAGGGGTTACAGATATTCAGAGACAAACAATTACATTTGTAAAATATATGCATATATTTGGAGCATTAAAGAACGAACCGTCTCGGTCTGGTCTTCCCCGGAAATGCCCGCTGAGCGTGTGTCATTTCCGGCTTTTATAAAAGCTTGAAAAAGCTAGCTCCTCTGATTGGTTTAGCCCTTCAGTTGCCATGGTTACTGGTGTAGCCCGCCCCCTGAAGGACGTTAGTTAATAAAAAGTTTATGGCACACTGAAATCGTTCTTTGTTTTAGCTCTGTTTGTTTAACGTGATTATACCTTAGTGATACCAAATGATTTGAGTTAAAGTTGTTTATTTCTAGGAATAATTAATAACTATTAATTATTATCTAACTCATGTTTGCGTGTTCTTACTTGATTCGTTTTTATACTTCTGTTTTAGTTTAGTTGCTTTAGTTGGATTTTACTTAGTCAAACTATATTAAGTCTAAATTAAAGAGATGTGTTCTAGCTTTATTTATGTTAATCAGTCTGCTATCTGGCATGATTTGATTGCTTGTAATATATCAAATGTGAACTTGTAAAATTATCATTAGCTAATATAAGATTATATGTAAAGGTAAAATAGTTAGAATTAGTACACATTTTCTATAAATATAGTGCAACCCTGGAAGAAAGACCCACATACACTTTGTATAACATGACATTTGAATGCTTGATAGGAAATATAAAAAGGTATAAAAATATGAAATCCAACAATCCCTCTTTTGATCTCCCCATATTCATGGGAGATCACCCCTTTTGGATTTGTCCATATGGAAGTGACCCAAACTTACTGCAACCCTCCAGGGGTCCTGGACCAGACCCCTGGTTCAAACCCTTCAAAACCTGTAAAAAATACCAAATGCATAAACCTTTATAAAAATACAAAAAACTACAACACTCCTAGTAAAAGATAAATACCCAACACACTAAAATAAGTAAAACTCCACCCTAATACCAAAATTGACCTTTTTTTAAACCACCTTTAAAATACCTTGTGGTATTTTAGAATGATGAAATGCCCAATTGAATGGAGTAAAATTTTGAATAGTTAAGAGTTTCCAATTGAATCCACGACCAATCTCTGGTTGTTTTTCAGAATGACTGAAAGGAAAGACAAGACACTCATATTAAACAGGAAAATACAACACACTTAATTTAAACAGGACTATCTAGCCGGTCTCCAGTTATTGAGCTTGCGGTGGGAGGCCTTGTTCATCCACAAGGGTCCTTTTGGTGCTCGGTGGGATTCGGCCCGCGGAGATATCTTCATGTAAAGTCCTCAGAACCTTTATCAGTCTGATCAGACATTCTAAATTATGTGTGTGTGCATTGGGACAAAACTAAAATCAGTTTGACGTGTCTTCTGTTCTTCACGGTCAGGGCTGGTAATCTTCCGTCCTTACCCGTTCCACCTGACTGACCGACTTAGGCAGAGCGGAGACTTCTTCTCCAATGTTTGCTACTGCCTTTTTCCTACCAGAACAAAGGGGCAAAGAGTGAGCTCCCACGAAGGTCCTGTCACCTCCTCCAGGTGTAGTGGGGAGCTGTCCTCAGATCACCCTCCATCTGGTCCAGCGATCGATTTCGCTCCTCTGCAGGGGCGCACTGGTTGTGGTCATAACAGGTGTCCCTCTCCTTCTGTAGAACGATGGCGTGTGATGTTCTCTCCACCACCTGGTGGGGTCCTATCCCTCTTTTCAGCAGGACACAGTCCGGTGTGATGGTCCGTAGTCAATCTCCTCGGTCAGAGGTTCTCCCTCCTGATGAGAAAAGCTGGACACCAAAGCTTGCGAATTGTTAAACACCCTGCATGGCCTTTTGATTATTTTATCTGTGGGATCCATGACCCATTTGTGGGCCTGGTCAAAAAACTGACTGGTTACTTCCTAGTGAGTAAAACCTGTTTCTTAATTATTGGACACCCTGATGGTCATTATTGCTACTGCTAGTGTGTACTCTTACACTGTAATGTTATAATAAAACAGAACTTGTAAAACTGAAATAAAATGCTATTCTTACATTCATCTATACACTTGAAAACTGAAATGAGGAACCTACTGGACTTCTCCAGGGATACCTGAGTACTCTCGTCCCGTCTTTCACCCTTCCAAGCCTTTGCAGTCAACAGGTCTACCTACATAAGCAAAGTTAAACATACCCAGCAACAATGCACAACAACACCCTGCAATAAGCAATCCCCCACGCCGGCCTACCTCCTCCTGGAGCCTGTGCAAGTAACTTCATTAAATCGCTTGTGTAGTGAACTTGACCTGATGTCAAATCAATGACCTTAGGATCATATGGTCAGGAACTGTCATTTCATTGATCTGCATCTAGAAATACAGGTTGATCGATCCTGAGACTTTCTTTCTTGAATTAATCAAGTGGAAAAGACAATTCTCTATGATCATTACTATGTTACAAATGTTTTGATAATCAAATTGTGTTAGTTCAAACAATGTTTACATGTTGAAGTGAACTACTCATTTTTATTTACTTAAACAGTAGTAATGATTTTTATTCCTCATTCAAAGA
This sequence comes from Nematolebias whitei, assembly GCF_014905685.2. NCBI lineage: Eukaryota > Metazoa > Chordata > Actinopteri > Cyprinodontiformes > Rivulidae > Nematolebias > Nematolebias whitei. The sequence continues at coordinate 29,679,578 of NC_056511.1, read as the reverse complement.
AGAAATCAGGGTAATATGCATTTCTTGATTTTTCTGTCTTCAATGAGCATATTTGTAAGTGTGTTAAAGTTCGAGGTTCGGTCAACTAAAAAGTTTACTGAAAAGAAATGTCATGTTTAACTTTCACAGCAGATACAGGAGAGATGGCACCACGAAGTCTGGTCTTTCCATGATATCTTTCTGTCTGTTTTTAAACAATCCTTGACTTTCCATAACACCTTACATCACAAACCACACCTCTGTTCTGGTCCATCCACGAATCAGAAAGCTCTCAAATGAACCGGAAGTATACCCCGTTTAAATGTGGCAACTTCCCAGTTCAACAGTAGAGTTGAGAAGAGATGGGTTACAGAGTTTCAGAGTTCAAGAGTTCAGAGTTCTGAAGGAGTTCAGAGTTCTTGGAAACCAGACAAGCTGAACCAGAGATGATTTTGGGAATTATAACTTCTGTTTGGATAACCTCACACAACTCCTAAGGTTTTAGCTGTCCTCACGGAGACGCTGAAAGAGTCAAAAGGAGAGCTCTACACCGACGCTGAAGCTATCGTCTGCAAGGTAAAAGTTCTATTTCGACCAAGCGTACCGTTGGCCAAGCTGATTTCCAAAGAGCGTGCTGTTCTGGTTAAAACAGATAAATTCCCTCACACATCTCTCTGTAAGATAAATCTCAATTTTCCATCTTCAAACTCTCCTTTCTGCTAGAAAATTAATCCAGATGTTTTCATTAATGTCTGTAGTGAAGCAACGGAAAACCATGGCCGTATGGTTTTCCTGATTGATTAATTATGCTGTTGTTATTTTCATATTTTGCCAAATTAATGTAAATGTTTGATGTTAAACTTTGATTCTGTAAATAAATGACCGCATTCATTTTGATGGGTCAAAGATAAATAACGTCTCTCGTTACATTTCTGTTAAATTCAAAGCACGCATGTTACACAGTTCAGAAAAATGAAGAACCCGTTTAATGTATGAATATATCTCAGCATCTGTTCATACTACATCTGGTGGCCCGTGACGGTTCATAAATGACTGTGTATTCGTGTAAAGATTGATTTTACGTGTTGGCATGAAGAAAAATAACAGTTTGTCAGCTGTGTTGAACGCAGCGTGCAGAAGCTGCCGCTCGGAGCTTGACGCTGCATGTTACGCTGGCGATGTTATGAAAGCTGAAATAGTGTCATTGAGTCTTTATGAAAGCTGAAATTGTACGTCTGTTATGTGAACATAAGCTGGTTTTGAGCTGTGGAAACGCTGTTTTCTGTTTAAACTGGTCCAAACGGACAGAGACCCGGTTCTGGTTCCGGCTCGGTTCTGAGAAAGATCGAACGAGTTGTTTAAATAGTTTAAAAGACGTTTTTGAGACCGGAGCAACGACTCCGTGCAGCTGGGAGCTTATCGTTACATCTTTTAACAGAAAAAAGTGCATTTTGACAGTTTAAAAGACGAAAAAAGTTGACGGACTTGTTCAGATAAATCTAACATGCTAGCTGGGAAAACGGTTCGTGATTGGTTGGATTAGCTGTTGTGAAGCGCTCTGATTTGCTGAGAAATAAATGACGTGCCTACGTCATTTCCTCTCACCCCCGTGCTGCTTTGTCATTGGTGATTTCAGTCACGTGACCCGGAAATGAAAACTCGTTTTCATAGGGAAATAAAATCTGCTTTTTAAAGTTCAAAAACGCTTTAAAAGCTGTATTCTGATGCGCTGCTTTAGTTCTTCGAAGTCTAATTGCTAAAATTTTGCCACGTTTGTGTAAAAAATCCGTTCAGAAATGTTGGTTTTAACCGAGTCTAGCCAATGCTAATTTTAAGCTAACAGCTAATGACCGGATGCCACGGGAAGTCATAGCGACCCCTACTGGACAACACTAACAGTGTCTGAGTTAAAATTATTAAGGTTGTACTGCCACCTCCTGGGAAACTTGAGATCACAGGTTTCACTTCGCTTTCTAGGTTATTTTAGTGAAATTAAACGTATTTTCTTTTTAAAGGCATTTTTGAGTTAATAAACGTTCATCAAAGCTGAATAATCACTGTTATCTTGCATTTTAAAAGTTATTAAGGTATTTATGCAAAGAGGCATTTACCAAACACAACTTTATTCACTGATAATTCCTTATAAAAAGGTACAAAATAAAAGTTAGAAACTTTTTAAAAAAAAGAAACAGTTACAGATATTCACAGAGTTGGAAAAAGTTTACTCATTTGCTAAAGGATAATGCACGTTTAATTGATAAATCACTAAATAAGAGTAAATATATCAGAGAAAGAGACTTTTCTGATTTTATTTATTTTGGAAAAACCTAAAACATAAAATTCTCCTATTTAATTTTTAAATAGAAGAAAAATGGCAAGCGAAGAAGAAGAAGAGCACCCTTTCAACTCCCAA
>NC_056511.1:29671780-29677086 GCF_014905685.2 Nematolebias whitei | reverse complement strand
ACGTGTTTGTGAACCAAGGTTTCATAGAAAGCTCGGTTAATTGCTGATTTATCTGTCCACAGAGACAGAACAGCATCGTTGGTGTGGGACCCTTGGATCTCTACACCTTTAACTACCAGTGGTAGGTAGTGTTTGGTGGACTCTGACTGCTCCAGCTCACAGAGGAGGCTGTCTTGTTGGGTCAGAGTTTGGTCCACCGGGTGGGTCTCTTTGGTTTCACATGATGTCAGAGGGATACTCACCGGGCTCGTGTCCTCGGCTGAGGAGTCCTTTGCGCCCTCCGCGGTACCTGCTGTTAGGCAGTCTGTGTTACACTCCGGAGGCATTTGTATTGGCAGTGGCTTGCTCACCTTGGCCCACATCGTTTGATCACCATAATCTATAATCGCGTCAAAGCGATTTATAAAATCCTGGCCAACCAAAAATGGGAATGAGTCAACACGAGACACGTGTACCGGGTGGTATAGTGTCATTCTGCCAATCTGCATGTGAACCATTGCTATAGCTGTCAGGGTTGTCCTCTTCTCTGAGAGACCCTGCATTTCTATAGCACATTCTTTGAGAGGTATTATCCTGTTAACACCAGCAGCGGCTGTCCTCAGCTCCTCGAACAGTTTAGCTGACATAATTGTTATGTCTGCCCCACCGTCCAGAAGTGCTTCATGTGTGAAGACACCTTCGAGTGTTACTGACAGGTACGCCTTCTTGGCGACCCCCCTTCTGATAAAGTTACACAGAAACCTCTTAGGTTTTTTCTGACGTTTCTTCACACGTTCAGCCTTGTCTGTGTAATCTTGGTTTGTCTGAACCGTCAGCACAGCAGTAGCTGTTTCTGAGTGTTCAGCTTGCGATGACTCGTCATCGTTTGTGTGTGAGTTTACCCCCCCTTCTTCCGATGAGGGGTTGTTGGAGGAAACAACAACAATGTCTTGGTGTGTTCCACCGACATCTGTGATGTTGTCATTCGTGCCCTCAGATGTAATAGTGATTACATCACTGCATAGTGCTCTAGGTTGGTTTCCCGTGTCAGTGTGTTTCAAAGTTTCTAACAACCTGCGTAGTTTCTCTGTCTCTTCCAAGCTCAGAGGTGTAGGGCCTTGTTTCTGGAACCTTGGTGATTTTTTCGCCTCGGTTCGTTTCGTCTGAGGTGGGGGACGGTTAGGTACGTCTTTTGGGGGTTCCTTTTCGGACTTCCCTGATAATATGGGTCACCTTGGTTCCCATATCTTTGCGTCCTACGCACACCCCATTTACGATAATCATATTTACTCCTCTGAAAGAGGAGCTTTTTTGTCCCAGCGTGCACCTTCATGACGCGGTTTGTTAGTTTGAAAAGACTGCTTTTTCTCGCCTTTTTTAGGAGTAAGAGGCGATGCACGCCGTCCTTCCAGTTCTAGTGAATGGGGTTTAACCTTTACACCAGGAAACACCTCTATGGGCATCTTAGCATGAGAACATGCCTCAAACACATTCACAGCACACTGTTTAATCTCATTGATGGATTTTTCTCTGAAATTTGCCATCATTTGTACTGACGTTCGTATGTCAGTGTGGAGATTTTTGCTGAAAACAAATTTAAAACCTTCTTCTTCCTCCATTCCGGTTTCATTTCTGTAACCAAAATAAGCTTGGAAGATTCTTTTGTAATAAACCTTTGGATGTTCATGCTTCCCTTGCGTGACCTTGTCAGCAGCTGGGAAACCAGCAGGTCCCGTGCAGGGGTCGTACTCCCTGATCAAAGCTTCACACAGAAGGTTGTAATCCCTCCTCGTGGCATCAGGTTGACACTCGATGAAGGTGAACACCTCTCTGTCCGAAGTGAGCCTTATCAGACTCCCTTTCCTTCAATTTCTCCTCATATGAGTGAGCTTGTAAAGTAAGGTAATTTTGTGAGAGCTCCCTCTCACGTTTTAACTCATGTGCACCGGTCTCTTCAGCAAGTTTAGACTGTGCCATGAATTTGAGATAACCCTCTCTGTCTGCTGCATATGCTTTAGACAGCACGTCATTTTGTTCAACCTGTTGATCCAATTTGTCTTTGAGAAGCAGAGAAATTTTTGCTAACCGTTCAAGGCTCAGCTTTTTATTCTCTGCCACCGTGGCATTTTCCGCTAAACTTTCCAGTACCGTAGCTTTCTGAATTTCATCCATCTGTTCTAATGGTGTGCCAATTATCGGGTTTGTTAAAATATTTAAAGCTCCCTGGATGATGTCATCTTGTTGACTGTCATCTTCTGACTGGGAGTCTGAAAGGTCAATGTTGGCCTCCTCTTTTTCCATTATCTCTTTATTTATTTAATTTAAATAAATAGACAGGAAGATGTTATGTTTTTAGGTGGTAAAATAAATCAGAAAAGTTTCCTTTTTCTGATATAATTACTCTTATTTAGTGTTTTAGCAATTAAACATGTATTTTCCTTTTAGCAATTGAGTAAACTTATCAACTCTGTGATTATCTGGACTGTATCTTTAAAAAGTTCTTAATTTTTCCTTTTGCACCTCCTTTTGAGGATTTATCAGTGAATGAAAAATTTCTTAGTAAACGCCTTTCAGAGGAGTAAATACTTTAATCACTTTTTAAATGCAAGATAACAGTAATAACTCAGCTTGAGGAACGTTTATTAACTCAAAAATGCTTATTTTAAAGAAATACGAGCGTTCAATTTCACCAAAATCCTAAAAACGAAATGAAACTGTCATATCAAGTTTCCAACAGGAGGTGGCAGTGTAACCTTATTTATTTTAACCTGTCACTGTTAGTGACGACCAGTAGGAGTCGCGATGACTTCCTGTGGCTTTGGTGACATCCGGTCGTTAGCCGTTAGCTTAAAAATTTAGCATCGGCTAGCGTGGTCCAAAAACACCATTTAATGACGGATTTAAAACTTAAACGTGGCAAATTTTCAGCGATTAGGCTTTTAGTAATTGGATCAGCGGTTCAGAACCAACTTTAAAGCGTTTTTCAACTTTAAACAACAGATTGAAATTCACTATGAAGACGAGCTTCATTTCCGGGTCACGTGACTGAATCAACCAATGACAAAGCAGCAGCGGGGGTGGGTTTTATAATCTGACATCAGAGGAAGTGACAACAGACATGTCAATCGTCTCTCCAGCAAATCAGAGCTACCCAAACAGCGGTTTTCGACGAATGACGCATCGTCATTCTAGCTATCTTTGTTAGCATTAGCCTGAAAAGTCTGGTCAACTTTCGTCCATTAACTTCTCAAAATGTACAATTTTCTGCTCCAAATGTGACGAACAAACTCTTAACTGTGTTCTGAGATGGCGCTCAGCTTTTTGAAACGTCTCTCCATCCATTTAAAACAACTCATTCGATCTTATCAGAACTGAGCGACAAACCGGGTCTGAACAGAACCCCCTGTCTGTTTGAACAGAATCAAACGCTTTTCACAGCTTAATTAACTTTGTCACATAACAGACGTACATTTCAGCTTTAAAATGAAACACATTGACGTTATTTCAGCTCTAAAAACACCACAACTGTAAACTTTCTCTGAACCCCACAGCTGCAAAACGCTGCGTTTCACACAGCAATCTGCACTCTTAAGCTAATTTCAGTTAAGATCAGATATGCCAACATGATAAATTCAATTGTTACACGAATAACAGTCCATTCATGATACCGTACGGGGCCACCAGTATGTAATGAACATATACCTGTCAGATATTATTCATAATTTAAACGGATTCTTTCATTTTTCTGGACTGAGTTCTATCGTGCATTGAATGATTAAATGTGGACGGAAACGTGGTTTAATTTCTGACTCACCAACAACAGTGAGCCGTTTAATTAAAAACGATTTAAAACACATCACACATTTACAATAATTGGCAGATTGATTTCAACAACAGCTTAATTAATTAGCTTTACAATGAGAACCATACGGCCATGGTATCACTTGCAGCTTTACAACAGACATTTCTGAAAATATCTGGATTAATTACTGGCAGATAGAAGAGTTTTAAAGATGGGAAAATGAAGTTTAAATGGAGAGAGATGGTGTGTGAGGGAAAATGTGTCGACGAAGAACGGCACCCTCCATTCGAACCCAGCTCTACCTCGGTACACTTCGGTAGTGGAAATCGACTCTTTACCTGTAGAAGATGTCTCCACTGGTACGGAGTTCCATTTAACGCTACCTTTCCAGCGTCTCCAAAGGAACAGCTGTGAATCGTCCGAAGTAGTGACGGTACTTCGTTCAACACCACGCTCACCTCTCAGGTGGACTCACATGAGCTGTGAGTCCGTCAGAGGTTCCACTCAGATGTGGAAGATTCCATAATCCCCACGAGACTCGGAACTTTGTTCTTCCTTCTAGAACTTTGTTCTGCGTAGTTCCCGTTGTTCTGCGTTCTGCGTTCTGCCTGGAACTAGGAAGTGTTGACTCTTTTAAAGAGGTCAGTTCCCGTTCCTCTGAGAACTTCCTGATTGGTTGAAACGAACCAACAGGGGTGTGGTCTTAGTGACGTAAGAGGTTATTAAAAGTCAAGGAGAAAGAGTAGATTGTTTTAAGAACAGACAGAAAGATGTTTTGAAGAAATGAGACTTTTTGGTGCCAGTCCTCTTCTATCTATCTGAAAAAGTTAAACATGACATTTCTTTCCAGTAAACATGTTTTTGACCGAAACTTGACTTCTGACCCACATCACAACTTGCTCATTTCAGACAGAAGATCAAAAATGCATAATTACTCTTGTAACAGACATTAACTTGATTTCTACTTTGAATGAAGATTAAAAATCATTTATACTGTTTCACAGTTGATTTAAAATGAGTAGTTCACTTCAACATTTAAAATGGTTTGAACTAAACACACTTTTGATTATCAAGACATTTGTAAAATAGTAATGATAATAAAAAAGAGAGTGTTCTTTCAATTGATCAGTGCAGGACACTTAGAAAGTCTCTGGATGAACTTAATTTTGTGTTTCTGGACTCAAATCAATGAAATAACAGTTCTTGTCCCAGGAAGGCCCTCAGGGCCAGATTTTGACCTGAGGCTTAGTTCACTACATGTACGTATGCGTGTACGGTACGCAGAGGGTTCAGACATGATACTCCAGCGTACCCCGAGCAGCTGCAGAGCAGCTTCACAGACAAGGGGCGTTAACCTTCGGGACAAATTGAGGTCGCCGATTGGTCATTTGCTGACACGCCTACTGGATTGATTGACAGGTCCAAAAAAAAAAAAAAGCGAGCGCTGGCAGCCTCCGCCGCAGCGGTGTTCTGTGTTTATATGTTGTTAATGAAAAGATCTAAAAAAAAAAAAAAAAAAAAAAAA
>NC_056511.1:29642709-29671680 GCF_014905685.2 Nematolebias whitei | reverse complement strand
CAAAAAAAAAAAAAAAAAAAAAAAACAGGGAGAGCTGGCTCTACAACCCACACATCAGACCAGCCCTCCAGGAAATCTCCAGACCCTCCCGCAGCCATGCTGGACCTGAGTTTAATTCGCTCGTGACAAATTCCTTCATTTCTCACCATTTCAGTCATGGCATCAATGGAGGAGGAAGAGATCACTTGCCTCTTGGCAAAAAACAAACAAAAATAAAGGCCAGATCAGGGATGAAGAAGGGGAATTTAATACATTGGTGTCGCATACAAAACAGCCTGTCGCTGCGCAGTTTATTGTGCGACACTGCGTACGCGTATGCGGTCGTAAAAATTTGAGCTTTGCACAGAGGGTACCCTGGGGGGTACGCACGTACCTCTGCGTACGTACGTGTGTACCTCTGCGTATGGATGTACGCGGCAGTATACTGGGGGCTTAATAGCCTCAGAGTAGAAGCTGTTCCTCAATCTAGTGGTTCTACACTTAATGCTCCTCAACCTCCTTCCTGAGGGGAGCGGGGCAAAAAGTGTTTGTGCTGGGTGAGTGGGGTACTTCATGATGCAGGTGGCCCTCTTCCTGCATCTGGAGGTGTAAATGTCTGTGATGGTGGGGAGACTGACTCCAACAGACTTCTGTGCAGCCTTTACCACTCTCTGCAAAGCTTTTCTTTCTGCAGCTGTGCAGCCTCCATGCCACACATTGATGCTGGAGCACAGGATGCTCTCCACTGCACACCTGTAGAAGGAGGTGAGGACTGAGCTTCCCAGACCAGTGCACCTCAACCATCTGAGGAAGTAGAGTCTCTGACAAGCTTTCTTGATCAGGCTGGTAGTGTTGTTGCCCCAGCTGAGGTTGTCTTTCAGGTGCACACCCAAGTACTTTTAGCTGTAGACCACTTCCACTGCAGATCCTCTTATGTTCAGTGGGGTGTAGGAGTGTTTGATCCTTCTGAAGTCCACAATCATTTCCTTCATCTTCTTCACATTGATGTGAAGGTTGTTCTTCCTGCACTAGCTCTCCATGTGTTCCACCTCCTGTCTCTAGCCAGACTCATTCAACCTTTTATTTAGACAGTCCACCAACAGTTTTCAGTCAGGTCATCTGGACAGTTTCTTTTTTTGCTGAAACGTTTCATCTTCCATCCGGAAGGCTTCATCAGTTTTTTGGTTTATTTTGACAGGTAAATCCCATTGAGCCTCGAGGACTCATTTACAAGAGAGACCTGATTTCAACAAAGAATGATGACGACAATGGACAACAGTGACAACAATAGACAAATATAAAAAGGCATACAGATTTTATTTTATTTTTTACAAATAGGATGGCAAAAAAGTAACAAAAACAGCTAGATTATAAGGTGAATGTAGAAAACTAAAAACAGGACATGTTTGCATTGGTCCTTGCCAGGAGTCCAACAGATTTTTAAAGCCACTTAGAGAGGTCAAGGTCGAGAGCTTCAGGTCTTTTTGCAAGATATTCCAGGAAACAGGAGCGGAGTAGAAGGTCCTTTTGCCAAGTTCAGTCCTCATTGAGGGAACACTGCAGGTAATAATGTCCTGAGAGCGCATGCTGTATCTGCACTCACACAGAGACATATAGGAGGAGATGTATGAAGGCAGCAGACCAAGAAGTGATTTAAAGATGAAAATGTACCAGTGAGAGAGTCTGCATGAAGTAAATGATGTCCAGTTAACCAGTGAATACAGGGTGCAGTGGTGGGTACGATAATCACAGCCAGTTATGAATCTTAGTGCACCATGATAGACAGCATCCAACATCTGATGGGTTCTTGTAGGAGCGTTCATGTAAATAATGTCACCGTAATCAATGGAGGGAAGGAAAGTCACAGTTGCAAAGCGTTTCCTAGCATTCAGGGTTAGATAGGATCTGTTTTTGAAAAAGAAACCCAGTTTAACTTTCAGTTTCCTTACTAAGTTTTCCACGTGAAGCGTAAAAGAGAGATGCGAGTCGACCAAGATACCCAAATGTTTATAGGAATCAACAAACTCAATGGGAACACCATTTGAGGATAAAATCAGAGGAAGAACTGCTGGGACCGACTTCCCGTTTGAAAAAAAAAACATCCCTTTGGTTTTTTCGGCATTTAAGACAAGTTTGAGGCGGAACAAATCAGACTGGATGATGTAAAATGTAGATTACAAAAGCTGGAAGGCTTTAGCAACTGTTTTAGCTCGACAATAAACAACTGTGTCATCAGCATAGAAATGTAAGGATGCATCAGGAATGCTCTGAACTACATTACCTATTGTTGTGGCTAGAAGCCACTAATGGTGTTCAAACAGCTGATACAGTCCACCTTAGTTCAAAAGATTTATTGGACAACAGATTACAAGTATTCAGAGTTCATAAAATCAATTTCATGTATGCATACAGGAGCATCTACCAAAACCGACCTGATCTGACGCTTCTCCAGCAAATGCTGCTCGTATTTTCTGGTGGCTTTGTTTTAGCAATTCGGGCTCTCTGATTGGTTTAACCGAACGGTTGTCATGGTTACTCTGCTCTGGCCAGGGACTTGGCACATTCTTTAGATAAGATAAGCCACTATTATGGCCTGGCGTGTAAATCGGCTCTTTGTTTTAGCCGTTTCAGTGTACTTACTTATAGCTTAGTGATACCAAATGATTCTGTTCTAAAGTTAGTTTTTCTAGGAATACTTAATAACTATTAATTATTAACTAACTCATCTCTGTGTGGTTTGAACTGACCCCCTCATCAACTGATGATTTTATGTGACTTACTAATTGTTATTATGATACTAATTCTATTTAGTCGAACTGTCTTAGTCTAGGTTAGAGAGAGAGAGAGATTTGGTCTAATTTATTTTATGTTAATCAGTCTCCCAGTTCTGGCTAACTGTCCTAGTGAGAAGCAGCCTTTTCTCTTGTGTAATTAAAAAGTATCTTACCTGACATTGGGCCCGTTGTGATTCGCTTGTAATTATATCCATCCATCCATTTTCTTTACCCGCTTATTCCATTTTGGGTCACGGGGGTCGCTGGTGCCCATGTCCAGCAATCACTGTGCGAGGGGCGGGGTACACCCTGGACGGGTCGCAAGTCCATCACAGGGCCACACAGAGACAAACGAGACAAACAACCATTCACTCTCTCACTCACACCTAGGGACAATTTAGAGTTACCAATCAGCCTAACATGCATGTTTTTGGACTGTGGGAGGAAACCGGAGTACCCGGAGAAAACCCACGTATGCACGGAGAGAACATGCAAACTCCACCCAGAAAGGCCCCTGGACCGGGGTTTGAACCAAGGACCTACTCGCTGAGAGGCAGCAGCTCTACCAGTTGCGCCACCGTGCTTGTAATTATATCAAAATGTAAATTTCTAACATTGTGAACTTATGTGATTTTCCTAGCTAATGTGAGATTATATATCTATAAGCAAACTAATTGATTAACATTCTGATTAACATTTAAATGATTGTAAGGTAGTGAAAGAATGACACACAAACATATTTTAATACATGAAATTTCAAGCTTGATTAAAATAATAATAAAAGATAAAACATGAAATCCAACAATCTCTCTCTTGGTCTATCAAAAAAATGATAGACCAACTAAACTTCAAAGGCTACAGGTATTTTGTCTCAGCCAACTGCAGGTGGTCCTGTCCTGACTGCGAGGAGTCCTCACTGGCCCGGATCACAGGACACACCATACCTGTGCCCACCACTCCATCAAAGTTAACCATCCGCGCGACTGCTGCTTTAGCGCACGGTGCAATGCAACCCAACAAAATACAAAAAAGAACAATAATAGCCAAAGGAGGTACCAACAGTTTGATCAGCAGCTGACTCCAAGACCCACTCATGTACCATGACCAAAACCCTGAGGATCCTGCAGGCAGGTCTTTAGCCTTCGCCTCCTGCAGGCCTCTCAGCTGGGCCAATGCCTCAGTCACCCTGCCCTGGGGGTCCTGACTACTCTCATCAGGGATGTAAGTACAACATGCATCTTTACCAATAATCTCACACACTCCACCTCTAGATGCCATTAACAAATCCAACACCATTCTATTCTGTAACACCATTACTCTCAAGGCTGAAGACAAAATGATCGCCCCCGATCCAGGGGTTTAACACGCAATGGCAAATGTGAAGCTGTGACCGTAAGTTTGGTGCATACATAACATTCAGAATCATGACGCCCCCTGGCTAAAAACTGAGCATAACGGTACCAACTGATCATCTGAAAAGCATGGGACAAATTCAATGGTAACTGATTAAATTCATGAACTGGGGACCACGCCCCCCTCCTAGGGATCTCTCTCTTGATCTTCACCGGTGTGGTGCGGCATCTCCTGAGTCCTGGAATGACACAGGTTAGCTCCAGCACCAACACAAGACAGACCATCAACACCCCAATTATCCCTCCAACAGTCAACAGCTTATTTGATATGAGAACCATGATTGCTATGTCCCCACACTGAAAATGAAAACTGATTATTATGTATAAACCTGAGATAAATCAGTACCTGCAGCAAAATGTCAACTCAGCACAACCTGAAAGAATTCTATTATCACAGAACAAGGGGAGAAAATTGAAATACTTGTCTTCTAAAATCCACGGCCCTTCTCTGGTTGTTTTTCAGAATGACTGAAAGGAAAGACTAGACACTCATATTAAACAGGAAAAGCCAACACCCTCAATTTAAACAGTACTATCTAGCAGGTCTTCGGTTCTTGAGCTTGCGGTGGGAGGCCTTGTTCGTCCACAAGGGTCCTTTGGTGCCCGGCGGGATTCGGCCCGCGGAGATATCTTCATGTAAAGTCCTCAGAACCTTTATCAGTCTGATTAAACATTCTAAATGACGTGTGTGCATTGGGACAAAACTAAAATCAGTTTGACGCGTCTTCTGTTCTTCACGGTCAGGGCTGGTAATCTTCGTCCTTACCAGATCCACCTGACTGACCGACTTAGGCAGAGCGGAGACTTCTTCTCCAATGTTTGCTACTGCCTTTTTCCTACCAGAACAAAGGGGCAAAGAATGAGCTCCCACGAAGGTCCTGTCACCTCCTCCAGGTGTAGTGGGGAGCTGATGTTCCAGCAGATCAGCCTCAATCAGGTCCAGCGATCGATTCAGCTCCTCTTCAGGGGTGCACTGGTTGTGGTCGTAACAGGTGTCACTCTCCTTCTGGAGACCGATGGCGTGTGATGTTCTCTCCACCACATGGTGGCGTCCTGTCCCTCTTTTCAGCAGGACCCAGTCTGGTGTGATGGTCCGTAGTCAATCTCCTCAGTCAAAGATTCTCCCTCCTGATGAGAAAAGCTGGACACCAAAGCTTGCGAATTGTTAAACACCCTGCATGGCCTTTTGCTTATTTTATCTGTGGGATCCATGACCCATTTGTGGGCCTGGAAAAATGACTGTGGTTACTTCCTAGTGAGTAAAACCTGTTTCTTAATTATGGGATACCCTGATGGTCATTATTGCTACTGCTAGTGTGTACTCTTACACTGTAATGTTATAAGAAAACAGAACTTGAAAAACTGAAATAAAATGCTATTCTTACATTCATCTATACACTTGAAACTGAAATGAGGAACCTACTGGACTTCTCCAGGGATACCTGTGTTCTCTCGTCTCGTCTTTCATCCTTCAAAGCCTTTGCAGTCAACAGGTCTACCTACAATAAGCAAAGTTAAACATACACAACAACAATGCACAACAACACCCTGCAATAAGCAATCCCCCACGCCGGCCTCCCTCCTCCTGGAGCCTGTGGAAGTAACTTCATTAAATCGCTTGCGCCAACAGCATCAATCAAAATACAATATAACCTTAAAAGTTTAAACAACTGACATACAACACTGTGAGAAAAAAAAGAATTTAATCTTCCATCCAGGTACCTGTCTGTGCTAGAGAAGGGAAAAAAAGAGCAAGGAAGAAAAAGAGAGAAAGAGGAAAAATAAAAGAGAGAGAGAACGAGAAAAATGTGGTTAAAATACTTTGTTCATGACACCTTTTATTAGCCCAATTAAACTATAAGTCCAGTCCAGTCCAGTCAAGTCAGTTGTGTTTAAAATGATCGAACCACCCCATTTCCCCTTAACCTTTGCTCAAATCCACTTCCGGCTAGGGGCGTCCCCCTTTTCTGGAATCTGTACACATCACAACAAAGAAAGAAAAAATACTGTTGTTAAACCGATATATACAATATACAAGTGCAATGTCTTTTTGTAGGCTTCTGATTTATTCCACTTTTCAAATGTCAATGTGATTATCCTAAATGATCCTTTAAACGCTTCAGACTTACTACTGGCTTTTTTTTCTTTTTTTTTTTCAATATAAAACCCCAAGAAGTTATTTTTGTATATTTTGTAATGATCTAATCATTGTATGAACTGTTCCCTGCTAAGAGCAGCCTTCACCTACCCCCTTTTTCAAACAGTTTTCTGTTTCAAATCTGAAGTATTACCTTCCGTAAACCACTAACACCCAGTTTGAGTATTAGTTTCAGAACTATAAAATATGGTGTAGTTTTAATCTTGCCACTACTGCTATTCAACCCAGGTTTTGCAAACAAATAGCCGAATACAACCCAAGCTCTCCTATAATTTAGCAAAGAGTTAACCATTAAATAAATTTCATCCCTTGTATCAAACTAGACCCACCAAATGAGCTCATTCAAGGCAAAGACAATCATTTAGTATTATTTTAGAAAACATTAGTGAACTTCATCCAAATCAGGTCTCAGGTACAGGTTTCTCTTGAATGAGACTTCCTGACCTGAATAAACGGAAAGTTAAAAATCAATATTTTGCTCAGGGGTGTGGAGCATTATCTATCGTCCTATTAGGTTTAAAAGTAATAAAACAATTTTCATCTCAGAGCAATTGGAGAAGGGCGAATCATCTAGCATCCCCACAGTAGTAGTACTATCTGTGTCCTGTTTTGGCACCTGTTTTAAAATGAGCCTATGTGAATGATTATTATCAAAGCCAACTGCAGTTTTGATCACGACCCCAAGGCGCTCGGATGACCATCACAGACCAAATGTGGGGTTGACACCTCCGTCAGGCTGTAGCTGTTGTTATTGACCTTGGACAGATTGACCACCAGTGTTTTCTTTCAGCCTTTCAGTCTTCAGTCTGTCTCCCTTTGTCTGGAGACCAATTCAGCTTTGTGCAGCAGTACATATCTCAGCATACAGCAAGACTTGATCAAGACTGCCCGCATCCTCCACCATACTTGACTGGATATTCTCGCTGTGGACAAACTCCAGGACCCCCTCTGGACTGTTAATTCAGTTCGCTGTTGGACTGTTAGATCTTTGAAAAGTCATGTTACTTGGCTGACAAGTTCTTTGTTGTTGTGTCAGTGGTGCTTGACTGACAACGTCTTTGAACCGTCTCATTGGTCAGTTTCACAGACCCAACTTCAGCGCCCACCTGAACACATCTGGTATCCGATCCGGCACTCAGCACTAGAGAGTCCTGATCAAAACTCAGATGGATGCTGTATGCATTTAAATGCTAACTTCTGTGTTTTGTGGGCCTAGCCAGACTCATCTTCCCAATCCACAGGTCTGTCCTCTCAGGCCGCTGAGAAGGAAAAAATAAACAATCCAATTATTGAAATCTGATTCAACATTCATCTGTTATCCACATTAATCATCTGTTAGCAAGTTCTACTCTGGAACTGCAACGTTTACCTTCAACTGAGTCATTCCAGTGTCCTGGATTGTACAACAGATGTGATAAACGCTCAATTAGATAAGAGTGAAAACTTCCATTAAATACTGCACAATCTAAGTCTTTACCCCTACTGCATAAAATATTCCCTTCAAAACAAAGTCTTCCATCTTGTAGAATATGTGTTTTGACCCACCACCTGACAGTGCAGTCCACTCTCAGGTCCACATTATCCATTTAGACCTTGTAAAGGTTTAGGCAGCATGATAATATGTAATCACTTCTTGTTATATAACAAATCTGCAAATCATTTCATCTCATACTATGCTGTTCCACTGTATCACAACCAAAATACTTGTAATTCAAATCAATTAAGACTATGTATACCCTTCAAGACATTACAGAGTCCATTGTCACTGCACAAAAACGTCTACATGCACCTTTGTTCACAAAGTACAACTTCTTAAACTCACCATGTACACATCTCTGTTGTCCTTTTGCACTCCTAGGACCTGTGTGAAATCTCAAGTCATAAAGTTAAAGTCATGTCATTTACCCACTAGAATTGTTGTTGTCCCATAAGTAACCTAGTTCTGGCAGCTCTTAGAAGGAAACAGCTCCTAAACGCTAAACATTTTCAATATGTGATAAACTCATGTGGACTGATTAATTTAACCCAAGTATTTCAATTTGAGTTTAGTTAAGACTGATTAATTTAATCCAAGTATTTCAACTCGAGTTTAGTTTCCTAATTTATTTGACCTAAGCATTTCAATTTGAGTTTAGTTAAGAGTTTCTTTGACCAGAATAAAATTTTTCTTTGTTTTACGAGTGTCAAGGATTTTGTTTATTACTTATTTTTTATTCTGTCCCTTTTTTTTTTTTTGTCGAATTCAAAACCTGATTTTATTGTCAATTCCAAGAAGTAATTTTGGCTAATTTGTTTACAATGTGTCATCCAGAAATGTTTAAACTTAATTTGACCTGTTTATGATGTTTATTTGTTTTATTTGTCCTACTTCCTTTGGCTTTACCCTTTTCAGAAGTCACCACAATGAATCATTCCTCTTAGGCCTTCGTCAGACCTACGCCTCACTTCCTCCAAGACCACCCCTACTCCATTTCTCTTTCTATCCACACCCTGATAAAACAGGTTGACCTCAGCATCAATGCTGTGAGCCATGCTGCTCTTCTACTTGGTCTCTTTGACACCTCCACCATTCACCTTCCTTCTCTGCATCACGTCAGCAGCTCTCTGTCAGCAGCTCTCCACCTTTGCCTGTCTGTTCAGTACGTTTGTTATCAATTTACCTCTGTCCCTCGCCCGCTTAGTGAGTGACTGTCTGCCATCTTCTGGCCTTGAGTTTCAACCCATTGCTGCAGATCCACTGTTGCAGAGGCCACTGACTGCTCCTTTACCTCTGACACTGATTGAACACACAAATGTTTTGCCGACCTCGCTCCCTTATCCCCGTTTCTGTCTGGCCTCCGACAGCTGTGGTCTAACCAACTGCGTGCTCGTATTATCTAATTCCGCCGCCTCTCTCCTACTGGTTTTGTTTTAAACGAAGCATTACCTTTCCCCTAGTTTAAACGATGTATGAAGTTCCTCTCCCAACGTTCAGTGACTGAAAATGGCGTTCTGATCTCCTCCTGCCACGATCACCCCTGTTGATGTACCACCTCCAAGCACCTCCTCCCTCTTTTAAGCTGTATTCAGCTTACTCCAACGTTTTTTTTACTTCTGCTGACGTATTTCTGCTCCTGTCAGCTAATGTTTGGAAGATTCAGATATTCCTGCTAACATCACAGATACCATTTAGCTGTTTCATGCCAATATCAGCTAATTCCACCTTTATTTTAAATTAATCCAACTTTTACAGCCTAATTCAGGAACACCAAGCCCTACCCACTTACTTTTGGTACTTTAAGCTTATTTCTGCTTGTTTTAGCTATTGGTCTGCTGGTCTTTAGCTAATTGCCTCTTTTTCGTTTTGATACTTCCCCTAATTTGTGCATTTTGTCTCTGATATTGATCCTATAGATTTTCCACAGGCTTCACATGTACCACATTTATGAGTTCCACACCTGATAACAACATTCACACACTCAGGCATTCAAATATTTTATTTTCATGCACTTCTGGCCGCAGTTGTAATAAAACAAACACAAGTCTGTGGTATGAAACAACCCAGAGTCCAGACTTGTCCTTGCCTTATACAACAGCGCCCCCTTTCGGTCAGGATATGGATGCACCAGTCAGTCAGATTCCTCTGTTACAGAGAACACACGCACTTTCACCTAGAAGGACAGCGAACAAAAGAACGGCTTTACCTTCCCCCACTAGGGAGATAAATCGTCTTTGTCAGCCACACACACACACACACACACGCAGCCCAAGCAACCCCCCCCCCCCCCCCCCCCCCGTTGCACACAGAGAGCACACAGACAGAAACAATCTCAAAGCACGGCACATTTAACTCCTGACCCTAAAGGCGATCCCAGACCGCCCGGAAATTTAGTACTAAGTCCCAGACTCGAACGAACGCTTGGAAAAGACTAGAATTTCTTCTTAATTTCGTGGACAGTCCACACCCACGGTGGGAGAAGCACCCACAGCCCCCGAGATTACACTCGTTAGGCCCCCCTCGTCAGAGGAGCCCTTTAGCGGCCAACCACGCTGATTATTCTAAGCGCCGTCACACTAACTTACAACGGCAGACCCCAGGCCTTCCTCTACCACGATTCTAAATCGTATTCTATCTAAACAAAGCCGTGCACAGAACACACACTTGTACACGCATGCGGTCAAGCACGCACGCGTCTCACAACCCCCCAAGTCTGCATACAAGTAATCTGTACGTCAGAAGTTCCACTAATCACTTTAAATTAGCTTACCAATCATCTTTATTCCAGAGATGATACGCACACCCACAAATGAACATAAAATATGGTTTATGGCAGAATGGCGGAAATTTTTGAGTCTTTACGACTAAGGTAAAATCCGCTTACCTTTTAAATGATGGGCCCAAAAAGTTCTCTCTGTGGGGATACCGCACCAACTCGATCCAATTTGTGGTTCCATCAGCTGGACGTTCGGGGTCACCAACTGTTGTGGCTAGAAGCCACTAATGGTGTTCAAACAGCTGATACAGTCCACCTTAGTTCAAAAGATTTATTGGACAACAAATTACAAGTATTCAGAGTTCATAAAATCAATTTCATGTATGCATACAGGAGCATCTACCAAAACCGACCTGATCTGACGCTTCTCCAGCAAATGCTGCTCGTATTTTCTGGTGGCTTTGTTTTATGCAATTCGGGCTCTCTGATTGGTTTAACCGAACGGTTGTCATGGTTACTCTGCTCTGGCCGGGGACTTGGCACATTCTTTAGATAAGATAAGCCACTATTATGGCCTGGCATGTAAATCGGCTCTTTGTTTTAGCCGTTTTAGTGTACTTACTTATAGCTTAGTGATACCAAATGATTCTGTTCTAAAGTTAGTTTTTCTAGGAATACTTAATAACTATTAATTATTAACTAACTCATCTCTGTGTGGTTTGAACTGACCCCCTCATCAACTGATGATTTTATGTGACTTACTAATTGTTATTATGATACTAATTCTATTTAGTCGAACTGTCTTAGTCTAGGTTAGAGAGAGAGAGATGTGGTCTAATTTATTTTATGTTAATCAGTCTCCCAGTTCTGGCTAACTGTCCTAGTGAGAAGCAGCCCTTCCTCTTGTGTAATTAAAAAGTATCTTACCTGACATTGGGCCCGTTGTGATTCGCTTGTAATTATATCAAAATGTAAATTTCTAACATTGTGAACTTATGTGATTTTCCTAGCTAATGTGAGATTATATATCTATAAGCAAACTAATTGATTAACATTCTGATTAACATTTAAATGATTGTAAGGTAGTGAAAGAATGACACATAAACATATTTTAATACATGAAATTTCAAGCTTGATTAAAATAATACTAAAAGATAAAACATGAAATCCAACACTGTGTAGGTTGTTGATGGTGGGTCCTAAGTACATAATTACATGTACATAATTTCGCTCCACCACATGTACCACATGAGGTGCGAATGACAATAAAGAAACTCTGACTCTGACTCCAAGACTGAGCCTTGTGGTACACCATTGTTGACTGTTAAATAACTGGAGGAAGTACCATTATGTTGAACACATTGCCTCCAATCTGAGAGATAGTTAGAGAACCAACCAATGGTGTGAGCTGAGAAACCAATTTCTGAGAGCTTATGACACAAGATGTTATGATCCACAGTGTCAAAAGCTTTAGACAGGTCTAAGAAAAGTGTAGCATAATAATCCTTAGCATCCAGTGCTTCAACAATGTCATTAAGAACCTTCAGTGAAGCAGTGGTTGTGCTGTGCTGTTTCCTGAAACCAGATTGATGGAGGTAAGATGTTTAATGAGTCCAGGTAATTTTTAATTTGAGAGTTTATCAGTTTTTCTAGAACCTTGGCTAAAATGCAGAGTTTAGAGATTGGCCGATAGTTGTTCAGTGAGGTGGGGTCACCTCCTTTCAGCAAAGGAAGAACAAAGGCTGTTTTCCAAGCATCTGGAATGGTGTTTTTGGCTTATGGAGAGATTGAAGATGTGGGTCACAGAAACTGCGATGATATGAGCAGCCAGCCTTAAGAAATAAGGAGGAAGGATCAAGATCTTTTAACAGTTTATTTACCTCACTGACTGAGAATGGAGAAAAAGAGAAGGTGTGATTGACTTATAGGAGCGATCTGATTTGTAGAAGTTTGGTTATTAAGTGAAGTGGCAGAGTTTCCATTAGTAACTGTGTCAAATAATGAACTAGAAGTGACAAAATGTTTTTTTGAAACAGTTCAGGATCTCATGCTTATTTGACACAGGAACAGAGTTAACGAGAAGTTGTGATGGGAGGTTAGATGATTGGGAGCTGCCTGAGAGAGATTTGATGGTTTTCCAGAATCTGTTAGGGTCATTGCATCCAACCACCGCTGTATCACCTGCAAACTTTACAACGTGACAACCTGGATGGATAGGCGCACAGATGTGAGCAGAGTGAACAGGAGAGGGCTCTGCACACAGCCCTGAGGGGAGCCAGTGCTGAGGCTTATGATGAAGGAGAAGTTGTTGTGGATCCTCACTGACTGCAGTCTGTTTATTAAGAAGTCTAGGATTCAATTGCAAATGGAGGAGCTTATGCCCCTTTTCCACTGTCACAGTGCGGATCAGGTCAGTTCGGGTCGGTTCAGATCGGCTCGTGTCTCGTTGCGTTTCCATTTACACTTCTGGACCGGCTCTGTAGGCGGGGACTAGAATCCAACTCGTCTTACTACCTGGTGGCGGTAGTGCTCCCTTAAGCTATTTCCTAGCCACCACTAAACATATTAGAAGTGTAGATGAACAGATGCTGGGATATATTCATCATTTAACACGGATTCCTCATTTTTCTGGACTGAATAAAACGTGCATTGAATTTAAGGAAATGTAACGTGAGACGTCATTTATGTTTGACCCATCAAAATGAATGCGGTCATTTATTTACAGAATCAAATTTAACATCAAACATGTACATTAATTTGGCAAATTATGAAAATAACAACATAAGCAATCAATCAGAAAAACCATACGGCCATGATTTTTCCGTTGCTGCACCACAGACATTTATAAAACTGTACAACTATGATCTTTTACCCACACGGATGTGAATAAGCACTTTACACAGACATTTCTAAATATCTGGAAGAATTTCTACTTGATAGAAAAGTTTAGAGATGAAAGAAGTTTAGAGGGAGTTAAGATGGTATGGGAGGGGAAGAAAGTGTTCACCAGAACGGCACTCTCCATCAGAAACCCAGCTCGCCTCGGTACGCTTGGTAGGAAACTTGACCCATTACCTTTCTGATGATAATCAGCAGATATGGTGTTCCGTTAACGCTACCTGTCCAGCGTCTCCTTAGAATGGCTGTAGCTCGTCAGAAGTAGTGGCGAGGCTCTGTTCGACACATATTCACCTCAGTGGAAAATGTTATAATCCCATGGAACTCGGAAGAGCTTGTTGTCATGTCAGGATCATCCCGTCTCCATCAGAACATGAACAGAACTGGTTGGACTGTGTATCCAGCAGAACTCCAACAGCACTCCATCAGCACTCCATCAGAACTTCAACAGAACCAAGACTTAGCAGAACTGACAGAACCAGGAAGTACTGACATTTTAAAGACTCTTTCCCGGTTCACTTTTGGGAGTTGTTCATTGGTCAGAAACGACCAGACGGGGTGTGTTTTGTGACGTAAGAGGTTAGAGACAGCGAGAATTGTTATGAGACAGATCAGAAATGTTCTCACAGACAGAGAGAGTTTTGTTTTGGCGTGTTTCAGAAACAGGTGCAAAACATCTATATTTACGTCTGAGAGGATTCTAAAACATGACAGTTTTAACATAACAACTTGTTTTTCGTTTGACTCCAACCTTGGAACGCACACACTTGCTCATTCAAAGGCAGAAATCAGAAAATGCATAAACTCTGTAACAGCTTTTAACATGAGTTCTAACTTTGCATGAGAATAAAAATCATTACTCAGTTAATAAAATTGATTAGTTCACTGCAACATCTAAAATGGTTTGAACTAAGACACTTTGATTATCAACATTTGTAAAATAGTAATGATATTTAAAAGAGAGTGTTCTTTTCACTTGAATCTTCAAGAAAGAAAGTCTCAGGATGGGTGAACCTGTATTTATGGATTCAAATACATGAAATGACAGCTTCTGTCCCACAAGGTTCTTAAGGTCAAGAGTTTTGACCTTAGACTTAGTTTTGACGTAGGCCTAGTCCACTACAGAAGAACACTCTGAAGACTTTGTCACACGATGTTGTGGAAGAAATGTCATGCTCTAATGGAGTACCTCATGAGCTGTAACTTTTAAACCTGATTCATAATCCTACCTTACAGCCTTCCCTGCCTGGTTTAAACCCATGTGTTTTCCAATTTAGTGTAGCAGTATAGAAATGTACCTGGCTAGGGAAATGTCACTTCCTGTTAGATAAGTGGGCGGGGTATAAAAGGAGGCAGCAATGCCTGTTCTGGCACTTGGTTTCCTCTTCCTGCTCCCACTACGTGGCTCTCAAACCGTGTGGGGTTTGGTTGTGACTGAGCAGCAGATCGTGTCATGCGTGCTGTTCTGGCTTTCGTGGGATGAAGGCCAAACTTGCTGCTTTCCTCCTCCTCCTGTGCATGTCTGCGTGTGTGTGTATCAGCAGGTCCTTTGCTGAGGTTGGGACCACTGCTGCTTTGTCTCTATGGAAAATCACTGCTGTTTTGTCTCTATGGAAGATCACCGTTTTGTCTCCACTGAGGTTACAACCGTTGTCCCTGTGGAAGATTACCGGTGTTCTGGTTCTGTGAAGGACCACTGCTGTTTGGGTTCTCCAGATTGTTGCACTTTATTTTCCTCAGACGCCTGTGGCTGCTTCACGGGACTTCACCACCACGAATTGTTCGGGGTGCGGTCCCTGAGCACTCAAGTCAGTGGCGTGGGTAATTAGTCACACCTGGTTCTGGACTACAACTTTTAAAAAAAGTATTTGGTTTGTTAAAGTATCTAAAAAAAAATGTATTTAAAAAGAGTATTTATAAAAATGTACCTAAATAAACTTTTCTAATTTTGCAAGCCTGTCTCAGATGTCACAAGTATTTTTGTAAGATCTATGAACCGGTGTGCCTTGTAAATCAAATAATTTTAATGAGAAACACTTGGTACCACCACATTAGTATAGATTTTTACAATAAAGATGTATTAAAAATATCTTCACTTTTATTATTTGCAGATATGCACAAGGTTCATGTTAAAATTACAAAACATCACACTGTGCTGTAATCTTTGAAACTGCTTTTACAAAAAGACTTGAAAACAATTAGATTAAATTTTGTCCTTAAATTTTAAAGGTTTGTCTTTCATTAAATTTAAAAACATAAATGTATTAGTTATTAATCTAAAAAAGTTAAGTCTGGTCCTCTGGACATTCAAAAAACAAAACAAACAAACAAAAAACATTTGTTTATTTATTATAAACTGCATTGTTTGTTTTGTGAATGTCCAGAGGACCAGACTTAACTTTTTAGATTTTTCTACCTGAATTATTGAGCAGCATCAGGATATTACTTAATAAATAATCAGTTGGACTGCAAACACCATGGGGTCCTCCTAGAAGAGTTGAAGATGTGGCTGTTGATGTCTGTGCCTCCCTGGTAAAGCTGCTGCCCTCCTGAAGCAGAAGATGATGGATGGATGGATAGATGGATGGATGGATGGATGGATGGATGGATGGATGGACGGACGGACGGACGGCGAAGGAGGAGACCATCAAACACAGCAGGAGTGGTCAGTTCAGGTGAACACCTGCCTGTTTGCTTCAGATCAGCTGTTCAAATCTCTGCAGGTTCAAATAAAAGGTGCACCAGGGCTTTCAGCTTAATCTCTCAGGCCACATTTGTACGGCTGATAACTGATAAATGATAACTGTCTTTTCTGAATTTTTGACTGTTTTTGTCTCACTTCATCCTAGAACCAAAAAATGTATAATAACATATTACATACATAATACATAATAACAGTTGAGCAGATTCTGGTAATCTTTTCTTAGAATTCATTAAAGATCAAATGCAATTGTAAATTTTTCTCAACTTCCAGTATGAATTTAAGCAAACACTATATGCACTTAACATTGTAAAATTTGTTTAGGAAATTTAATGTTCAAGGACACCACTTAAGAAAAAAATTGTTTAATAGGAAAAGTAAGAAGTGAAAAATGTACAAAAATAAAAAATACTGCATCGAACTAATGATTGTCTATCTGTCTGTCCCTTGTCTCACGGGCTTCATCCAGAAGAAGACGCAAGTGTTGTTCCTGCTGTGTCCGGTTCAGTTCTTCATCTTCATTCAGTGCTGAAATAAGATTTTCTTTACTGGACTCTTTTCTCTTTCTCTTGCCTAGAAAGAAGAAAAAGGTGGTTAATTCAAGCTACATACTGTTTTTGAATAAATGCATAAAACAAAGAAAGGTGCAGCTAACAGCTATAATATCTATATATTAATAATAATAAACTGATAAATAAGAAAATGAAAAATAAACTGATTTTAAAATAATGAAAATATTTTAACAATAACAATGGATATATGAATCAGAAAGTATTATACAGATACAGATATTCTTTATTGTCATTCGCACCACATGTGGTACATGTGGTGGATCAAAATTATGTACACAGGGTCCCAGTTACATCCAACAATAAAATGTAAAAGAAAAACAGTAATAAGATCTAAGATATGAACTAAGAAAAACATCAACTAAAAATACACTAAGCACTAATAGCATAAAAACAATAAACACAATACGCCGAATAGCAGCACGGACATGAGTCTGTGTGAACAGATGAGCACGAATGAACACAACATGAAACAGATCAGCAGAAACATGAAACAGATCAGCAGCAACATGAAACAGATCAGCAGCAACATGATGTGATTTTTCACAGTGATTATACTGGTTAAATATTCATAAGGCTGCACAAACTCAAGTTCATGTTGCTGTTTGACGTACTGTTTTGATTGTTTACTGCTATTAGTGCTTAGTGTATTATTAGTAGATGTTTTTTTTAGTTGATATTTTTCTTAATTCATATCTTACATTTTATTACTGTTTTTCTTTTACATTTTGTTGTCTGTAACTGGGACCCTGTGTACTTTGTACATAATTTCATCCCAATTCAGTATTTATTCAACATTTTATTTTTTTACTTAAAAATAAAATAAAAGCAAGTCCTTATCGGCACAAATAAAGTGATGTGGAACATGTTGCATCTGTTCTTACCAAATACAGAAGGCTGTAGCGTTGTGCTGCTCTGTGAGGTGCAGCTGGGCTGTGATGGAGCTCTGTCAGGTGCAGACTCCGCTGATGGAGCAGGAGCAGAAGCCGGGAGGCTTGGAGGGTTTAATGTGGAGTTTAGAGATGAACCATCACGCGCTGAAATACATTCTGGATAAAATACAGTGAGAAACGGGACCGGAGGACAGTTAGCGTTTATGCAAATTAGCTTAGCATCGTAACACCAATGTTGTCCTATTATGGCGTCAGCCTCTGTTGTTAGTTAAAAATATGGTCAGAACCGATGGATGAGTAACTTAAAATATGTTTAAAGTTAGAAAACACTTACCATCTTCTATAAATGATTCAAGAAGAGCAGTAACCGTGTCCAAACCACCCTCCAATCGCTCTATCTAGCTCACTTTGACTTTTTTCGTCGGCCACCAAGCACAACAACACTTGCACTTCTGAATTTGACCACGGCTTTGATATTATTGTATTTGTATACCTTCAAAATACTAAAAGATACGCCCCTCGAGTTATCGTTCATAGCAAGCGGGAGAGAAAAAATGGCGGATCGAGTTGTTTGGAAAGACTCCACAGACTCCTCCCCCCGACCAATCAGTGACCGACAATGTTTCTGACGTCACGGCTCAGCTCGCTTGGACCCCTTGAGAAGCCGGGCCAGAATTTAGGGAGGCGAGCCGGTCCCAAGAACCATGGAAAAGACCTCAAACATGGGCCAAGCTGGAAATATCCAACCTACGCCGTGACAGTGGAAAAGGGGCATAAGTCCTAGTGGGAGTAGTTTGTCGATCAGGGTTTGGGGGATCATGCATTGAAGGCAGACGTGAAGTCCACAAAGAGCATACGGACGTAGGAGTCCTTCTGCTTCAGGTGGGTGAGAGCAGTGTGAAGGAGATGGCGTCCTCTGTTGATCGGTTCTCCCGGTATGCATAGTGTCCTCGTTGATGTTGATTGTTGTTTTGATGTGGGTCATGACCAGTCTTTCAAAGCATTCAGTGACTATCGGGGTGAGGGCTCCTATTCAGACCAGTCACTGTAGAGCTCTTTGGGACTGGGATGATGGTGAAGGTCTTCAGGCAGGTGGGAATTGTTGCCCTGGTAAGTGAGGAGTTAAAGATGTCAGCCAGCACCTCGCAGAGATGATCGGCACATTCATTCAGCTCCTCCAGTGGATGTCGTCTGGGCCGGTTGCCTTGTGAGGATTAACTGTGAGGTGAATTGACCCTAGATCCTCTGTGCATATGTGGCTTTACTAAGCATTTGAATAAGCATTCAAGTGGGACACAAAATCTTCTTACTAATGAAAACTGATCATTGATTTTAATCAAATTTATACATTCAATTCAATTCAATGTATTTATATAGCGCCAAATCACAACAAAGTTGTCTCAGGGCACTTTACAGAAACATTCACATACATAAAAGCCAATTAGTAAAGTTCTCTATCTAAGGGTGCATTCACACCAGCCCTGTTTAGTCTGCTTTAATCGAACTCTAGCTCGTTTTCCTAGAAAGTCCAGTTCGTTTGGGGAGGTGTGAACGCGCCATAGAACTCTGTCACGGAACAAAAGGGCGAACTCTGGCCCGGGCTAAAACCTAGGTCTTGGTCCGGTAGAAGAGAACTCCAGCACAGTTCGAGTACAGTGTCAATGTAAACAGACTGGGCCCGCTCCACAAGCCAGAAGTGGAGTACAGCGCAGGGCAAACAAACACGCATTTCTCTTACCTTATATGGAGCTGTCAGCTGCATTGTGTGAAAAACGTTGGTTACGTACTGTAACCCCAGATTCTATGAGTATAAGCGTAGCCCTTTAAGGCTGTCGCTGATGGGTTTATCCCATTATGCGAAGCATTACACTGAAAAATTTAGTCCACGCCCACCTGCTGTGTGGGCCCCACCCGGTCCGTATAAATTACGTTAAGAGCGGGTAATCGGCTCCCAAATAACTTTTCTTCAGCCATTTAGGAGCCAGTGAGGCCCGACGCTTAAAGGGCTATGCTTATACTCATAGAATCTGGGGTTACAGTACGTAACCAACGTTCTATTTCGTATAAGCTTCACCCTTTAAGGCTGTCGCTGATGGGTTAAGGGCAAAGCAGATGTGGTCCTCGCCTCACTGAGTCCATTCGAACACCATATGAAGCAGATATCCTGATGCATGCTCAATAATCCAGGTAGAAAAATCCAAAAAAAAGTTCAATCTGGTCCTCTGGACATTCCAAAAAAAACAAAAACAACAAAAAACAAAATGAAGCAAAAAAATATAGAAACATTTCGTCTCTCATCCAAGAGACTTCCTCAGTCTGAGGTGCTGTTTTCAGCTCAGTCTCTTAAATAGCACCTTCTCAGAGTGGATCAACCAGTTTGCTGCTGACAACCAAAACCAGCTGATCACATGCTCAAGAAGGACCATTTATTTATTTATTTAATTTATTTATTTAATTATTTCTATAGCACTTTACACAACCATGGTGATGGTGACCAAAGTGCTTAACAAAAAACAGTACTTAAAATGAAAATAGGTTAAAAGCAAGAAAACACAACATAATAGCACAAATAAAACCAGAAATGTCACCACATATTTACGTACTAAAAGCTTGTTGGAATAAAAAAGTCTTAAGCTTTGATTTAAAAGGGCCAAGTTCAGTAATCTGACGCAGATCAAGTGGGAGCTTATTCCAGAGTCGAGGTGCGGCCGCAGAAAAGGCACGGTCACCCCAGCGTTTATATTTAGTCCTTGGAACAGAGAGCAGGAGCTGGCTGTCTGACCTCAAAGATCTGGAGCGGGCGGGGAAACTTAGCATCTCAGTTATATAAGGAGGAGCAAGGCCATTCAGAGCTTTAAAAACAAATAATAAAAGTTTAAAATCTATTCTAAAACGGACAGGGAGCCAATGTAGTGAGAATAAAACAGGTGTGATGTGGTCCCATCTAGGAGTGTTGGTTAAAAGGCGCGCTGCTGCATTCTGTACCAGCTGGAGGCGACTCAGTGATGACTGAGGTACACCGACATACAGAGCGTTACAATAATCGAGCCTAGAACTGATAAAAGCATGAACAGCTTTCTGCAGGTCGCGACAATTTAAAAAGGGTTTGACCTTTTTTAAAAGGCGTAAATAAAAGAATCCCGACCGGACAACAGAGGTAATATGTTTGTCAAAGTGTAAAGCCTTATCAAAGGTCACCCCAAGGTTTTTCACACAGTCACTGAAGCTAATGTCCAAGTTTCCCAGGCCAGTTGCATCTTTGTCACCAAATAAAATCCATTCTGTTTTACTGTCATTTAAAAACAGGAAGTTCTTGTTTAGCCAATGTTTGATTGCAGAGATGCAGTCGAAGAGAGAAAGCATTGGGTTATTGGATCCTGGCCTTAATGGTAAATAGATTTGCAAATCATCTGCATAAAAATGAAAGTTGACATTGTGTTGTCTTATAATAGATCCAAGTGGCAACATGTATAATGAAAAGAGCAAAGGACCCAAAATGGAACCCTGTGGCACCCCACACAGAAGAGGGCTGTAGAGGAAGAGGAGCCATTGAACAAGATAGAAAAGGTTCTATCATAGGACGTGAACCACTTCAGAGCAGTACCACGAATCCCAACAAAATCATGGAGGCGAGACAGAAGGACAGAGTGGTCCACAGTGTCAAAGGCTGCTGTGAGGTCGAGTAGCACCAGAGCTACTGGGCACCCAGAGTCAACTGACTGAGCTATGTCGTTATGAACTTTCAATAATGCAGATTCTGTGCTATGCCGGGATCTAAAACCAGATTGAAATTTATCCGGGATTGTGCTTTTTTCCAGAAAAGGCTGAATTTGCGTAAGAACAATTTTTTCTAAAACTTTGGAGAGGAAGGATAAATTAGAAATAGGTCTAAAATTTGATAAAACCAAGGGATCAAGATTTGTTTTTTTGAGAAGGGGGCGGACCGTTGCATGTTTAAAAGCAGAAGGCATAATTCCAATGGACAAACACGAATTGAAAAAAGGAAGAAGGTAAGGACCAACAATATTAAATACCTCTTTCAATAATCTGGTGGGGAGAAAATCAGTGGGGCAGTTGGTGGGTTTAATGGATTTGACGATTTTGTCCAAGAGGGAATAAGACACTGGTTCAAACTGCTCGAATAAAGCAGAACCAGCAGAGATAAAAGAACACTCTGAAACAGAAGTAGCAGGTGTGCCTGTGGCTTGTCTAACCGATGCAACTTTATCAATAAAAAAGGAGAGAAAGTTCTCACAGGTGGAGGCTGAGGCATCAGGTAAGACTGAGGTGGGTGGATTTAAAACAGAGTTAATTGTATTAAATAACACCCTGGGGCAGTGGCTACTGTTTGTGATAATGTTTGACAGAAATTGTGATTTTGCATCATTAACAGATCTCTGATACAGAACAAGAGTTCTCCTTAATAAAACCAAAGAATCATGTTGCCTGTCATGCTTCCACTGTCTTTCAGCCCTTCTACATTGTTGTAGATGAACATATTCTGTGATATATTCATAAATTAAATGGATTCATTCATTTTTCTGGACTGAATAATGTCGTGCATTTAATTATTAAAAATGTAACGTGAGACGTTAATTTCCTTTGACCCATCAAAATGAACGTGGTCATTTATTTTCAGAATCAAAATTTAACATCAAACATTTACATTAATTTGGCAAAATATGAAAATAACAACAGGTTAATTAATCAGTTTACAATTAGAAAACCATACGGCGATGGTTTCCCTTGCTTCCAGCTGTACAACAGACATTTCTAAAATTATGTGGAATGATTTCTAGCAGATAGAAGAGTTTAAAGATGGAAAGATGAAGTTTAGAGGGAGGGAGATGGTGTGTGTGAGTGAAAGTGTTGGACAGAACGGCACCCTCCATTCGAACCCAGCTTTCCTCGGTACGCTCGGTAGTAAACTCGACTCATTACCTCTCTGACGATGAATCAGCGGATACGGAGCTCCAGTTAACGCTACCGGTCCAGCGTCTCCGTAGGATGGCAGAGAACCGTCCGGAGTGGTGGCGGGACTTCATCAACAACAGTTCACTTCACGAGTGGACTTCACATGAGTGGAGTCCTTCAGAAGTTCCACTCAGATGTGGAAGATTGCATAATTCCCACAAGACTCGGAAGAGCTCTGGATCATGCCTGGACTTCTGTTCTCCCCAGCACTTCTTCCGTTCAGTTCTGCTCCCAGAACTGAACTCGACTGCACTCGACTGGAGCTGCAAACGACTGAAGCCGGTTTGAACTAGGAAGTACCGACATTTAAAGAGTTCTATTTCCGGTTCATTTGGGAGGTTCCTGATTGGTCGATGGACCAAAACAGAGGTGTGTTTTGTGATGTAAGAGGTTATTAAAAGTCAAGGAAAACAGAAAATGTTTTGGAACAGATTGAAAATGTTTTAGAGACAGACTAGAGAAATGTTTGGACGAGTTGGGTGAAAACAGGTGCCAGCTTCTCTATATTACGTCTGAGAGGATTTAAAAACATGACAGTTCGTTCCAACAACTTGTTTTCGACCTTTGACCAACTTCACAATGTGCTCATTTCAAACAGAAGATCAGAAAATGCATGAATTACTCCGTAACACATTCCAATTTGATTTCTACTTTGAATGAGGATTAAAAATCACTAATACTGTTTCACAGTTGATTTAAATGAGTAGTTCACTTCAACATTTGAAAATGGTTTGAACTAAACACACTTTGATTATCAAACATTTGTAAAATAGTAATGATAATAGAAAAAGAGAGTGTTCTTTCAATTGATCAGTGCAAGACACTTAGAAAGTCTCTGGATGAAATTAATCTTGTGTTTCTGGACTCAAATCAATGAAATACAGTTCTTGTTCCAGGAAGGCCCTCAAGGCCAGGTTTTGACCTGAGGCTTAGTTCACTACATTGTCTCCTGATTTTGCATGCAGTAGGATTTTTCAGCCAAGGCTCAGCTCTGGGTTTAGGGTGTCTGAACTTCACCGGAGCAATAGAGTCCAGGATCCCAGTGCAGGTATCAGAAAACAATGACAAAAAATCTTTGGGACACAGAGAAACATCAGGACCAACTGAATAAAACTGTGAGTCCATAAAAGCAGTGGTAAACTGTCGGGCACTGGCTGAGGTGAGACAGCGGCGATGACACCCCGCAGCCAGAGGCCTCCTGGCTGGGTGGGGGGCTGTAAATTGGGAAAAAATAGGGAAATGATCCGAGATGGCAGACTCAGAAATTTCACAGTGAGAAATGGACAGTCCATGAGAAATAATAAGGTCCAGAGTGTGGCCAAGATGATGTGTTGGTGAATTCACTGATTGTGTTAAATTAAAAGAGGCTAAAAGCTTTAAAAACTCAGAAGCCAGTGGGTCAGTGGGACAACAAATATGAATATTAAAATCTCCACAAATAAAAAAAACTGTCATAGTTAGAAATAATATCAGCAAGGAATTCTGAGAATTCTTTAATGAATTCCTTGTTATATTTAGGTGGGCGATAGGCAACAGCACATAAAACATTCGGGGTGAGCTCAATCACAAACATCTGAAGTTCAAAGGACAATGGATCATTAGCACACTGATGGCTGTTTACGATTCACAGAGGGCTGAGTGATACTAGCAATCACAGCATTGTAAGAGGGGGACAGTTGAACCCGGAGGCCTCCACCCCTGTTTAATGATGGACGATTTCTTTTCACAAAGCTGGCCTCCTTTACTCCTCTCTCAAACCATCGTTCCTCTCTATCCAGGATGTGAACATCTTCATCCCTGAAAGAGTGACCGCTGGCCTGGAGATGAGTGTAGACCACAGAATCCTGGCCTGATGATGTTGATCTTCTGTGCTGGGCCATCCTTTTGGCCAGTGGCTGTTTAGTTTCCCCGATGTAAGACTGATCACAGCCCTCCTGACACTGAACAGCATACACAAAATTATTCTGTTTGTGCCGGGGGACTGGATCCTTGGGATTAACCAGTCTTTGCTGTAATGTATTTTGGGGTTTAAAAGCCACTGGGACGTTATGTTTAGAAAATAAACGTCTCAGTTTCTCTGATACACCCTCAACATACGGAATGACCACTGGTCTGGGTTCCTCCTTTTCACCTGATGGCTGACTGGAGTCCTGTTTGGGTTTCTTCTCTGCTTTCAGGAAGGCCCAGTTAGGATATCCACATTGCTCTAGAGCCTGTTTTGTGTAGGATTTCTCCTTCTGCCTGGCTCCCGAGTTAGTGGGGATGCTGTCTGCTCTGTGATACAGAGTCCTGATGATTCCTAACTTGTGCTCCAAAGGGTGATGGGAGTCAAACTGCAAATACTGGTCTGTGTGGGTGGGTTTGCGGTACACCTCGGTTTGCAAATGTCCTCTATCAGAGACTGAGACCTCACAGTCCAAGAAAGCCAACTTGCCATTTTTTACATCTTCTCGTGTGAACTTGATATATTTATCCACAGAGTTGATGTGGTCAGTAAAATGTTGGACTTCCAGAGATTTAATTTTAACCCAGGTGTCGTCAACATACCTGAACCAATGACTTGGTGGTGTCCCTGAAAAGGACGTCACGGCTCTCTTTTCTACCTCCTCCATGTACAGGTTGGCAACAATAGGAGAAACTGGAGACCCCATAGCACACCCATGTTTCTGCCTATAATATTGCTCCCCATATGTGAAGTAGGTTGACTGCAGGCACAGTTTCAAGAGTTGACAGTTGTTCTGTGGAAAGCGTGGTCCTGCTGCTTATGCTTGGGCATATGAAGCAGAAGCTTGCCCAAAAAACATCTTGTCACTCACCTCCCCATGTACGTAATTACGCATTGCGTAATTATGTGTGCCATGCACAGACGCATGTTGTGTAACTATGCGTTCTGAATGCATGAACGCCCCGGAAAAATTTCAACGGGGAGGGAAAATATGCTGAAAAGAGCCATGAACCAACCGGTTACGGCTGAACAGTACGAACAGATTAATAATAACAGGAGAACTGATTATTAATCAAATGAACTGATTGGTAACAGTAGTCATGAACTGATTAGTAACAATAGAACCAAAATAACAATCACAACTTGTGACTGATAACCACATCTCACACTGTAATGCATGCAGAAAGATGTGAGTTAAACGGAGTTCCATGAAACAACAATATTCATTCTGTAAAACACTAAGGACAGAATGTGTCATGGAACGGACCGTCACATCACGTAGATAAAAGTGAATAAATAAGTAGGGTGTTGACCACGCGGCCGCAGTGCAAATATCCTGCATTGTCATACCATTATGCAAAGCAGTTGAAGATGCAACACCCCTGATCGAGTGTGCCCTGAGGTTGACAGGAGACTCTAAATCTGATGCTCTGTAGGCTTCAGAAAAAAAAGGCCTCACACAACCAGTATGACAAGCGCTGGGTGGATAACGGGCGACCTCCCGATGCATCTCTATAATGCACAACAAATGTTGAATTTGACGCATTGCAGCTGTGCGTGCTATGTAACACGTCAACGCCCGCACCGGACAGAGAAGATGGAAAAACGCTTCTTCTTCTGATTTGTGGGGGGAAGGGAAAACCCCTCCAACGATATCACTTGATTTAAAAGAGCTCGTGATGTTTTAGGCACAAAGCTGGATTTGGTCTTATAACAGCTGAGCTGCTGTCAGCCTGAATTCTGAGACATGACTGAGCGACAGAGAAGGCAGATAATCACTCACCCTCTTAGCGGATGTTAAAGCCAGCAGCAGCAGCTGACAGCGTTAAAACCCACTGTGGAGCAAGTGGGTGTGAAACAGGCCTGCGTCTTTGTACACCTTTAGAAAACGCTTCATCAGCGGACGATTAAAAGCTGTTCTGTCTCCGAACCCTTCGTGGCAGGCAGAGATGGCTGCAGCGTACATTAATCGTGCTGGACGCCAAATTTCTGTCCATCAGCTGTTGTAGAAAGGACAGCATGCCACCTAGTGGACATGAGTTGGCCTCTACACCTTTCTCTGTACACCAGCGCTGAAAAACTGTTCACTTTGATGTGTACAGCGCTGTGGTAGATGCAGCAAGTGAATCCTGAATTGTGCGCACTACATCCTGTGGGAGACCCGTCCCTTCTAAGCGGGTCCACTCAGCGGCCAGACCCACAGGTCTGGGTAACTCCTGATCGCCCCTCCTGCCTGAAGGAGAGGGTCCTCCCTCCACGGCAGTTTCCACAGGCGCCTCGATAGCAGGAGTCGCAGGACTGGGAACCATGGTGCGTTCACGCGCTCGGGGGCCACCAGGAGAGCTGTCAATCCCTCCTCCTGAACTCATTTCAAGAACCGTAAAATCAAATGAGGTGCAAGAAACGTGTAAAGAAGCGTTTTGGGCCATGGGCTGTGGGCAAATGCGTCCACCCCCAGCGGTGGTTCGTCTCGCGGGCTCAGAGAAAACCGTAGTTGACACTGAGCATTTTCTCGTGTCGCAAACAGGTCCACAGCTGTTTTGCCAAATTTCTGCCACGTCTGGGCCCTCAGGTCTGGATGGAGAGTCCAGTCCCCGTGACGTGGGCCGCCCCTGGACATCACATCTGCCCCTTTGTTCAGAACATCGGGACTGTACACTGCTCTGATGGAGAGCAGATTTTGGTATGCTCAACACAGTAGTTTTTGTCGCAATGTGTAACATCTGGGCTGAGCGCACACCCCCCTGCCGGTTTATGTACGCAGCAGTAACCTTGTTGTCTGTGTGAATCAAAATGTGTTGATTCTGCAGCACAGGAGCAAAGTGTCGAATGACGTTCAGAACCGTGCGACACTCCAAAACATTTATGTGGGCTGATGTGTGATGGGGCCATAGCGCCCCATAGCTTGAGATAGGCATGTCCCCCCCCAACCTGACAGCGACGCGTCTGTGAAGACTGACACGTGTGATGTGGGTCTGCTGACGGGGACTCCCTCCGACAGAGCCAAGGTGTTTCCCCAGTGTCGGAGGTCTACTCTCACGGAGGAAGGGACAATGATCATCCGCCTCTTTTGTTTTATTGGGTCCACACGCAGACGCGCAGACCACCTCTGGAGGCGTCTCATGTGTAATAAACCCAGCGGGAAAACTGTGTGAGCTGATGACATCATTCCTAACAGCTTCATGATGGAGACAGCTGTTATCACTCTGCCAGGTCTTACGTGGCGGAGATGGTCTTTCAGAGTGTCGATTCTTGTTTGTGATAAACGAGCCCTCATGCTGGTTGAGTTTAGCTCCAATCCCAGATAAACAATCGTCTGGGCCGGGAGAATCGAGCTTTTCTTCCAATTTATGGCGAAGTCCAGATTTAACAGGTGTGATGTCAGCGCCTGGACCTGTCCCACTGCTTCCTGTCTGGAGCGTGACAGCAGCAACAGATCGTCCAGGTAAAACAACTCTCATCCCTGCCCTGTGCAACGGTTGCAGGGCCGTCTCCATACACTTTGAGAATGTATGAGGCGCGAGGGAATACCCAATCGGCAGCCTGTTGTACTGATACTTCACCCCTTGAAAGTTGAAACGCAGGAATTTTCTGTGTTTTGGGATGATAGGTATGTGAAAATAGGCATCTTTTAGGTCGATGAAAACAAACCAATCGTTTCTCTGGATGTTGTCCAACAGCTGTCTGGTTGTCAATGTGAAACGATGTTCTGTGAAATCCCTTTAAATAAATTGTAGGATAAGAGAAGAATCGGCACAATGAATAAAAGTCAGAGACTGTCCTGCTAGAAATAATTTGTGTCATTTATTAACCTGCCACAGATAACAACCAAGCAAAAACATACATGTACATTCAGTACAACACAAAGTAATGATGTATATGCTCCTCACCGTGACACTTAGATCGGAGAGCCTGTACGATCCTGATAAAGGCAGACATCAAAACAGCTGGGCGTTGCGATCGAAACCCCCAGCAGACTTTGTCTTTACTCTGAGTGTTACATCTTTTATACCTTCAAACCTCTGGATCGCGTGCAAGCAGAGCAAAACATGTTTACCGGTTTACCTGTCAGGGATCTGATGGCAGAGGATCCCACACACAAACTCAGAATGGTTTTAAAATGTTTATTGAATGAATAAACAGCTTCTGATGATTCGGGTCCAGAGCTGGAACTGTGTCTAAAACGATACAGAGGAGAGGTTAGTGTTTTGACAGAATAACAACAGTTATCTGAATACAGACGGTCTGGAAAAACACTAACCTTTCTTGTTGTCGGGGGCTGCTCAGCAGAGACACAGAGCTGCAGGGACCAAGGAGAATCCAGAGGCGTAGTCGAGGACGAGCAGAGTTCATTAATGGGATCCGAAAAGGCGACAGTACCAAAAGGGAGAGGCGAAGGCGAAATCCAAAAACGTGCAAAGGTCATTAACAAGGTCTGAAGGGCTGAGGTACAAAAGGGGCAGGCAAAAAGCGTG
>NC_056511.1:29638055-29642699 GCF_014905685.2 Nematolebias whitei | reverse complement strand
GATACAAAGAGCTGTGAGACTATGGAAACGCTGGATAACTGTGACAAAAGCAAGCAGTTGATCTGGCAAAGAGTGAAGAAAGCAGGAAGTATAAATACACCCAGAAACAGGTGGAGACCATCAGCAGTAATCAGAGAGAGAGAGATGTGTGACATGCAGCAGGCTGTCAGAAGCAGCAGAGGAAAATACCAGAGGAGCAGAGAAGAATATCAAACAGTGAACAGAGTGATAAATAAAAGGAAAAACAGAGTGTAAACTGTGACATTACCAAGATAGTTGTGCAACAGAACAATAACTCACAAAAACATGTTTTGCAGAACCAAGGCTGTGGTATGCAAGCCTGATGGAGAAAAACATGCTTTTCAGGAAACTCTGGGCGTTGTATCTGCAAAACTGGCCAAGTTTCACAGTCAGAACTCCTACAGAGGTTTCCTCTTGAGTACATATCTTCTGCAGCACAAGTTCCTAGTTAATTACAAATAAGTTGAGTATAAATTGACATAAAAGCATAAAAATAATTATTATATCATTCCACCCTTGCTTTAATGACAATTTAGACATTTAGCTCTGAAAATCACTTCCCTGAAATTGAAATTGTTCTGGAAATAACTCCATAACCCGGTCTTGAATAAATTCACTCACAAAGTTAAGAAAATCCAGGCGGGTTTCAAATCTTTGAAACACTCGATTTATTACATTTTCGCTGACATGATAATTGTAAATTAAAACATCTGCTAAGTGTTTTGGTTTAAGCGTAACTATGGTTTTGTCCCTACCAAATCATGTATCCGTTGTCTGTATAACTATTTTCATCACAGAGCAGTGTTATAGATTTTCTGATTAATTCTATTTTTAACCCTCCTTATATAGAAACAAGTACCCAGATTACATAATGTTAATATGACAATACATGAAATCAAAACAATCAAAGGAGGTACTACATATTTTTACACCGTGGATGACATTCCTGTGAATATGTCCCACCAGTGGTGAGCCGACGCTTGCTCTATCAGTTTAGCTGCATGTAATACCTTTCCCTGTGCGATGAAGGTGGACACCGTTTAATCAGACACGTTAGACTTATGAGATTCAATCAAATGTTTTAGCTCCGTAGACTCATTCAATGCGCATTTGAAACGGTCCAGGGAGACTCACCAGGGCACGTGCAAAGTTTGCCATTGTACCTCTGTTAGGCGAGTAGTCGAACTATAATTAGTCAATTGATAAGTCTGGTTGTTCCAATCCCACAAATGTACACCATACACACACCCAGAAAAAGGAACCTTAGGTAATTGAGGATGACTCTTTATAGTTGCTAAGCACAAAGTGTGTGGGCCGATTTGCCACAGCATGTCCCTAGCTGGTTCATGAGTCCAATCACACAACACCCCGTCTCTAGTTAAACATGGGTTAACATGACCTGTCTGTAACATACATACCCTTCCTTTATCAGCACTCTCGCATAAGCTTAAGTCATAGGTGAGATTGGTCTGTGGCTCGAGCCATTCACCTTGCATTTTCAGAAACCAGTATCCTTGTACAGTTATTACAGGTAAAACATAAAACTTGCATACTGTAGTTATGTATTTTACAATATATTGTACCTAATAACCTTCACACATTTTACTGGTACATTTTGTCATTTCAGGTTTCAGAACCAACCAATGTGTACTCGAGATATTCCACAGCTGCCTCCACTCGTGATGATTGGATGTAGTCACCACCCTTTGGAAACGCTCCTTCTGCAGCAGTGCATGGAAAGATTGCAAGGTACACGCAGTCCAGTTCAAAGCCTCAGTTATGTTAGGGAGCACTTCTTCTGTACTGCTCCACATTTTCATTTGCCAGTCAATTTCTTTCATAAATATTTCTGCAGTTTCTGCTTGAGTCATCACCACTGAGGGCATCCAGACACCAATCTGATTAACTGCTAGCGAAGCATGCTGTCCTGTGTTTGACAGCATGGTCCTGGTGACCTCATTGTCGATGGTGTTGGATACTCCTAATACAGTTCCTGTTCCTCCCAATACAGTATCATACCATGCTCTTCTCTGCCTTGAGCATGATGGGATTGATGGAAAACGTACTTGCCAATGAACATCAGTTGTCAGCACAGATTTTGCCATTGCTTGGCATGACTCTACGACGGGAGCCAGCTGTGTCTCTTCTGGTTCTGAGTTGTTAGGCAAAGTCCATATCATAAAAACCAGTGTCTTTTTCCTTTCAATCACTGTAGAATTTCCTATCTGTAACTGCATAACATTAGCAGTAAGATTGAATTGTGTCCCATTTTTCCCTCCTGTTTTGCATGCATGTGTAGTGAACTAAGCCTCAGGTCAAGTCCTGACCCTGAGGGCCTTCCTGGAACAGGAACTGTTATTTCATTGATTTGTATCCAGAAATACAAATTAAGCTCATCCAGAGACTTTCTAATTGTATCCTGCACTGATCAATTGAAAGAACACTCTCTTTTTTATTATCATTACTATTTTACAATATCTTGATAATCAAAGTGTGTTTAGTTCAAATCATTTTTAAATGTTGAAGTGAACTACTCATTTTAAATCAACTGTGAAACAGTATTAATGATTTTTAATCCTCATTCAAAGTAGAAATCAAGTTAATGCCTGTTACAAAGTAATGATGCATCTTTGATCTTCTGTCTGAAATGAGCAAGTGTGATGTCGGTCAAAAGTCAGAGACAGTCGCAAACAAGTTTATTGGAACGAACTGTCATGTTTTTAAATCCTCTCAGACAGAAATAAGAAGCTGGCACCTGCTGTCTGTCATCTCGCCTAAACATTTCTCTGTCTGTTCCAAAAACATCTCACTGTTTTTCTGACTTCTAGTAACCTCTTACGTCACTAAAACCACACCCCTGTTGGCTCTTTCAGCCAATCAGGACTTCCCAAATGAACCGGAAACAGAACTCTTTAAATGTCGACACTTCCTAGTTCCAACCAGTTCGGAGAGCAGAACCGAACAGAAAAGTTGCTGGAGAGAACAAGAAGTTCCAGACATGATCCAAAGTTCTTCCGAGTCTCGTGGGGATTATGGAATCTTCCACATCTGAGTGGAACCTCTGACGGACTCACAGCTCATGTGAGTCCACCCGTGAGGTGAGCGTGCTGTTGAACGAAGTACCATCACTACTCCGGACGTTTTTCTGCTATCCTACGGAGACGCTGGAAAGGTAGCGTTAAATGGAACTCCGTACCAGTGGAGACATCTTCTACAAGGTAACGAGTCCCTCACTACCGAAGTGTACCGAGGTTGAGCTGGGTTCGAAAGGAGGGTGCCCTTCTTCGTCGACACATTTTCCCTCACACTTCTTTTCTCTCCATTTAAACTCCTTCATATCCCATCTTTAAAACTCTTCTATCTTGCCAGTAAATCATCCAGATATTTTCATAAATGTCTGTTGTAATTAGTTGCAAGTGAGATATCATGGCCGTATGGTTTCTCATTGTAAAGCTCATTAATTAAGCTGTGTTATTGCGTTCAATCAGAATAATCACGTGTACAATGTTTGATGTTAAATTTTGATTCTGTTAATAAATGACCACATTCATTTTGATGGGTCAAAGAAAATTAACGTCTCACGTCACTGATTAAACCATCTCCCATACAGTATCTCTGTCACATATCTGTCAAGTAGCTCGAAAAAGAGAGAATCCGTTTAAATTAAGTATAATATCAGGTACTTGAACTAGTCCAGATATTATAACATGTAGTGGAGCTCCGAAGCTAAATGAAGCTAACCGACCTATTTCACTACGTTCTGGTGGCCCGGACAGGTCTCTAAAGAGCTTCTCGTGACCCGATATCCGCCATTTGGACATTTTGTGGCCGTACGAATGTTTAAAGAGGCGTGAGTTAAATGTGACGGAGTCTGTGTTAATACGTGAACTGAATGTTGGCATGAAAAGTGCAGCTTTCTAATCTATCAGCTGTGTGGTTCGGTTCTACAGAACGGCTCGGACGAGTCGGTGTTCTAAGAACAACACTGTTTTAGAGCTGAAAGTAATATCAATGTGTTCATTTAAAAACTGAAATTTGTACATCTGTTGTGTAACTGAAGCTGGGTTTGTGGTAAAACGCTTTATTCTGTTAAACTGTCGCAGAGAGGGACGGGGGTTCTGACCCGTTTCGGCTGTCGGACTCGGTTCAGATTCTTTTGAACGAGTCGTGTTTTGAATGGATAAACTGCTGTTTTGAAACTGGGCGCTGACTCAGGCCGCTGTTAAAATTGCTTCGTTACATCTGTAACAGTAAATATCGTACATTTAGGAAGGTTAATGGACGAAAGTTGACTGGACTTTTCAGGCTACAGCTAACAGCTAGCTAGAATAACGAGCAGTGATTGGTCGAAAACCGCTGTTTGGGTCGCTCTGGTTCGTTGAGAAATTGGTGACGTGTCTGCGTTCACTCCCTCTGATGTCAGTAAAGCCCACCCGGTTGTTCATTGGTTGATTCAATCACGTGACCCCGGAAATGCAGCTCGTTTTCATATAGAAGCTTTCTATGTTGTTTTAAAGTTGGAAAACGCTTTCAAATTGGTTTTGACCTCATGATCCATCTCTTAAAAGTCTAATCGCTAAAGCGACCGCTGAATCAAGAGTGAATCCATCTTTAAAATGTTGA
>NC_056511.1:29632975-29637955 GCF_014905685.2 Nematolebias whitei | reverse complement strand
GATACAAAGAGCTGTGAGACTATGGAAACGCTGGATAACTGTGACAAGCAGTTGATCTGGCAAAGAGTGAAGAAAGCAGGAAGTATAAATACACCCAGAAACAGGTGGAGACCATCAGCAGTAATCAGAGAGAGAGAGAGGTGTGACATGCAGCAGGCTGTCAGAAGCAGCAGAGGAAAATACTAGAGGAGCAGAGAAGAATATCAAACAGTGAACAGAGTGATAAATAAAAGGAAAAACAGAGTGTAAACTGTGACAGATCCCCCCCTTAAGGCGCGGCACCTGACGCGCCCCGAGGTTGGTCCGGGTGGAGACGATGGAAGTCTTTGATGAGGGACTTGTCGATGATGTGACGGGAGGGGACCCAAGAGCGTTCCTCTGGGCCGTATCCCTCCCAGTCGACCAGATAGTGGACTCCTCGGCCCCATCTCCTGGAACGGAGGAGTCGACGTACGGTGTAGGCGGGTGCCCCATCGATGATCCGGGTGGGTGGGGGGGTTTCTGGGGCGGGGTGAAAACGGGAGGGCAAGAAGGGCTTGATCTTGGATACGTGGAAAGATGGGTGGATTCTCATGGACTTGGGTAGAGATAGGCGGACAGAAACTGGGTTGATGACTTTGGATATGGGGAAAGGGCCAATAAAATGGGGAGCAAGTTTGCGTGAGTCTACTTTTAATGGGAGGTCTCTGGTGGAGAGCCATACCTTTTGACCCTCCTGATAAGTGGGTTGTTGAGACCTCCGCCGGTTAGCCCCTTTAACGTAGGCTGCGGAGGTCTCCAGGAGGGCTCGTCTGGCTCTCCGCCAAATGCGTTGGCAGCGTAAGTCTGACTGGTGAGCAGAGGGTACTTGGGCTTCACGTTCCTGGAGGGTGATAAGAGGGGGCTGAAAACCAAAAACAGTATAAAACGGGGACAGACCGGTAGCAGATGAAGGGACGGTGTTGAGGCCGTGTTCGACCCAGGACAGGTTGGGGGACCACTGGCTGGGATCCTTCTGACAGAGGATCTTCAGCTTGGCCTCGACCTCCTGGTTCGCCCTCTCCGTCTGGCCATCCGTCTGGGGATGAAAGCCAGAGGAGAGGCTAATGGAGACGCCCAGGAGGCCGCAAAACTCTCTCCAGAATTTAGAGATAAACTGAGGTCCTCTGTCAGAAATGATATCCGTTGGCAGACCGTGCAGGCGAAAAACCTCACGTGACATGATCCCAGCCAGGACCTTGGCTGAGGGGAGCTTGGGAAGGGGGACCAGGTGGACCATTTTGGAGAACCGGTCAACGACCGTCAGAATGATGGTATTGCCAGCAGAGGAGGGAAGACCAGTGATGAAATCAAGGCTGATGTGGGACCATGGGCGTGACGGGATAGGAAGGGGACGGAGGAGACCAGAAGGGGGACGACGTGAGGATTTTGCTTGGGAACAGGCAGGGCAGGATAAAACAAAAGAGTGCACGTCCTGGTTTAGCGTGGGCCACCAGAACTGTGCGCGAACTAAAGAGACAGTCTTAGAAAAACCAGGGTGACAAACTAGGCGGGAGCTGTGGCAAAACTTGAGGACTTCTTGAATAAAATCAGGGGGTACAAATAATCGGTCAGGGGGACAGTTGGTTGGAGGAGGGTGCAACTGGTTGGCCTGTCGCAGGTCCAGTTCCAATTGAGTGACAGCCAGGCGGGCAGAGTTCGGGAGGATAAACTCCCCGGTGGGAGGGGGCGAGGAACAAGAATCCTCCTCCATGATGCGAGAGAGGGCATCAGGTTTGGTGTTCTTGTGACCGGGTCTATAGGTGAGTGCAAAGTTGAAACGAGAAAAGAAAAGTGCCCACCTGGCTTGTCGAGGGTTGAGGCGTTTGGCCGACTTAAGGTACTCAAGATTTTTATGGTCGGTCCAAACCTGGAATTGGAACTGGGCGCCCTCCAACCAGTGCCTCCACTCCTCCAGCGCCAGCTTAACAGCGAGCAGTTCACGTTCCCCGACGTCGTAGTTCCGTTCAGCTGGTGATAGGCTTCTAGAGAAGAAAGCACAGGGGTGAATAATTCCTTCCTCGTTTTGTTGGCTGAGAACTGCCCCCACACCCACACTAGACGCGTCTACTTCTAAGATAAATGGTACCTCGGGGTTGGGGGTATGGAGAACAGGGGCAGTAGAAAACAGAGTCTTTAATTTATTAAAGGCTGCATTAGCTGCCTCAGTCCATAGGAACCTCTTTTTAGAGGAGGTGAGAACATGGAGGGGGTTAGCAATGAGGCTATAGTCTTTAATGAATCTACGATAAAAGTTGGCAAACCCCAAGAATCTCTGTAGCTGTTTCCGATCCTTGGGTACTGGCCAATCTAGTACCGCAGACACCTTATCGTGACTCATTTCAACCAAGTTTGGTGAAATCTTAAAACCGAGAAAGGATGTGGATGACTGGTGGAAATCGCATTTCTCAGCTTTGACAAATAGGTTATTTTGTAGTAACCGGGTGAGAACAGATCTGACGTGTTTTTTGTGTGATGTTAAGTCTTTGGAAAAAATTAAAATATCGTCAAGGTAAACAAAAACAAACTGATTGACCATGTCCCTTAGGACATCATTGACCAGAGACTGGAACACTGCTGGGGCGTTGGTCAAACCAAAGGGCATGACCAAATATTCGTAGTGACCATTGGGTGCGTTGAAGGCCGTCTTCCACTCATCTCCCTCACGGATGCATATCAGATGATACGCATTACGAAGGTCAAGTTTGGTGAAGACGGAAGCGCCTTGGATGAGGTCAAAGGCGGATGACATTAAAGGGAGAGGGTATTTGTTCTTTATGGTTATCTTGTTTAACCCTCTATAGTCTATGCAGGGTCTTAAGGATCCGTCCTTTTTCCCCACAAAGAAGAACCCAGCTCCTGCTGGGGAGGTAGAGGGTCTGATGATGCCGGCTTGAAGCGAGGTCTTGATGTACTCCTGAATGGCTTCTTGTTCAGGAGAAGATTGGGCGTACAGGGCCCCTTTAGGGGGAGTAGACCCAGGGGCCAAGTCAATAGGGCAGTCGTAAGACCTGTGGGGTGGTAACGAGGTGGCCTTGACTTTATTAAAAACCTCTTTTAGGTCATGGTATTCTTTGGGAACCTTAGAAAGGTCTGGGTAGGTCTCTTCAATATTGTCCCTGGGCACAGAGGGAATAACCGCATCGAAAAGACAAGATGCTAAGCAGTTATCAGACCACCCCACGATCTCCTTGTGTTGCCAGTTGATGTGTGGGTTATGTTTTGAAAGCCATGTGGCCCCTAGAACAACAGGAGAATGTGGAGATTTGATAATAAAAAACTGTAAAGTCTCCTTGTGATTACCTCCTATGATTAATGTCACAGGTTCAGAAATTAATGAAGAGTCGTGAAGAGGGTGACCATC
The DNA here is from genome assembly GCF_014905685.2 of Nematolebias whitei. NCBI lineage: Eukaryota > Metazoa > Chordata > Actinopteri > Cyprinodontiformes > Rivulidae > Nematolebias > Nematolebias whitei. The sequence continues at coordinate 29,634,573 of NC_056511.1, read as the reverse complement.
TAAGGCAACAATGGACAGAGGTCTGGGGGATTTTAACAGTTTTATTCCTAGCTCTCGGGCAAATTGAAGGTCCATGAACTCAGAATCAGCCCCTGAGTCGATGAGTACTTTTGTGGAGGTGCAGGTCTTACCAGGAGCGGACAGCTCAGCAGGAAAAGTGAAGGGTGAGGAGATTACAAGGTTCTGGGTCTGACTCAGCAGGAGCCTCCTCTTCCCTGCTGAGTCTGGTCTTTTAACGGACAGTTGGAGATGTTGTGAGTATTTTGGCCACAGTAGAAACACAACCGATGCCGACGTCTCCTCTCCCGTTCCTCTGGGGTGAGGCGGCTGCGTCCAATCTGCATGGGCTCCTCTTGTGATGTTTCTGGTGGATGTGGTGGAGAGGGAGGTCCCAAGGTAAGTCGTCTGGGCACCTCTCTTGGTTCCTCGAGGGGTCTTGAAGTTCTGCTGACCCTTTCAGCTCGTTCCCGAGACCTCTCCATCAAGCGCAGATCCACCCTTGTCGCCAAATCCTCCAAGTCCTTCAGTGAGTCTGGGTATTGCTTGGTTGCCAGGTAGTCCTTGATCTCCTCGTTAAGTCCTCGGTAAAAAGAATCAGTTAAAGCCTCTTCATTCCATTTGCTACTAGCAGCCGTAGCGTGAAAATCAATAATATACTCAGTAACTCTTCGTTTACCTTGCTTCAATGTAAACAGTCTACGAGCAGCCTCTCTTTCTGGGAGGATGGGGTCAAAAACTCTACACAGCTCTTTAGAGAATTCAAGAAAAGAGTAGCAGTACCTTGAGTCTTTTTGCCATTCAGATGTTCCCCAAGACTTAGCCTTTCCAGACAGGAGGGACACGGTATACGCCACCTTCACACGTTCAGAGGGGAAGGCTGAGGGCTGGAGCTGAAAATTAATTTCACATTGTGTTAAGAATGGTCGACACTGGTCCGGTGCCCCTGAAAACAGTTTTGGTGGTGTCAAACGTGGTTCCCAGAGAGGTTTGCTCGTGGTTCCAGTATGTGCATGACTGCCGACATGACTTGAGTCCTGAGGATCAGAGTGAGGAGTAAGAGTCTTAATCAAGTTTATGATTTCGTTCATGCCGGACTCTAACTTATTGATGGCACCTTCCACACCAGAGCGCCATTCTGAGCCCGGTGTAGGATCCATAATTTGGCCAGATCAATCTGTCAGGGATCTGATGGCAGAGGATCCCACACACAAACTCAGAATGATTTTAAAATGTTTATTGAATGAATAAACAGCTTCTGATGATTCGGGTCCAGAGCTGGAACTGTGTCTAAAACGATACAGAGGAGAGGTTAGTGTTTTGACAGAATAACAACAGTTATCTGAATACAGACGGTCTGGAAAAACACTAACCTTTCTTGTTGTTGGGGGCTGCTCAGCAGAGACACAGAGCTGCAGGGACCAAGGAGAATCCAGAGGCGTAATTGAGGACGAGCAGAGTTCATTAATGGGATCCGAAAAGGCGACAGTACCAAAAGGGAGAGGCGAAGGCGAAATCCAAAAACGTGCAAAGGTCATTAACAAGGTGTCGTGATTGTTGGTTTTTAAGGTAGAACCCAAGGATGCAGGCAGGACTCAGTC
>NC_056511.1:29620642-29632875 GCF_014905685.2 Nematolebias whitei | reverse complement strand
CCACTTTTTCTAAAAAGAAATGGAGGAAGTTTTCACACAGCTCAGTTGAGGCTTCCAGAGGTGAAGGCTCACTGAGGTGTAGAACTGAGTTCAGGGTAGAGAAGAGAACTCGGGGGTTGTGGGAGTTGGAGACAATTAAATCAGAGAAGAATTTACATTTGGCAGCTTTAATGGTTTTCTGATAGTGACGCCAACTCTCCCTTAACATTTGAAAAGACACCTGGAGCCTGTCCTTCCTCCACCTTCGTTCAGCTCTGCGACACTGCCGCCTAACGGCTCGCGTGACGTCATTCAGCCAAGGCTCTGATTTAAGTTTCGTTTTTCTGGTCTTAAGGGGAGCAACACGGTCCAGAACATTTAAACAGGCAGAGTTGAACTGAGAGGTTAGCTCCTCAGTGGTAAGAGACACCGGGAACTGTTCGATCCTCTCAGAATTAAAACCTTCATTAAAACGAGCAGCAGTGAAATGGTTAATGGAACGCGTACGTGCAGGAACGCGCGTCTTAGCTGTAGGACAAGGGGGGGTGAAGTCAAACAATACAGGCATGTGATCTGAAAAAACATTGTCACCGATTTTCAAATTAGAAACAGAGACATCGCGTGTTAAAACGAGGTCCAGCGTGTGACCATGTTCTTGGGTGGGGCCGCTCACCTGCTGAGCTAAGCCAAAAGAGTCCAATAAATCTAGAAAGTCCTTCACTAAGGGCTTCTCCTGACAACACACATGCAAATTAAAGTCACCAATAAACAAAAAGTGAGTGTATCTCTGTGTGATATCAGCCAAAAAGTCAGAGAATTCATTTATGAAGTCCTTAGAACGAGGTGGGCGGTAGATGAGCGCACACAGGACCGGAGGAGAGTGTCCAAGTTCAAAGGCGCTCAGCTCGAAGCTGGCGCGGGACACCGGGATGGACAACTGTTTACAGGCAAAGTTTGCTTTAAAAACTGTTAATACTCCCCCCCCCGCCCCCCCCCCCCGCGCCGACCTGATGGCCGCGGGGCATTGAAACACAGACAGTCCAGTGGTAGTAATTCCACCAAGGCGCTGGACTCACCATCAGAAATCCAAGATTCCGTGACGAACAGAAAATCCAACTCCTCATCTTTAAAAAAGTCATTGAGGATAAACGTCTTGTTGGAAACAGACCTTGCGTTGATTAAACACATCCTGATATTGTCCAACACAGGCACAGCCGTGGACGGAGACGCGCGCGCCAGCGGGCACAGGTTATGAAGAACAGCTTCTCCTGGTCTGCTGGTGCGGCGCACAGGTAAACAACTCCAGGTGTTTCCATGGACTGAGCGCGCGGGCAGCTGGCCAGCAGCCGGGCCCCGGGAGCACCACGGGTCAGAGAGGAGATGATCAGATCCAGAGCGAGTCCTGAAAGAATAATCCACTCTTTGCCTCAGTTTCACCAAAATCCCTGCACGCTTCCCACGACGTCTGCAACGTTTCCTCCATGGAGAAAGGCCAGGGTCACGCAGAAGGAACGCAGGAATCTCAGATAGGACCGGTGTGGGAGAGTGCTGGCCGCTGTTCAAAAACGCCGCAGGAATTTCAGCAAAAGTACGGAGCTCCAAAAGTGCCCGACGATCATACTGAAAATATGACTCGGCACACGGCACAAACCATTGTAAAAATAACAAAAATAAAATACAAGCAGAGAGCGAGAGATGGGCAGCCCTACACACCGGCGCCATCTTGACCCTATTATATAACATGTAGTGGAGCTCCGAAGCTAAATGAAGCTAACTGACCTATTTCACTACACATGATTTTTGTCCATCTCACATAGTGGAATCACATAATTTACTTTCATCTGACACCCCTTGGGTATTACCATTACATGGTTATTCTTGAAACATCTCAGGCATGCATATTTGGGACGGTCGGATATGATATTTCCAATTGGTTTAAACTGCCTTTTTGTTCCGTTCTTGGTCCACCATCCAATGGTGTAGCCCTCGGCCTCGGTCAGGCTATGTCCTGGTGCTGTTGATGAGACGTTGACCATCAGGACTATGGTACCGGCGATAAGGCACATGTTGCCCAAACAGCCTGCACTCCCATCTGACGGGCACCTACCACCAACTCTTCCCATGTTGGCTCCTGGGCGGTCCCGCTTGTCCAATCAGCAAAGACCAAGGAAACATCAAGCTGTGAAGACAAGAGGTACTGCTTACAGATAGAGGAAGAATCATTAGTTTTCTCTTATATAACATTTCTTTATAGGTACATTCACCCATTTTTCCTCCCCTGAATACAACACTGAGACTGTTGCATCTGTTCCTTGTGCTATTATTTCAGCTGCACGAGGAGGACCATTTTCCTGTCTTACCCAAACTTTAGCTCCTGGTTTGTCTGTCGAGCCAAAGCCCCCAGTCCCTCTAACGGTTACAGTGGTGGGTACAGGAATCTCCATTACTGCTGACATGTCACATGGTTTAATAAGTAGCTGTGCCACCTTATCCCCTTTTTCTAGCACCAAGGGATTGTCACCTTGATGTCTACAGACCACACCCAATTCCCCCCGACACCTTGATGTCTACAGACCACACCCAATTCTCCCCAAAAATCTGAGTTGATAACTCCAGCCTGAATAGTGAGTCCTTTTAATGATAAGCCAGATCGAGGCAAAATGTGTTCATACATACCTTTTGGACACTGCAAGCCTAAACCTGTTTTAATGATTTGAATTTGTCCTGGAACTAAAGTTGCAGGCTCCATTATAAAACTCTGCAGCTGGTCTTTGAATGGGTGCGGGAGGGGCTGATACTGACTGAAGCACATTCCTAAACGCTTGTGTGAGAATAGACATGTCAAAACCACCACAATGCACTTTCAACCCCTTTTTCTGACACCGCGCCCTCAGCTCATCAGTTGGCAGACCATCAATGTCCTCTCGGGGAACTCCCGCTTGCAACAAAGCTTTCCAGTATGCAACACGAGGAGGTCCCGAAGCATTGCCTCTATTGTCCCTTCTCGGCCCACGGGCCATAGGTTTGTACATTCTGTCTCGTTGTTCCACCCTAGGCTCCGCACGCCCTGGACCCCATTCTCCCAGAGTCCCCAGCTCCAAGATGCGAGCACGCATATCAGAAACAGACACCTCTCCTGCTCCCATCAACACAGCCAACAACGCAGATCGATAATAGGAGGGAGCAGACCGAATTAACTGATCTCTGATGTTTTTTGTCACCGCCAGTCCCAGATAATCTGTTCCCATTTCTAACACCACAGCATCCCTAAGACTCAGCCTGATCAACCTCTGTACACATTCTTTTAGCATTACCCAACCTCCTTGCAGCGGGGGCCAATCTGTTAAGCTGGGATAGTTCAATCTTACTGCCTCAGCATACGCATCAAATAATGTTTTTCTCCCTCTCCCATCGCTCTCACTTCTTGTCTGAAGTTTGTGTTCACTGTGGAATCAGTCGACAGTCCAGCAAATGACATTCCGTCTCCTGCATCAATCTGCACCTGGGTGGCTCCTTCATCTAACATTCTTACTAACCACAAATCCATTGGTTCACCTGCCTGTTGTTTGTACCTCGTTAGCAGATAAGTCAGTTCTTCCTGTGTATAATCTTCAGTGACCGTTCTCATAACAGAGGCGGGCTGGTTCTGTGGAACCAAATCCCAAATTGGGTTGCCCTCCCCATCTACAATCAGTACATTGTGCGCATCTCGGCGTTCCTGTCTGATGTCTGATATACTTTGTTGTTCTTTCCTACGTCTTTTTATTGGTTTCACATTTTTCCCCTCTACCTGAGCTGCTTTGGTCATCATCTTATCTGATTTAACTGGTGTTTTATCATCCTCAGTCCAAATGTAATCATCATCATCATTATCGTCTTCACCCCAGATGTTACCGTCCCAACTCGACGGATCCTATCCGGTGTCCAACTGAGCAACGAAAGCTCGTATTCTCTTTTCTCTTAGGTGACACATTCCGCTTCTTTTTCCTGAATTTTTCTCTCTTCAAACGGGACACCTGCTCCACAGCGCCCTCTGCTACCCTACTCATCCTCTCAAGTTACATAGTCAGAAGCTGCACATGCTGATTACTCAATAAACAAGCTGACTGCGCTTCTTCAAGCACTTGTTTGTCTCTCAACATCTGCATTCGTGTTTCCTGATTCTCTTCCTGCAGTTTCTTCCAAGCAGCAGCACACACCCACATTTTGTGCTGTAGTCCAGTCACCGGCATTTTCTTTTTAACCTCTATGACCCGCAAAGCGGTAAAAACATCATCTGAGTTCTCTGCTTTTAATGAATCATTCCAAGGTTCGGGGCGTCCCCCTCCATCTCGCAAACACAATGCTACTGACTGAAACAGGGGCTTATCCCACCCTGGCATAACCTCTTCAACTTTAGCCTCATCATCTTTACTCTTTTTATTCTTTGTTTTAAACATTGTACAGCTCTTCTTTCTTATTCTGTTCGTGACGCCAAGAAAAATGTTCTGTGAAATCCCTTTAAATAAATTGTAGGATAAGAGAAGAGTCAGCACAATGAATAAAAGTCAGAGACTGTCCTGCTGGAAATAATATGTGTCATTTATTAATCTGCCACAGATAACAGCCAAGCAAAAACATACATGTACATTCAGTACAACACAAAGTAATGATGTAATGCTCCTCACCGTGACACTTAGATCGGAGAGCCTGTACGATCCTGATAAAGGCAGACATCAAAACAGCTGGGCGTTGCGATCGAAAACCCCAGCAGACTCTGTCTTTACTCTGAGTGTTACATCTTTTATACCTTCAAACCTCTGGATCGCGTGCGAGCAGAGCAAAACATGTTTATTGGTTTACCAAGATAGTTGTGCAACAGAACAATAACTCACAAAAACATGTTTTGCAGAACCAAGGCTGTGGTATGCAAGCCTGATGGAGAAAAGCATGCTTTTCAGGAAACTCTGGGCATTGTATCTGCAAAACGGGCCAAGTTTCACAGTCAGAACTCCTACAGAGGTTTCCTCTTGAGTACATCTCTTCTGCAGCACAAGTTCCTAGTTAATTACAAATAAGTTGAGTATAAATTGACATAAAAGCATAAAAATAATTACTATATCAAACGGTCTGTCCATGATCGCCTTGTTGAAAACTGACAGGTCCAAAATGGGTCTCGTTCCTCTGGTCCATTTGGGAACCAGGAAGTAACTTGAGTAAAACCCTGTGTTTTCCTCTCCGTTGGGAACTCTGGAGATTACCTCTTTTATCAGAAGTTCCTGGACTTCTGCATTTAGGGATGAGCTTTGGTCTGGTGATGACAGGACCGTCTCTAAAATTCCTCCGAACGGAGGGGGTCAGGTTGCAAATTGCAACGTGTAACCCTTGCTTAACACCCTGGCCATCCATCTGTCTGGCGAGCATGTTTTTAGCCATACCGCGTAACGTTTGTGGAGTGGACGCACGTTTAAGTGATGCGTCATGTTATGTACGGATGTCATCCAGTCCGCCACCTAGACCGCCGTCATGTGTCGCGGGGATGTTTTCCGCGTGACCCAAGGCGAGGCTTCCTCGAAAGAGCTTTGAACGCGCCTGTGTGCTGCGTTCGGATCGTGTTGAGGGGAAGCATGTGGCAGCTGATGACGCCGTGGGGCCGCGCATTTGACGCCACTGCGGTGAAACACGTGTCGCTCCTGCCGCGAGTGATGTCCTGCGCTGGGTTCGCTTTGAGATCTCGCATCTATGCCGCCATGAGCAGGCGAGTGCTGCGAAGCGGTGAGTGCGACTTCATCTACGCCGTGCCGTTTGAGTGAAGACTGCGAGCCCTGCGGGAGCACACGTTTTCTCTGGTGGGACGCGCGCTGCTCTCGCTGGAAGCGAGGTTCGTCACTGGGTTCGCTCAGCTGTCTCACGCTTATGCTGCCGTGAGTGGCCGAGCGCTGAGACGCGGTGGATGAAGGCTGCCCGCGCCGCGGCGGCACGCATTTGCTTCGATGTGGCACGTGTTGCTCTCACTGAGAGCGAGGTCCTACACCGACCCAACCTGCGGTCCCACATTTATGCCGATGTGGGCCGGTGAGTGCCGGGGAGCTGTGTGCGCACTATCATCAATGCAACGCCGTTTGGGTGAAGGCTGTTTGCGTCGCACGAGTGCGCGTTTGACACCGCTTGGGTGAGGATCGTGCAGCTCGGGTTGACAACGAGTTATTTCACTTACCATTGTGTCATGTGAGCGTCTCGTCATGTCTTGGAGCAACAGTGAGTTTAAAAAACCCTTATTTAAGGACACCATCTCGTTATGTGTGGAGGGTGTGTGCACAGCCGCTGTGAGTCCATCCGAGCTTACAGACTGGCTAGAAACAGACACTTTGATCATTGAATGATGTTTTATTCAACATTTGTGTCATATTTACACACACCCTCCACAGACCATCATTTTGAATCTTTTCCCCCATGAGCTCTGGGATTTGTTGGCCCAGGGCGCTGTCTGCTGGGGATCTCTGGGAAAAACGTTGGGACACTCTGTTGCCGGGATGACGAGGGCCGGTCTCTGACGGATGGGTCTGAAGCTCAGCGAGACGGCCGTGGAATCGTCTTGCCACTGGCTCATTTCATGTGGAGGGTGTGAGAGAGAGCCACTGTCAGATCATCTGAGCTGACAGACTGGCTAAAAATAGACAGTTTCATCATTAAATGATGTGTTACTCCAAACTCGTGTCACCTTACACACATTCTCGCCAAAACCCGTCATTTGCTCTGCCATTAGTTGTCCTAGAGCGCCATCTGTTGGCGGTCTCAGGGAAACACTGAAAACTCCGTCCTCCGGCTGCGATGCGGGCCGGCAGGCAGCAAAGAGGCGCACCTGTTGGGGATGACGTCAGCTGCCCTGCAAACGGAGCGTTTGTCCCCTCCCGCCTCTGAACGTGTATGCTAACAGCGTAACGTGTTGTTCGCTGCGGCCGTCTGGAACGCATGCTGGTGTGCTCAGTCGGAGATTGGTGTCACTGTCTGGGTTACGCTAACCGGAGGCGCGGGACGCTGGTCCACCTGGACATCTTGCTCCTAGAAAAGCCTCCGTCAGGCTCGGCTCCAGGGGGCACTGAGGGAAAAACCGCTCGGTGAAAACCCCTCTGCTCTGGTGAAGGGCGCAGGCTGTGGAGACCGGCCCCCCAATCTACCAGGAAAGCCGGCTGTGGCCTCGTCCCGTAGGACGTCATGTTGGGAAAACGAGGCCAGATGGGGTCAGGACGGTGAGCCGGAAAGGAGCCTAGAAAAAAACCCTCCTGCCGGATCATCCGAACTGGCGGGAAAGGTGCAGGACGTAAAAAAGGGTCCCTTCATGTCAGCCACTCCTGGGTTACGCGGGCTACCCCAGAGGGTGCCGTCGGCCGGAAGCGGTGTGATCGCCGATGCGAAACGAGGTGGGATGAGGTGAGCATTCGCTCAGCCCCCCTCCACCGGCACTACGCACTCAAGGAGGGAATGAGCAGCGAGGGGCTGCTGCTGACGCTGCCCGTCCCGGAGGAACCATCCGATTCACTCCGAGGGTCGGCAATAAGAGGAAAATTACAAGATGGCGTTGTCCAACGTGTAGCGACCTGTCACTGAGAAATACTCCTCGGCGCTTACTTTGAAACAAGACTGCACGTCAGCTTCTCCTCGGGGAGGAGAGCTCACCGGGACGACCGGAGGTCGACGTGACGGGCAAGCATTCTTAACAAAGGTTGGTCATCTACACAACTTTCCTTCTTCGTTCTTCTGACAGTGCTATTAGCTCGCTGAAGAAAAATGGGAGCCAATTACCCGCTCTTAACGTAATTTATACGGACCGGGTGGGGCCCACACAGCAGGTGGGCGTGGACTAAATTTTTCAGTGTAATGCTTCGCATAACGGGATAAACCCATCAGCGACAGCCTTAACTTATTTGTAATACACTTTAAAGTATTTACATAACTAGTAGGTTCGTCTTTAAACCAAATCCAATATAGCAGTTAAATAATAAAAAAATATATATAAAACAGATTACTTCACATCTTTTACACATACCGTTTCTCGTATTTTTGTTTAAATGAAAATAAAAAATAGAAATGTTCATCTGTCCTTTTGCCAAAACAAAGATAATAAATTTAAACATAAATGTAATCAAAATAGTCTTATTTTCAGTCTCTGAATGTATAATTCACTTAGATGAATAGTCTACACACGCACACACATCATGCACTAACGTCTGCCTCGTGGTGAGACATCGACGGTAGACTGAGCGATGCTAATTAGCATAAAACAACATTTTAAATCACAGTCCTAAACATCAACCATTTAATGAAAACCACTCGACCTTTAGATGAAAATACTCAAAAACACAACAGAAAATGTTTAATAAATGTTTTAAACACAAAAATTATTTAATTACCTGAAAGAAGAGAGAGTGAAAGATACTCGACACGTTGCTAGAGCTCCCCCTCCTTCAAGCCCCGCAGCCATGACTAATCAATCACAGACCATCAGAACTCAACAAGTTGATCACAGATAGATAACTCTAAACAGGAAAGTCCTTACAGAAAGTTATTTTAAACATTTTTAACAATGAGTTTGTATTTTATATCACAGCTGTTCATTAATAGTTGATGCAACTATTATTTTTAAATAAATTTCAATGTATCACAGTTGCAGTCTCCCATCCTGAGCAAGCACAGTGGCAACAGCGGAAAGGAAAAAGTCCCTTTTAAAAGGAAGAAACCTCCAGCAGAACCAGGCTCAGGACAAGCGGCCATCGGCTTTGACCGACTGACATCTAAAGAGCTAAATTCAAGATTAAAATAGATCTGTAAGTTTAACACAAAAATTATTTACTTTCCATTTGCATAGTTGTTTGAAAAATAATTAATCATAAAATCAATTTTTGCATAATTTTATTTTTACATATTTTATTTGTGATTAAACGTCTTTTGACTTAACATCGACCAACTTCTCTCTCCATGTGAGCCTTTGAGCTGCTCCATTCTGGAGTGTTTCTGCTCAGCTAATGATTAAGAATAATAAAAAAAAGGAAGGCAGGCTTTATTACCCGCAGAGTCACTTACATCACTGTCAAGCTCTGCGTTGAGTTTGGGCCCAGACAAGCAGAGATGACACAGGGGGCAGACATGGACCAGCAGCCCAGCAGACCCACATGGAGCAGGCAAATAGAGTTCACCCTGGCTGGCATTGGCTGCGCTGTGGGTCTGGGCAACGTCTGGAGGTTCCCTTATCTCTGCTACAGGAGTGGAGGAGGTGAGAGACCGAGCGTCAGACTTATGCAGAAAAACCACCTTTTCTACCCACTCTTCATTCAGTATGTGTTTTGACAGTGGGTGAAAAGGTTAATAATGTGTTAATAACCTAAAACAACTTGTTCTGTACCATCACTGACTGCGTGAGAGTACTTTCAGGTAAGGTGTGCAATAGATCAATGAGCGTGTGTCATAAACAAACCTAATGGTGCAGTAAAACGGACAGTTTGTAGAAATACTTCACCTCTCTTTAACAGAAGTTAAAGATTAGAGAGCGCAAAGTCTTTACCTTCTTCCATTATGTAAGGGTCGATTCACCCTGTTTCTGCCAGGGGCCTTCCTGGTGCCATACCTGCTCATGCTGGTGGTGTTGGGGATCCCATTGCTCTACATGGAGCTGACTGTGGGGCAGTACACCAGGAGGGGGCCTGTTCACGCTCTGGCTATTGTTTGCCCACTGTTAAAAGGTACTATCGCCCACATTTTCCCCCCACTCAACAGCCATACTGAAAAATGACAAGTGGTTTGGTCTGATCTCAGGTGTGGGCATGGCGTCAGTGGCCATCTCCTTCATCATGTGCACCTACTACAACCTCGTCATCACCTGGGCCCTCTACTACCTCTTCAACTCCTTCCAGGCCCCCCTTCCATGGCAGAGCTGCAACAACACCTGGAACACACCGAACTGCACCGACCACGCCACCAACAACAGCTACTCATCCACAGCCAGCCAGGAGTTCTTCAAGTAGGTTTTAGTATGCGGGAACATCCATCCATACATTATCTTTACCCGCTTCTTCCTTTTCGGGTCGCGGGGGTCACTGTGCGAGAGGTCAACACTCTGGACAGGTCGCAAGTCCATCACAGGGGCGGGAACAATAATAATTAATTAATCATTCTTTTAATGATCAAACTAGACTGAATAATGATTAGTTTACGACAGTGTTGCTTACTAACCTGTGGCTCCTGGAACAACTGAAAGCAAAAGATAGCAGCAGCTGTAATAAAACAGGAAAGACTACTAAATCTTACAACCAATCAAAAAAATCAGCTGAGGGCTATATCAGTCAAAATAAAGGTCACGGATAAGAGGCTAGTAAATAAAACATCTTGAGGAAGTATTACGTGACGGTGGCACGTTTTAACATTTTGTTCCAGTATTATTTAAAACTGATGTGTTTAAATGTTTTATGCAGGCATCCGTTCCAGAACTTGATATACCTGAAAAACTAGATACTATTTTCTTAAAGCCAAAAAGAAAAGAAAACTGTCTTTGATATAATGGAGTCTAGTTTTTCATACTCAGTTTGAACAAACAGATTTATGAAAACAAGGTGAAACTGTTTCTTTTTATCTGTGGACAATAAAGATAGACCTCACGGTTTCATGTTTACTCATTTACGTGTTTCACCATATCCATCCATTCACTTCTGTCATGATCCGTGTCTTTTGTGTTTTTATTCTTTTAGTATTTCTGTGATTCGGTTCTTGTTTTACTTGTTTCAAGGATTGAAAGTTCTTTATTTGTCATACACACCACATGTGGTACATGTGATGGAACAAAATTGTGTGCACAGGATCCCAGTTACATCCAACAAAAGTATAAAATGTACAAAAAAAACCAGTAATAAGATCTAAGATATGAACTAAGAAAGACGTTAACTAAAAATACCCTAAGCACTAGTAGTATAAAACCACTAAAAACAACAAGCTGAACAGCAGCACAAACATGAGTCTGTGTGAGCAGATGAGCACGCATGAACACAGCAACATGAAACAGATCAGCAGCAACATGAAACGGATCAGCAGCAACATGATGTGATTTTTCACAGTGATTATCCTGGTTAGAGAGTCATGAGTCTAACAGCCTCAGGGTGGAAGCTGTTCCTCAGTCTAGTGGTTCTACACTTAATGCTCCTCAACCTCCTTCCTGAGGGGAGCGGGGCAAAAAGTTTGTGTGCTGGGTGAGTGGGGTCCTCCATGATGCAGGTGGCCCTCTTCCTGCATCTGGAGGTGTAGATGTCTGTGATGGTGGGGAGGCTGACTCCAACAGACTTCTGTACAACCTTCACCACTCTCTGCAAAGCTTTACTTTCTGCAGCTGTGCAGTCTCCATGCCACACATTGATGCTGGAGCACAGGATGCTCTCCACTGCACACCTGTAGAAGGAGGTGAGGACTGAGCTTCCAGACCAGCTCGTCTCAGCCGTCTGAGGAAGTAGAGTCTCTGATGAGCTTTCTTGATCAAGCTGGTGGTGTTGTTGCTCCAGCTGAGGTTGTCATTCATGTGTACACCCAAGTACTTGTAGCTGGAGACCACTTCCACCGCAGATCATCTTATGTTTGAGGGTGGGTAGGTGTGTTTGTTCCTTCTGAAGTCCACGACCATCTACTTCGTCTTCTTAACATTGATGTGAAGGTTGTTCTTCCTGCACCAGCTCTCCAGGTGTTCCACCTCCTGCCTGTAGCTGAACTCATCATTGTTTGTGATACATCCCACCACCGCTGTATCATCTGCAAACTTTACAATATGACAGCCTGGATGGGTAGCTGCACAGTCATATGTGAGCAGAGTGAACAGGAGGGGGCTCAGCACACAGCCCCGAGGAGAGCCAGTGCTGAGGGTTATGGTGGAGGAAGAGAAATTGTGGATCCTCACTGACTGAGGTCTGTTTGTTAACAAGTCTAGGACCCAGTTGCAAATGGAGGGGCTTAGTCCTAGTGTAACTAGTTTGTCCATCAGGGTTTGGGGTATGTAGAGGAACATATATCTGTGATATATTCATAAACTAAACGGATTCTTTCATTTTTCTGGACTGAATAATATCGTGCATTGAATAATTAAATGTAACGTGAGATGTTAATTTTCTTTGACCCATCAAATGAATGTGGTCATTTATTAACAGAATCAAAGTTTAACATCAAACATTTACATTAATTTGGCAAATTGATTTCAACAACAACATAATTAATTAGCAAACTTTACAATTAGGAAACCATACGGC
>NC_056511.1:29591336-29620542 GCF_014905685.2 Nematolebias whitei | reverse complement strand
GAAGAGTTTTAAAGATGGAAATGAAGTTTAAATGGAGAGGAAAAGATGGATGAGTGAATATGTATCAGTATCAGAACGGCACGCTCCATTGGATCTCAGCTTCCTCCTCGGTACACTTAGGTAGTGTAAATCGACTCTTTACCTGTAGAAGGTGTCTCCACTGGTACGGAGTTCCATTTAACGCACCCTTTCAGCGTCTTCGTAGGAACAGCTGTGAATCGTCCGAAGTAGTGACGGTATTTCGTCCGACACACGTTCACCCCAATGGTGGACTCACAAGAGGAGTAAGTCCGTCAGAGGCTCCACTCAGATGTGGAAGATTTCATAATTCCCACAAGACTCGGAAGAACTGCGGATCATGTCTGAACCTCCTGTTCTCTCCAGCACTTCTTCTGTTCGGTTTTGCTCTCCGAACTGAACTGCTCTCCAACCGCACTGGCTGGAACTAGGAAGTGCCGACTTTTAAAGAGTTCTGTTTCCGGTTCATTTGGGAAGTCCTGATTGGCCGAAATAGCTAATCAGGGGTGTGTTTTGTGACGTAAGAGGTCACTAGAAGTCAGAAAAACAGAAAAATATTTTGGAACAGACTGAAAATGTTTTTGAGACAGACAAGAGAAATGTTTAGGCGAGTTGGGAGAAAACAGGTGCCAGCTTCTCTATTTATGTCTGAGAGGATTTAAAAACATGACAGTTCGTTCCAACAAATTTGTTTGCGTTTGTCTCCAACCTTGGACCAACTTACACTTGCTCATTTCAGACAGAAAATCAGAAAATGCATAATTCGTTTGTAACACATTTTAACTTGATTTCTACTTTGAATGAGGATTAAAAAATCACTAATACTGTTTCACAGTTGATTTAAAATGAGTAGTTCACTTCAACATTTAAAAATGGTTTGAACTAAACACACTTTGATTATCAAGAAAATAGTAATGATAATAAAAAAGAGAGTGTTCTTTCAATTGATCAGTGCAGGACACTTAGAAAGTCTCTGGATGAACTTAATCTTGTGTTTCTGGACTCAAATCAATGAAATACAGTTCTTGTCCCAGGAAGGCCCTCAAGGCCAGATTTGACCTGAGGCTTAGTTCACTACAGTCCCCCCTTTGGAAATCATCGCCTGTCCATGGGGATGAATTCCAACATGAACTTACGCCTTCGAATGTCCTTGAGCTTGATGTAATCCAGCAAAGAAAACAAAAGTCAAAGGAGGTAATCCCACAATGTTTTTGGTAATTCCATTGTGGCAATGCTTTAACCCCTTGGAAACAGAGTCTGTAATCCATTGGAAAAAGTCATATAATCCACAACGGTAAATCCACAACGAAGGGAGGTGTTGATTGATCAGCATACAGAGGGGTTCCCTTGGATTGAACTGAAGATGCGGCCACTGGATGAAGAGTGGAGACCAACGTCAGGATTGCAGGTCTCCTCCAGCGAAGGTCGTCTCTGGGCGACGTCCAGTGGGTGCCGTTCTGGTTCAAATGTGTCATGCAATTATGTGGTTTAAGGTGGGCTTATGAAGGGGATTTTACATAAGGCCTTAACCTATATGCACCTGGTGTGTAAGCTATTATGATTGGGAACAGCTACAGCTACCAGTTAAGGGGTGGAACATGCTGAAAAAGTTTCATATAGGGATTTATACCTATAGAAAAGTGTTCCAAACTATTTTTCCATTCCTAACTTGGTTTAAGTTAGCTTTACATGGTAAAATATAGTTTGGTTCAATTGTCTGTTGTCTTTTTAGACGAACGACTTGAGATTGGGTGTTTGGTTTCCCCATAAATGTTTTTGGAGTCTATGGCGAGACTCATCAAAAAGAATTAGCTATCCCCCCGAATAGAATTGTTCGAGTAGGTTCGGCTTAAGCGTTATGAGATCAATGTTGATTATGGTACTTAAGGTAGCATTAATCTACATTGACTCCGCAAAGATTACATTTTAACAAATGAACTGCATGTTGGCATAGTTAAAGGCCTCTTAGTCTCTAACTTAACTACACACAAAATTCATTCTTGCTTGGGGTGTTCAGAAACAATACCAAAAACCAATTAAACGATGTCTCAACATCGACAAAAACAGTGACTAAGCAACCAGTTAAACAACGTTTCAACATTGACAAAAGCAGTGATTAAGCAACTAGAAAACGACGTTTCGGTGCGTCACTTACTCTGAATGTCAGATTTGATCACGTTATCGCGTCTGGTAACATTACCCTAACTGGCGTCACCCCCCTTCGGTCATGGGAGACCGCGAACACGGGTGAGGACGTCGCTCCATGAGCTAAAGTTAGACTGTCCTTGAGTAGTTTTAACTGTTTGCGCAGCTGAAAGAGGACTTTAAGGTCTGGATTGGAATCCATTTCGACTTTCGATGGAGTGTATTTGTCTGGGTCAGTCAGATACAGTATCATCGAGTTAATTGCAGGATCCAACTTCTGAAATTGGATGATGTCTGGGTCAGTTGAAAATGACTTTTCATATTTTAAAAGAACTTGGCGAAGTTTGTCTCTTTCTTCATCAGATGTCAGAGCGTCGGCTTGGACGACCACCTGTTCAATCTGTGATGAGACTGATAAGGGTTCTTGCTCCTCGGGGAGCTCCAACGAATCCCTTTCTGAGTCGTCGGACCTGTCTATGGGTAAGACACCATAGGTTTGAGGTCCTTGGTCGACATCATCGGTTGAGAAAAGAGCTATGGCCTGTGTTGGTTTTGTGAACCATACTGGCCCAGCTTCTTGACTCGGTACCAGGTTATCTGGGAGTCCTCCCAGAAATGGAATGCCTAGTTCAAAATCATGAAAATCAGTGGAAATCAACCATCCTAGCATAGTGGTTTTTGGGATCAGCACCTCATCCGTGCCTGTGTTACACACAGCAACAGATGTGGTCCTGGAGTCAAGGCTCACTTGGTTCGTGGCTTCCACGGACAGTCCCAAGTTGAAAAATGCAGGAGAAGGTTGAAAATATGCCTGTTTATGGCTAATAGCTTGTCCAGCTATGATGTGGATTCGCACCATCAGGTTAATCACCTGAGGTGGTACTGTGGTGGTTTGGTTGCTAGCAACCTGGCAGGCCTCTGGAATGGTCTGCCCAGCCTTAAGGTTTGCTGTGTCTAGCACAGGAGGATCCTTTGTGGCTGGTTTTAGGGACCACAGCACCTTGTTGATGGTGTCCACGTGGACACCCAACCTTACCAAAATGTCAGAGCCTATGTAGGATGCATGTGGTAAGTTTTGGATCACGAGAAACGGGTGAACCAGTTCTCGTTGGTTCCAGTTCAGTTTTAGGTTAATGACTCCTTCTGCGGTCATTACCTGTGAACTATTGGGAACTAATGGAAAGCGGAAAGCTTTTTTAATTAGTTCTAGACCCACGTGTTTGTGAACCAAGGTTTCATAGAAAGCTCGGTTAATTGCTGATTTATCTGTCCACAAAGACAGAACAGCATCGTTGGTGTGGGACCCTTGGATCTCTACACCTTTAACTACCAGTGGTAGGTAGTGTTTGGTGGACTCTGACTGTTTCAGCTCACAGAGGAGGCTGTCTTGTTGGGTCAGAGTTTGGACCACCGGGTGGGTCTCTTTGGTTTCACATGATGTCAGAGGAGTACTCACCGGGCTCGTGTCCTCGGCTGAGGAGTCCTTTGCGCCTTCCGCGGTACCTGCTGTTAGGCAGTTTGTGTTACACTCCTGAGGCATATCTATTGGCAGTGGTTTGCTCACCTTTGCCCACATCGTTTGATCACCATAATCTATAATCGCGTCGAAGCGATTAATAAAATCCTGGCCAACCAAAAATGGGAATGAGTCAACACGAGACACGTGTACCGGGTGGTATAGTGTCATTCTGCCAACCTGCATGTGAACCATTGCTACAGCTGTCAGGGTTGTCCTCTTCTCTGAGAGACCCTGCATTTCTATAGCACATTCAGAGAGAGGTATTATCCTGTTAACACCGGCAGCGGCTGTCCTCAGCTCCTCGAACAGTTTAGCTGACATAATTGTTATGTCTGCCCCACCGTCCAGAAGTGCTTCATGTGTGAGGACACCTTCGAGTGTTACTGACAGGTACGCCTTCTTGGCGACCCCCCTTCTGATAAAGTTACACAGAAACCTTTTGGGTTTTTTCTGACGCTTCTTCACACGTTCAGCCTTGTCTGTGTAATCTTGGTTTGTCTGAACCGTCAGCACAGCAGTAGCTGTTTCTGAGTGTTCAGCTTGCGATGACTCGCCATCGTTTGTGTGTGAGTTTGCCCCCCCTTCTTCCGATGAGGGGTTGTTGGAGGCAACAACAACAATGTCTTGGTGTGTTTCACCGACATCTGTGATGTTGTCATTCGCGCCCTCAGATGTAAAAGTGATTACATCACTGCATAGTGCTCCAGGTTGGTTTCCCGTGTCAGTGTGTTTCAAAGTTTCTAACAACCTGCGTAATTTCTCTGTCTCTTCCGAGCTCAGAGGTGTAGGGCCTTGTTTCTGGAACTTTTGTGATTTTTTCGCCTCGGTTCGCTTCGTCCGAGGTGGGGGATGGCTAGGTACGTCTTTTGGGGGTTCCTTTTCGGACTTCCCCTGATAATATGGGTCATCTCTGTTCCCATATCTTTGCGTCCTACGCACACCCCACTTACGATAATCACGTTCATCCTCTGAAAGAGGAGCTTTTTTGTCCCAGCGTGCACCTTCATGACGCGGTTTGTTAGTTTGAAAAGACTGCTTTTTCTCGCCTTTTTTAGGAGGAGGTGGCGACGCACGCCTTCCTTCCAGTTCTAGGGAGTGGGGTTTAACCTTTACACCAGGAAACACCTCTATGGGCGTCTTAGCATGAGAACATGCCTCAAACACATTCACAGCACACTGTTTAATCTCATTGATGGATTTTTCTTTGAAATTTGCCATCATCTGTACTGACATGCGTATGTCAGTGTGGAGATTTTTGTTGAAAACAAATTTAAAACCTTCTTCCTCCTCCATTCCGGTTTCATTTCTGTAACCAAAATAAGCTTGGAAGATTCTTTTGTAATAGACTTTTGGATGTTCATGCTTGCCCTGCGTGACCTTGTCAGCAGCTGGGAAACCAGCAGGTCCCGTGCAGGGGTCGTACTCTCTGATCAAAGCTTCACACAGAAGGTTGTAATCCCTTCTCGTTGCATCAGGTAGACGCTCGATGAAGGTGAACACCTCTCTGTCAGAAGTGAGCCTTATCAGACTGATTCTATCCTCAACCGTAGCATTAGGATAACCACCCAGTCTGAATTCAAGGTCTTTGAGATACGCTTTTGTTCCAGTTGAACCCATTGGTCCCGGTACAAAGCGTTGTACATATTTTGAGATTTTTAGCAACTCATCTATTGAAGGAGGAAGTCTCAATGCTCTCTGTTGCCTGTTTAGTAGAGGAGACCTGTTCAGGTCTGTCTCTACCACCTTAGGTATGGATGGAGGTGTGTGTGATGTAAGGAGATTTGGGTCTGAAACCCAGTGTGTCCCCACATTCAGTCCATCCCTCTCACCATATTTCCTTTCTGCATGGCAAAGTTGTGTTTTAAGCACGTCTATCTCAGCTTTGCAGCGGGACACTTGTGACATTGTCTCGACGTGATCCCGTCTTAATGCAAAGTATGCTGTGGAACACAGTTCTTTAGCATCCCTGGCTTCAGTTAGTGATGCATTAAGTGACTGTACTTGGCTGTTCAGTGAATCAATTTCTGTACGTGCGTCTTGCTGTGACTGAAACATCTGTTCAAGATGTTTTTTTGTGAGGACCTCGTGTTCACTTTTAAATTGAAGGTAGTGTTCTTCAATTTCCTGAACCACCTCTTTTTCGCTGTTTAACCTTATTGCAAGGTCATCAGCCTTGTCCACCACTGCATAGAATGATGCTTTCAGTAAAAATGCCAATTTAGCCAGCTTTTCATAGCTTGACTTTGTTATGTCTGTAGAGGTCACACTCTCTGCAACCTCCTTCAGCTCATCCAATAACTCTTTTGAGTTCATGCTGTCCACCTGTTCACCATATGGATGTAAGGATTCTGTGAGCAGCGTCAACGCTCTCTCTAACCAGTCCTTCATCTCACAAGGATCAAAATCCTTTTCTATCACACCTGCCATGGTTTTTCACTGTTTAGCCTTATCTGTGTAAACAGTTGCCAACTTCAGATTATTTTAACAGGTAAATATTTGTATTCAAGTAAGCAGTGAGTCACACACTATTTTAAGCTCTGGATTTACTCAAAAGTACTGTCATAAGTCAACTTATTCAAATGTGGGCACCTATTTGTAGGTTTTACCCCAATTCATGAATATTCTTAAGTAAATGCTTCTCTGCAGTGTTACTTTTTAATGTGCTTATTTTTAACAGATACAAGAACCAGGCTTCTCAGTGATATTTTACTCTAAAGCACTTAACAATAAATAAACCTGCAATTTTTCTAAAAGTTTCAAGCAACTTTAGTTTTTAAACGCTTTCTTAAGCCGTTCTTTTCCAGAAATTCGCTATTTTAAACAGTTACTTATTAACCAGGTTGGGTGAAAAGAAAAATTATGAGGAGATTATCAGTCCCTCTTCAGGAAAACTGTTATACTCCTCTTCTCCTGCCATTATCTTCTATTTAAAATTAAATAGGAAGATGTGGTGTTTTAGGTGGTAAAATAAATCAGAAAAGTTTCCTTTTTCTGATATAATTACTCTTATTTAGTGTTCTAGCAATTAAACGTGTATTATCTTTTCAGCAAATGAGTAAACTTTATCAACTCTGTGAATATCTGGACTGTATCTTTAAAAAGTTTCTAATTTTTCATTTTGCACCTCCGTTTGAAGAATTATCAGTGAATGAAAAATGTCTTGGTAAATGTCCTTCTGGCATAAATACCTTAATCACTTTTTAAATGCAAGATAACAGTAATAATTCAGCTTGAAGAACGTTTATTAACCCAAAAATGCTTCTGACAGAAATAAACACGTGTAATTTCACCAAAATATCCTAAAAACGAAGTGAAACTGTGATTTTAAGTTTCCAACAGGAGGTGGCGGTGTAAGCTTATTTATACCAGCAGGAGTCTGACAACTTCCTGTGCATCGTTCCGTTGACATCCGGTTGTTAGCCGCTTAGCTTAAAATTAGCATCGGCTAAACTCGGTTAAATCAACATTTCTGAACGGATTTAAAGCTTAAACGTGGCGTTGTTTCAACAAGCACGACTTCTTTGCATGAAACATGAGTTTTTTGGTACATGTGGCAGCTCCATTTAGTGATTTTAAGCACAGAAAAGGCTTCGGTTGAACCGAGACTCATTTCCGGGTCACGTGACTGAATCAACCAATAAGCGTAGCAACGGGGGTGGGTTTTACAATCTGACATCAGAGGAAGTGACGACAGACACGTCTCTCAGCGAATCAGGGCTACCCAAACAACGGTTTTCGACCAATCGCTGCTCGCTATTTCAGCTAGCGTGTTAGCATTTAGCCTGAACATTCCGGTCAACTTTTCGTCATCAAAACTTTCGAGATACACTATTTTCTGTTAAAAATGTAACTAATCAACTCTCAAAGCTTCACTGAGACGGCGCTCAGTTCTTAAAAACGTCTCTCCATCCATTTAAAACACTCGTTCGAACTTATCAGAACCGAGCCGGACCAGAACCCCCAGTCCGTTTAAACAGAATCCACGTTTTTCACAGCTCATCAGCTTTTTACACACAACAGATGTACATTTCAGCTTTAAAATGACCCGTTGACGTTATTTTCAGCTCATAAAACACCACAGCGACAGAACATTGCTGTATTTTCTCTGAGCACTGCAGCTGCAACACGCTGCGTTTCACACAGCAACCTGCACTCTTTATGCCAACATGATAAATTCAATTGTTACACGAATAACAGTCCATTTATGATACCGTACGAGGCCACCAGTTGTAGAGCTCTTTAGAGACCAGTACGAGGCCACCAGTTGTAGAGGAACATATATCTGTGATATATTCATAAATTAAACGGATTCTTTCATTTTTCTGGACTGAATAATATCGTGCATTGAATAATTAAATGTAACGTGAGACGTTAATTTTCTTTGACCCATCAAATGAATGCGGTCATTTATTAACAGAATCAAAGTTTAACATCAAACATTTACATTAATTTGGCAAATTGATTTCAATAACAACATAATTAATTAGCAAACTTTACAATTAGGAAACCATACGGCCATGATTTCCCTTGCAACTTTAACCCAACAGACATTTCTGAAAATATCTGGATGAATTACTGGCAAGATAGAAGAGTTTTAAAGATGGAAATGAAGTTTAAATGGAGAGGAAAAGATGGATGAGTGAATATGTATCAGTATCAGAACGGCACGCTCCATTGGATCTCAGCTTCCTCCTCGGTACACTTAGGTAGTGTAAATCGACTCTTTACCTGTAGAAGGTGTCTCCACTGGTACGGAGTTCCATTTAACGCACCCTTTCAGCGTCTTCGTAGGAACAGCTGTGAATCGTCCGAAGTAGTGACGGTATTTCGTCCGACACACGTTCACCCCAATGGTGGACTCACAAGAGGAGTAAGTCCGTCAGAGGCTCCACTCAGATGTGGAAGATTTCATAATTCCCACAAGACTCGGAAGAACTGCGGATCATGTCTGAACCTCCTGTTCTCTCCAGCACTTCTTCTGTTCGGTTTTGCTCTCCGAACTGAACTGCTCTCCAACCGCACTGGCTGGAACTAGGAAGTGCCGACTTTTAAAGAGTTCTGTTTCCGGTTCATTTGGGAAGTCCTGATTGGCCGAAATAGCTAATCAGGGGTGTGTTTTGTGACGTAAGAGGTCACTAGAAGTCAGAAAAACAGAAAAATATTTTGGAACAGACTGAAAATGTTTTTGAGACAGACAAGAGAAATGTTTAGGCGAGTTGGGAGAAAACAGGTGCCAGCTTCTCTATTTATGTCTGAGAGGATTTAAAAACATGACAGTTCGTTCCAACAAATTTGTTTGCGTTTGTCTCCAACCTTGGACCAACTTACACTTGCTCATTTCAGACAGAAAATCAGAAAATGCATAATTCGTTTGTAACACATTTTAACTTGATTTCTACTTTGAATGAGGATTAAAAAATCACTAATACTGTTTCACAGTTGATTTAAAATGAGTAGTTCACTTCAACATTTAAAAATGGTTTGAACTAAACACACTTTGATTATCAAGAAAATAGTAATGATAATAAAAAAGAGAGTGTTCTTTCAATTGATCAGTGCAGGACACTTAGAAAGTCTCTGGATGAACTTAATCTTGTGTTTCTGGACTCAAATCAATGAAATACAGTTCTTGTCCCAGGAAGGCCCTCAAGGCCAGATTTGACCTGAGGCTTAGTTCACTACAGTTACTATGGTGTTGAAGGCAGACGTGAAGTCCACAAAAAGCATATGGATGTAGGAGTCCTTCTGCTCCAAGTGGGTGAGAGCAGTGTGGACCACAGTGCAGCCTTCTCTCAAACCAACATTCCTCTCCATCAAGGATGTGAACATCTTCATTCCTGAAAGAGTGACTGCTGGCCTGGAGATGAGTGTAGACCACAGAGTCCTGGCCTGATGATGTTGATCTTCTGTGCTGGGCCATCCTTTTGGCCAGTGGCTGTTTAGTTTCCCCGATGTAAGACTGATCACCCTCCTGACACTGAACAGCATATACAATATTACGCTGTTTGTGCCGGGGGACTGGATCTTTGGGGTGAACCAGTCTTTGCTGTAATGTATTTTGGGGTTTAAAAGCCACTGGGACGTTATGTTTAGAAAATAAACGTCTCAGTTTCTCTGATACTCCCTCAACATACATAATGACCTATAATATTGGGGGACAGTATTATATGCAGAAATATTTGGGCTTTAAATTAAATGAAGTGAATACATATGGATTCATTAGAATATTTCAAAACTTTTTTTCTAAATTTAATTTAATTATTTCAGTGTTTTATGTAGGTCCAAAACTTGGAATCAAATAGAA
This sequence comes from Nematolebias whitei, assembly GCF_014905685.2. Classification (NCBI taxonomy): domain Eukaryota; kingdom Metazoa; phylum Chordata; class Actinopteri; order Cyprinodontiformes; family Rivulidae; genus Nematolebias; species Nematolebias whitei. The sequence goes on along the minus strand of NC_056511.1, from coordinate 29,610,556 downwards.
AATTCATTACAATGTCTGACTTTAAGGCAACACATTATGCACCAAGGTGTCTGGATTATTCTGCAGCACTGTATCTCTTGTGTTTTCTCCTCAACTGAAGATATAAGATGCTTGACCAGACCAGTGGGGTAGAGGAAGCAGGAACGCTTCGATGGGAGCTTTTCCTCATCCTCATCCTGGCTTGGATACTCATTTATCTTTGCATCTTTAAGGGGGTGAAATCAACAGGCAAGGTGAGTGAAAAGAGTGAAAACTGCAGGCAGAGATAAGTGAACAAACCACCTGGCAGTGAGCAAACATCAAGCCTTTATCCTCTGATTATATGCAGGTGGTGTACTTTACTGCCCTGTTCCCATATGTCATTCTAATCGCCCTGCTCGTCAACAACGTGCAGCTTCCTGGTGCATTAGATGGGATATCCTTCTTCATTGTGCCAGAATGGAACAAGCTGCTCTCAGTAGAGGTAAGATGTGTGAAAAGGAGGTAAAGCAGGCAGCTCAACTGATGCAGTTGTTTATGGTTAAAGGGTTGACTGGTCCTAGGTGTGGGTGAATGCTGCAGCTCAAATCTTCAACTCCATTGGGATTGGTTTCGGCTCCCTCCTGGCCATGTCCAGCTACAACTCCTTCAACAACAATGTTCTGAAGTAAACATCCCCTAAACCTCATCCAGTCATCCTCCTACATGTCTGCAGTGATAATGATCACTGGAGTGGTTGGAAAGCAATTTAAAGTGCATCTTTTCTCCCTCCAGGGACACCCTGTTCATATCCATTACCAACTCTCTGACCAGCATCCTGGCAGGCTTTGTCATTTTCTCTGCCTTCGGATACATGTCTTACCTTCAGGGCATTCCTGTCAGCCAACTGGCAGTGGATGGTAAGATAACTAAAACCTGTTTTTTAATGAGTTTGTAATGATTTAAATTGATGGCACTTTGAATAAAGTACCCTAGATGAACTGCGTGGGTATAATTGTATGGGTATTTTTTAAAAGAGTTTTTAACATGAACGTGTTTTTGTTCCTCCATGGAAAAATTACGTCTTTTCACTGAAAATTTAAATGAAAATATTATATTAAAAAAATTATAATATTTTAGAAGTGCAATTTGGCGTACAACCCTAAATTGTCCGAGAGTGGATGGTTGTTTGTCTCACTGTGTCCCTGTGATGGACTGGAGACCTGTCAGGGGTGTCTCCCACCTCTCACACAGTGGCTGCTGGATATGGGCACCAGGGACCACCACGACATGAAAAGGAATAAGCGCGTAAAAGATAATGGATGGATGGGTTTGGGAGTGCGTTGTTGTGTGACTACATTGTGCAATGATGAAAATGGTTTATTCACATTCATTTTGCTTGTGCACTGCGAGATAAAATTCATATAACCACTGAAATTTCTTACATGGTTTTATTGTTTTTCCACTAAAAAATGTTCAAATTCAATTCTAAACACTCATTTGCATGGCTTTTATACTCAACCCTAAGGCTCGCAGCGGTGTTCTGTGTTTATATGTTGTTAATAAAAAGTTCTAAAAAAAACAGGTCCTGCAGCCCACACATCAGATCAGCCCACCAGGAAATCTCCAGACCCTCCTGCAGCAATTCTGGACCTGAGTTTAATTCGCTCGTGAAAAATTCCTTCATTTCTCACCATTTCAGTCATGGCATCAACGGAGGAGGAAGAGATCTCTTGCCTCTTGGCAAAAAAACAAAAGAAAAGGCCAGATCAGGGATGAAGAAGAGGAATTTAATACATTGGTGTCGCATACAAATCAGTCCATCGCTGGGCAATTTATTGTGCGACACCGCGTACGCGTATGCGGTCGTAAAAATTGAGCTTTGCACGGACATGCCCTGGGGGGTATGCTCGTACCTGCGCGTATGGACGTACGCGGGAGTATACTGGGGGCTTTTCTTTGCCTAAATAACCATGTGCTTTAATCTCAGCCCTCTTTTCAGCCTAGCTTCTTCTTTCGACTTTTCCCTCTTCAGGGGTCGCCACAGCGAGTCATCCTCCTCCATCTCACTGGAGATGGAGCTCCCAGTTTTTCATTAATTAATTTCAGAACATTTGAGGCTTCATGCTCTAAGCAAAAGCACAAATGTATGATTTCAAAGTAAAAAATAAACTTATCTGTCCTTGGTTTAGTGGTCAGCCCGGTTTTTCCAAGATGGCGCCGGTGTGTAGGGCTGCCCCTCTCTCGCTCTCTGCTTGTATTGTATTTTTGTTATTTTTACAATGGTTGGTGCAGTATGCCAAGTCATATTTTCAGTATGATCGTCGGGCACTTTTGGAGCTCCGTACTTTTGCTGAAATTCCTGCGGCGTTTTTGTTTAGCGGTCAGCACTCTCCTCCATCAGTCCTGTCTGAGATTCCTGCATTCCTTCTGCGTGACCCTGGTCTTTCTCCATGGAGGAAACGTCGCAGACGTCGTGGGAAGCGTGCAGGTATTTTGGTGAAACTGAGGCAAAGTGTGGATTATTCTATCAAGACTCGCTCTGGATCTGATCATCTCCTCTCTGACCCGTGGCGCTCCCGGGGCCCGGCTGCTGGCCAGCTGCCCGCACGCTCAGTCCATGTAAACACCTGGAGTTGTTTACCTGTGCGCCGCACCAGCAGACCTGGAGGAGCTGTTCTTCATAACATGCGCCCGCTGGCGCGCGCTTCTCCTTCCACGGCTGTGCCTGTGTTGGACCCTATCAGGATGTGTTTAATCAACACAAGGTCTGTTTCCAACAAGACGTTTATCCTCAATGACTTTTTTAAAGATGAGGAGTTGGATTTTCTGTTCGTCACGGAATCTTGGATTTCTGATGGTGAGTCCAGCGCCTTGGTGGAATTACTACCACTGGACTGTCTGTGTTTCAATGCCCCGCGGCCATCAGGTCGGCGCGGGGGGGGGGGGGGGGGGATTATTAACAGTTTTTAAAGCAAACTTTGCCTGTAAACAGTTGTCCATCCCGGTGTCCCGCGCCAGCTTCGAGCTGAGCGCCTTTGAACTTGGACACTCTCCTCCGGTCCTGTGTGCGCTCATCTACCGCCCACCTCGTTCTAAGGACTTCATAAATGAATTCTCTGACTTTTTGGCGGATATCACACAGAGATACACTCACTTTTTGTTTATTGGTGACTTTAATTTGCATGTGTGTTGTCAGGAGAAGCCCTTAGTGAAGGACTTTCTAGATTTATTGGACTCTTTTAATTTAACTCAGCAGGTAAACGGTCCCACCCAAGAACACGGTCACACGCTGGACCTCGTTTTAACACGCGATGTCTCTGTTTCTAATTTGAAAATCGGTGACAATGTTTTTTCAGATCACATGCCTGTATTGTTTGACTTCACCCCCCCTTGTCCTACTGCTAAGACGTGCGTTCCTGCACGTACTACGCGTTCCATTAACCGTTTCACTGCTGCTCGTTTTAATGAAGGTTTTAATTCTGAGAGGATCGAACAGTTCCCGGTGTCTCTTACCACTGAGGAGCTAACCTCTCAGTTCAACTCTGCCTGTTTAAATGTTCTGGACCGTGTTGCTCCCCTTAAGACCAGAAAAACGAAACTTAAATCAGAGCCTTGGCTGAATGACGTCACGCGAGCCGTTAGGCGGCAGTGTCGCAGAGCTGAACGAAGGTGGAGGAAGGACAGGCTGCAGGTTTCTTTTCAAATGTTAAGGGAGAGTTGGCATCACTATCAGAAAACCGTTAAAGCTGCCAAATGTAAATTCTTCTCTGATTTAATTGTCTCCAACTCCCACAACCCCCGAGTTCTTTTCTCCACCCTGAACTCAGTTCTACACCTCAGTGAGCCTTCACCTCTGGAAGCCTCAACTGAGCTGTGTGAAAACTTCCTCCATTTCTTTTTAGAAAAAGTGGCAAACACCCAGGCACTCATTTCTCCACCAGCTCATGATCTGTCCATCCCATCTCAGTGTGTGACTGTGTTTGACCACTTTGAGCCCATCTCTCTGTCCTCTCTGGGGCAGGTCATGTGCAGCATGAAGCCATCTGGTTCCCCCTTTGATGTGGTCCCCCCTCGACTACTAAAGGAAGTTTTTCCTACCCTGGGTCCTTTTATTCTTGCTATTCTGAATAGCAGTTTATCCTCAGGCATGGTGCCAAAAACTTTTAAACATGCTGCTGTCCAGCCCCTCCTGAAAAAACCTAACCTTGACCCCTCAGTCATGTCCAACTTCCGGCCTGTCTCCAGCCTCCCATTCACCTCTAAACTACTGGAAAAAATTGTGGAGTCTCAGTTGAAACAGTTTTTGGGGGATCACGCTATCCTAGAGTTATTCCAATCTGGCTTCAAATCTCTCCATAGCACTGAAACTGCTCTACTGAAGGTTTTTAATGACATTTTCATATCCACAGACGCAGGTGATTCTGTGCTGCTTGTCCTATTGGACCTTACATCTGCTTTTGACACCATCGACCACAAGATCCTCATTTCTAGACTGGAGCAGTGGGTGGGCATCACAGGGTCAGCCCTTAAATGGTTTGGGTCCTACCTCTCTGACAGAACCTTCTGTGTCAATATCAAAGATTTTAGTTCGGCATCGACAGCGCTCCAGTGGGGGTACCGCAGGGGTCCATCCTCGGTCCCCTTCTCTTTTTTTTATACCTGCTGCCACTAGGTGCTATTTTCCGCAAACACAACATACCCTTTAATTTCTACGCCGATGACTGCCAAATTTACTTCCCCCTGAGGCACAGAGGCACACGCTCTATTCAGCCTCTTCTTGACTGCCTGGCTGATATCCGGGACTGGATGGCTTTAAACTTCTTAAGCTTCAATGAGAAGAAGTCTGAAGTCATGCTGTTCCATCCCAGTGACTCACTCATGAACCATGACATTGACCTTTTCTCTCTAGCCCTGCTAGAGAAACAAAAGGTCACTAATCTGGGGGTGATAATGGACCCGTCCTTAAAACTCAACAGTCACGTAAACATGATGGTAAAATCCTGTTTTTTCAGCTGAGACGGCTGTCTAAGCTGAAGCCTATACTCTCCAAAAAGAACCTTGAGACAGTGATCCACGCCTTCATAACATCTAGGCTTGATTACTGCAATTCACTTCTGTTTGGAATCGGTCAGTCCTCCATTGCTCGTCTACAACTGGTCCAAAATGCTGCAGCCCGATTTTTAACTGGTACAGGCTATAGAGAGCACATCACGCCAGTTTTGGCCTCCCTGCACTGGCTACCCATTCACCTTCGGATCCATTTCAAAATTCTCATGTATGTTTTTAAATCACTGAACAGTTCCGCCCCATCCTATCTCACTGATCTTCTGCAGCCATATGTCCCACCGCGCTCTCTGAGGTCAGCAGACCAGATGCTTCTCTCAGTCCCAGAAACCCGTCGTAAGCTCAGAGGTGACAGGGTTTTCTCTGTTGCAGGTCCACGACTGTGGAATGAGTTGCCACTGAGTGTACGGCAGGCTCCCACACTCTCAGTCTTTAAGCCTCGCTTGAAGACCCACTTCTATTCTCTTGTCTTTAACATGGTGTGATTTGTTTTGGTCCTGTCTGTACTCTACACTGTTGGCCATTTTAGTTAGCTTCTGCTGCTATTTGTATCTGTATTTTTATTTTATGTTTTCCTGTCCGCTGTGCATGTTTGTTTTCTTTTGTACAGCACTTTGGTTGGCCTTGTTGCTGTTTTAAGTGCTCTATAAATAAATTGGTATGGTATGGTATGGTTGTCTCGCAGCAAGAAGGTTTGAGTCGGGGGTCTTTCAGTGTTGATTGAATATTTTCCAGGTTTAGGTGAGTTTTCTCTGGGTGCTCTGGTTTCCTCTCACAGTCCAAAACATACAGTCTCAGGAAGATTGGGGACTAAACTGCCCTGAGGTGTGAGTGTGCATGGTTTCATGTCTTGTTTGTCTCAATGTAGCTCTGAGCTGCTGGTGACCTGTTCAGCTCCACCCTGCTTTTTTCTAAAGCATTGATGGGAGAATGGGAGATGGATGGATGGATGGATGGATGGATGGACAAACAGACAGATGGATGGACATGCAGGCAAAGACATTGAAGAATTCAATTCAACATCATTTTTAAATGTTTGGAATTTATTAAAAAAAAAAAGAGAGAGAGATATGTTTCCATGTGACAACATTGTGAAGGGTTAATAATTCCAGTACGCTGAGTAAAAAAGGGAGGGAAATTAGGAAAAAAGAAAGAAAAGCCTGTGAATATAACAAACTAGAAAATAATATCAAATTTATTGCTATTAGAAACTTTCACAAGTCAGAGAAAGTGCTCTCACCTTTAAAATTAATAACAGAACTAGAACAGCACAAAGCAATGGGCTAATGTAGTAAATGGTTGATGAGAAGGTAAAAATGTAATGAATAAATCAATTATAATTGTTGAAAACAATGTTTTAACCATAATGTCTCATCTTGTGTGTTTGTGCACTTGTCCAGGTCCAGGATTGGTTTTTGTTGTTTACCCACAAGCCTTTGCCAGCATGCCGGTGGCTCAGCTCTGGGCTGTCTTGTTTTTCTTCATGCTGCTGTGCCTGGGACTGGACAGTGAGGTAGCAAATATGGAAATCTGAGTGGTCTGAAACAAAAAACAAAGCTCCACAGAAGTGTGACTGTATAAACTCTGTTTTGTGGCAGTTTGCGATGGTTGAAGTGATGGTTACCAGTCTACTGGATGAGTTTTACCACCATCTGATTAAATTTTTCAAGAGGAAGGAGGTCTTCGTTCTTGCAGTCTGTGGCGTGGCCCTCCTGTTAGGAATCCCTTGTGTCATGCAGGTAAAATACTTTAACTTGCAAGATAATGTTTAACCAAATGATGACCAAGATCCTCAGGAGTGTTTCGTCCTCCAGGTGGGGATCTACATCTTCCAGCTGATGGACCACTACACCGCCATAGTGTCCATCATGTTTCTTGCCTTCTTTGAGATTATTGCCATCTGTTGGAGTTACGGTGAGATAAACAAACTTATTTTATTGTCAGCTCCAATGACAAGACATTTAATAGACAAATCTTGACCTATTTTAGGACTTTTCCAGGTGTGAAACGACTTTCAAACAACTTAGAAGAGATGACTGGAAGAAAACCCAACATCTTCTTCAGACTTTGCTGGCTGATAGTAGATCCTGTGCTGATCACTGTAGGTTAACAGGCTTTTTTATGATAAGAATCAAAAACTTTATCTTAAACTGTGTTTACAACTCAACTTTAACATCTGTCTCTTTGTACTAGGTCATTTTGATTTTCTCCATCATTCAGTTCAAACCCGCCCGCTACGAGAACTATGTCTTCCCTCCCTGGGCTCAGGGTGTTGGCTGGATCATCGCACTGGCCTCCATCATCTGGATTCCTCTGGCTGCCGTTCACACTTTGTGGGTCCTACCTGGTTCATTCACACAGGTGATTTAACACTGCAGCACATACAGGTTGTGCACATGAGAAAAACAACTCTTTTAAGTCGTGTTTATTTGTGTAACAGGACATCTGGTTATGACCAGGTTCTAAACTTATATCTAACTTCAAGTGTACAATAACGCACAACAGATTATATCATGTCATTATTTCTTGAACAAAAACAAAACCAGCTTAGCCTCCTCTTCTTTCCAACGTCACTTCAGCCCATCAGTTTATGCAGTTGTTTCGGTTCAGCTCTCTTGAGGTCCCACCACAGCATAACAATCAGGTCGAGGTCTGGACTTTGACTGGATCATTGCAACACATTGATGCTTTTCTTTTTTTAGCTAATCTGCTGTAGACTTGCCCGAGCTGTACATTTCAAAAACCTGTTCTCGGAACTGAAATAAAAAGGGGTGAATATTTACGCAATCACCTCTTTTACATTGCACATTATCATTATTTTGTTTGGTATTGCGCTGTAAAATTATCATTTAATTTTGATATTTAAGTTGTTTTTGTTGTCAAAAGCTATTTTATATTGACCTTGACAGATTTATGACAAAAAAAATCATAAAACATCCAACATTGTAAATAATTTACTGCATCCGTTAATACACTGCTTTTCCATTGAATTTTTGTTGAATAATGACATTTCAGTGGTTGTGAGTTTTTGTACACTTGACGTTAGATTTGAATAATTTTAGAACATGGCAAACATCAGATCATTTTTATGTCCAGACACATAAAACAAAAATGAAAAAGGAGAATTTTCTTTGTCTCATGCCTGTACTTGACATTCAATCAAGCTATGCTACTTTCCTTCTGCAGAAACTGAAGCTGTCCATCACACCGTTCACCCTGGATGACAAATCACAGACTCTGTATTATGAGAGGAGAGGAACTGTGGGACAACCAGATGAAGCTGCCATTAGCCCCAGAATGAGTCTACCTGAAAAACCTCTGGAGACAAACTTCTGAGTGTTTTGCACAAACGCCGTCACCTGTAAATGACTCCAGTTAATCACTAATTCAAGGCTAGCTGTTAATCATACGCACACTTCTGGTGCAAACAGGAGTACGTTACATAAAATTATTTACATAATTGTGAAAAATCTGCACGTCTGCCAAGCAGACAACAAAAAACTGACATTTTTATGAGCCTATGTGTTTAATGAAAGAGGTTACCTTTAGGGTCTACTTTTACTTCAACATTTGATAAAGTGTTTAGAGCTGGTTGTTTGAAGCTTCAGCATTTCTATAGATTTAGTTTAATGGCTCCAAAAATCCAATGAAGGCAGTGAAATTTGTATAATTTGACAAGAGCACCACCCTTTGGTCAGTTCAACACATAGAATGAACTTAAATGGTAAGACAAGTAATACAATTTAAAGCAGAAAGTTTGAATAAAAACACTTTCCTTAAAGACAATTTATTGCTGCTGACTAACAGATTAGGTCAAATGCAACAAAGAAACTGTTTAAGAACAAAATGAAGCATGGGTCATTCTACTATAAGACGTAAGGTATAATAAAAACCTGTCCAAGTTCACAACTTGTGTGGATGTTTCTTGCAATTGTGTTCTGACCCCAAAAGTCTGGCACACACAACACAAAGCTTGATTAGAGTCAGGGCAACAGTATTTATTTATTCATAAATGAGAAATTTCAGACAGAAGAGTACATGCTGTAGGGCATATATGTGCAGTTTGTTTCCTTTAGAGAAATCCTCAAAACTGAATCTAAAGTGCAGAACAACAGGCAAAAAGGTGGACTGTAGAATCCCATGTGTCTAAAACACAAGAGCACATTTTTTAAAAACGTACCCTGACGACTCAAAGTGTTTAGAGATCCAAAAAGCTGGGCCTGCTTGTGAAATCCTATGGTTAATGATGAAGCAGGAAGGACAGACCATTTATGGTCACTCACAGTAGGTATGACATAACATTGTCAAGGATTAGTTATGCAAGACCACAGATATATGTAATTAAAAGTTAATGTGTTGATTTAAAAAATAAAAATAAAATGTTTACTTATAAACAGCAATTATTTCTTCAAATGAATTTTAATAGGATGTCGAGTAACCTACCCAAAAAAAAAAAAAAAAAAAAAAGTGCAATCAATGACAGTCTTCCCTCTGAGGTGATAACCGTGCACATCATGGCTCAGCAGCAGCTCTCCTCATTTATTCCCGCTGCAGTTTAGTGTCGGCTCCGGTCAGGACTGCTGCGTTCAGTAGTATTATCATAGTGGTTTACAGAGTCCACGCCTGTCATTTCCCCACTGCACAACCACTAAGGCTCCAGTTCTCCTTGGTCACGCCTCTGCAGATTCAACATCAGCTCCACCCTACCAGTCTTCCAATCCACATCGCCAGCAGAGGCCGCTAAGGAGTCACAGGCTGCTGTTTGTGTCCTGCAGCTCCCAGGGTCTCTGCTATGATACCTGCTCAACAGGCCTCATCTGAACATCTCCAATCTAATCACACAAACAAGGTGAATCAAATTATGAAAATAAATAAATCTACTACCATCTAAATCACAATGCACAATAAAAGAGCATGCTGAAGACAAAGAGACAAACCTGGACATGAGGAGGGGCACCGAGGACAAATGTGATTGCGCAGGCTACGTCCTCAGCTTTCAAACACTAAAACAATGTGAGAAAAGTTGCTGTTAGAACAAAACAGTGACAAAAACTATATTTTTCAACAAAATTAAAAAGTGCTTACTTTTATACTCTCATAAACTGCAGCTGCTTTCTCTGGATTGCTGTTGTGGTGTCGAAAGGCAAACTCTGTCTCCACTACTCCAGGAGAAATACACTGCAAGGACAGATTACTTCTCAGAAGTTTGTTCAATTGTTCTGCAAAGCTGCACAAACAGTTCTGCACACACTCAGATGTTACCGGACTATTGGTTACCAACAGCGCAGGCCTTTGTGGCACCATGCTAGCAGCTTACTGTAGCTCTGATGTGAGTGTTTGCTTCTCTGAGCTCTTGCCGTATCCCCTCAGTCAGAGCAGTCACAGCATATTTAGTGGCACAGTAAAAATGCTCATCAGCACTTGGCACAACTCGGTGCCCGCTCATGCTGTAACAGAGAAACATGAGAAATATGAGAGAACTGCCTTTTTTTCTTCACTCAACTCTCAAATTAGTCATAAAAATAGATAATCCTTTTGTTCAGTTTTCTGTTGTTACTTTCTGTGCTTCAGTGCACTTGCTACTAAAGTCCCCCCTGGATTTTTTTTAACAAATCAACTTGGTCTAAAAAGTTGAATATAAACTTACTAACAAAAATGTACACACCCAGAGTGGAAGAAATGAACTGAAACTGAACATGTATGATAAGATGTGACTGTATTGAAATGATTATAAAATTAGACCACATAGATAATGGAGTCAGCATTAAAGCCACATCGTCTGTATGGTGTGGCACCCCCTCAGGCCTGAATATAAGCAGTGATTTTGTATAAATTCAACAAAGTTAAATCAGCTCCTCTGGACGGTTTCTTTATGTTGAAACGTTTTGTCTTTCATCCACAGGACTTCAGTCCAAGGAGCTGCAACAAACTCAGTCCCATAAGCAGCACACTCATACAGCGGACCAACCAGTTTGATGATGATAAGATGGTTTCTGGAGTCCACCCTCTCCCCCATCAACTCACCTGAGGCAGCCATGGCCAATGTGGTTCAAAACATCAAAGTTCATGCTCACTAATCCAGTTAAAAAAAAATCCAACAAAGTCAGAGGACCTGACTTACCGGTAACTTTGTTGGATTTTTTTTACCTGGATTATTGAGCATGAACTTTGAGATTTTATATAAAACTGTATACAGTTGTATTAACTCCTGTCAATCCACAGCTGATGTAACTGAACCTCAAGATCCGGTAGATCAACACTGGGTCAGAACTGATCGTGTTTGATCAGTGAAAGATAGGGGATCTGACTAGCCATGGATGTACTTCAACGTGTGTGAACACGTCTTGTTGAAAAGACAGCAACAGGTTACTGTCGATGTTACGTTAAGACGTGGACGCATAATATCACTGACAGTTCTGTGCCACCCTTGAATCACAACCAGAGGTAACCTGTAGTCGGACCCTGTGTCTCCCCACAACACAACAACAAAGTAACACCAGTGTGTCTCTCCACAACAGTGGCAGGGTTGTTTGTTTCCACTCTGCACCACCATCAACACACACAATGGTCAGCTCTGATGATGCATGACTAAGATTTATCACTATGCATGATACACCACCACTTGTCATCAGTCTATGCCTCCAAATTATGGCACCAGTCCAAGCCCAGACATTTCTGCTGCACCGTTAACATCCTAAGCATAGGATGGTCGAACTGTAGTCTGACTGGTGTAAGTCATCAAGATACAGTGCGTGATGGCAGGCTGTGTTGTAAAGACTCCAGTATATGTGGCTGAATGGCAGACACAGTCATGAGGTTTTGTAATGCTTGGTGTGCAATAGGACAAGCTTGCCTTAATAAAGTAAAGTGCAATGTGTTGTCATCATTGCATGTTCCCATAGAATTGCAAAATTAGTTCTCTGCATTTAACCCATCACACCTGGGATACACCCAGGTGGAGCAGTGGGCAGCTATGCAAGTGCCCAGGGAGCAATAGGGGATTAGGTGTCTTGCTCAGGGACACCACAACATGTGGGAATGGCTGGGGATTGAACCTGGGACTTTCCAGTCCCAAGTCAGCTGCCCATATGTTGGCTGTCTAGGGGGACTAAAACCTTTAAGATGTGTGTAAATGCTCTAATGAACCCATTGGTTCCAACACTGAACCATTGTGACATATGTGCATCCCGCATGCTGGATAATTGGACTATATGACCAAACCATGCCCATGCAAACTCCATCAATGCCAGTAATCCTGTCCAACTTGTGTATGAAGCATCCTCTGTGTCTGCTGAACTTCACTCAGCTTTGTCTGACTGTCAGGCACTACCGTAAATGCTTGATAATCCCATCCCTACATGTTTGATGCCAGTACTCTGTGGTGCATGTTGTCAACATAGTGCTACTTGCAAATTTTAATGTGTATATGGGCTGTAAATTGTGCCCAAAATTTACTGATTAAAGTAAAGCACTATCAATTTATAAACACAAATACAATAAATACAATTAACACTCAACTAGAAATATATATGGTCCATGGGAATCATTTAGTGCCAATAAGTTTGAAACCACCTTGAACAAACTGTACTTAAGAGTTATTGACTGCTTATACAGCTTACCTATTAATATTGATGATGTGGCCGTCATCCACATTCCTCTCCTTCATTGATCTGTAGGCCTCACGGGTGCAGATAGACAAGGCTAAGATATTCACCTGCAGAGGAAGAAAACTGCTGTCAGCTGCTTATGCATTAATCCTCAAAAGGAATAGACCAGTCATAAATTTAGTGATATGAAGTTTGATTTAAAAAACGTTTTTTAAAGTTTTTCAGGTGATTAAGCAGTGTCTGTTTAAATGCCTGATATTCACTTTGTTGGCATGTTAAACCACATGAACCTGTTGTTCCTGTCCAGCTTGTGGCCTCTAAGCTTCTCTTAGTGACACTGACAAATAGCAGGTTAATGCTGAGCGTGGTAGGAAGATAGAGGGAGGTGACCAAATAAGGTCAGCATACAGATTAAACACAAGCTAAAAATACATCACTGTGCACGTACAAGAGGGCTGCCATGACAACAGATGGGCGAGCATCAGAAATGCTGGACCCTGGAGACAAAGCCTGAGGAGTGTGTGTGTGTGTGTGTGTGTGGGGTGGGGGGGAGGGGTGTCTTGGGTGGTCAAGAGCTCAATGAATCAAAATGTTAAGTCTCAACAAGACAAATGGTGCTGGCTTTATTCAATTTGCCTCTGCTGTGCCAGAGCTTCTTGTTGGAGCCAATGAAGCTACTTGTGTGTGAGGAGAAAAGCAATGTGTGTGTGTGTGTGTGTGTGTGTGTGTGCGCGCGCGCGCCACCGAATTAGGCTTCAACTTTTGTTTCTCGAGTAAAAGGAGCTAAACAAACAAAAAACTTCCATTCACATCTCACTTTTCTGAGAAGAGCAGCCAGAAATTGAATATAACACACAAAGAAGCTTTAACCTTCCTTTTAACAAGGTAACACTTATCTTTTTCAGAAAGTTTAGACCTCAGTCAGTTATATCCATGTGTCTACATTCACTCACATCGATCATGTTCCTCCAGCCCTCGGTCTTTCCGCTGAGCAAAGGTTCACTGTGAGCCAGCCCAGCGTTGTTGATGCACACGTCCACTCCTTTGTGCAGCGTCTTGATAGCTGAGAACATGGACATAATCTCCTCTTCGTTGGACAGGTCACATTTGTAAGGAATCAGTGTGCCACTGTAGCCTGCACTCTGACATTCTGCTGCCAGCTTCTGAAAAACACAAAACCCAACAAACTGGAATTCATACATTCTGTTATAACATAAACACCAAACATTAAATAGCAAAAGTATGTATGTCACAGACAGGGCAATGCAAAATCTAGCAATGACCAATTTATACAGGTAGCACCATAATAAACACACCCTAAACCAGTGTAGTGAACTAGGCCTCCGATCAAAACCTGCCTCTGAAGACCTTCATGGGACAGGAACTGTTATTTCATTGATTTGAATCCAGAAATACAAATTAGCTCATTAAGAGACTTTCTAATTGTATCCTGAACTAATCAATTGAAAGAACACTCTCTTTTTTATATTATCATTACTATTTTACAATATCTTGATAATCAAAAGTGTGTTTAGTTCATACCATTTTTAAATGTTGAAGTGAACCACTCATTTTAAATCAACTGTGAAACAGTATTAATGATTTTTTTAATCCTCATTCAAATTAGAAATCAAGTTAAATGTCTATTTTACAAAGTAATTATGCATTTTTTGATCTCCTGTCTGAAATGAGAGAGTGATGTCGGTCAAAAGTCGGAGACAGTCAAGAAACCAGTTGTTAGAACAGGCTGTTGTGTTTTTAAAGCTCTCAGACAGTAAACAAGAGAACTGGCACCTGCGGTGTTTCTCACTTTGTCAAAACATTTCTCTGTCTGTTCCTAAACATTTCTGCCGTTTTCTCGACTTGTAAAAACCCTTTGACGTCACTAAAACCACACCCCTGTTGGTTCCTTCAACCAATCAGGACTTACTAAAAGTGACCGGAAGCAGAACTCTTTAAAAGTCGACACTTCCTAGAACTGTTGGTCCCTTTTAGTTCCGTTAGTTCCTCTGAGTTCTTCTGGAGTTCCTCTGAGTTTTTTGAGTTCTTCTGAGTCTCTTCTAAGTTTTTCTCAGACTCAGTCTTCTGAGTCGAGTTGGGACTATGGAGTCTTCCACATCTGAGTGGAACCTCTGACGGACTCACAGCTTGCTGTGGCATGACCCGGGAGATGAGCGTGTTTGTTGAACGGAGTACTACTTCGGACGATTCTCAGCCATCCTGAGGAGACGCTGAAAGGTAGCGTTGAAATGGAACTCCGTACCGGAGCTGACCTATCTTCTGCAAAGGTAACGAGTCGCTTCACTACTGAGTGTACCGGGGCTGAGCTGGGGTCGGATGAAGGGTGCCATTCCTAGTCAACACACTTTCCCTCATCCATCTTTTCTCTCCATTTAAACTCCTTCATTTCCCATCTTTAAACTTCTATCTTGCCAGTAATTAATCCAGATGCCTTCAGAAATGTCTGTTGTTTTTATTAAGTAAAACGTGCCAAGTTTTATTAATCAGAAGCAGATCAGTCTAATCAAGTGTACAATGTTTTGATGTTAAATTTTGATTCTGTTAATAAATGACCACATTTATTTTGATGGGTCACAGAAAATTAACGTCTCATGTCACGGATTAAACCATCTACGCACAGTACCTCTGTCACATATCTGTAAAGCTCGAAAAAGAGAGAACCCGTTATTAAAATATGACTGTAGTGTAGCTCTGAAGCTAATCGAGCCATTTTAGCACACTACACCAGCCACTAGGGAGCACAAGCCAGTATATCTCTTGTGCCAGTCCAAGTCCAGGTAAATGGTGAGGGTTGTGTCAGGAACAGCATCCGATGTAAAACACTTTAGCCAAAACTAATGTGCAAGTTCTTCTACGCAACATCATACTGGATTGGTCAAGGTCTGGGTTAACAACGACCACCACCAGTGCTGTTGACAAACAGGGTGACGGACGAACTTGTGTTACTGTTAAGACAAAGACTAAGAGGAGGGAGACAGAGGGAGAAGAGGAAAGTCAAGAATGTAAGACAGAGGGTGGCAAATCTACCCTAAATATGGGGACAATGACAGGCAAAGGTAGAGAGCTGGCTGACATTAAGCAGAGAAGGAAGGTAGATGTTTTATGTGTCCAAGAGACCAAGTGGAAGGGCAGCAAGGCTCACAGCATTGGAGCAGGGTTTAAACTGTTTTACCTTGATGTGGATAAAAAGAGAAATGTAGCAGGGTGGTCCTAAAGATGGACTTGAAGATGAAGTTATAGAAAGTATTCTCAGGGAGTAGAGTGGTGATCAGAGCAGACCTGAACGGAAATGTTGATGTAGGAAACAGAGAAGAAGATGGTAGGAAAGAAACCAGGAAAGACAGATGTAGTGGATTTAGCTAAGAGAATGGAAATGGCTGTAGTCAACACCTATTTGCAAAAGAGGGAGGAACATGAGTGACCTGTAGGAGTGAATGAAGGAGTAAAAGGAAGCCTGGTGGTGGAATAGTGAAGTGCAGGACGCCGTTCAAAGAAAGTTAGCAAAGAAGAAATATGACAGTGAGAGGACAGAAGAGAGGAAACAGGAATATAAGGAAATGTGACGTAGAGCAAAGATGGAGGTAGCAAAAGCAAAACAGAAGGCGCATGATAAGTTGTATGGAAGACTGGGCACTAAAGAGGGCGAAAAGAACTTGTACCGATTGGCGAGACAGAGGGATCAGGCTGAAAAAGATATAAGGCAGGTTAGGCTTGTTACAGATAGGAATGATAAGGTTTTAAAAAGTGAAAAGAATGTGACAGGAAGATGGAAGGAGATTTTTGAGGAGGTAAAAAATGAAGAAAAAGAGAAAGAAGAGTAGAGGTCATAGAAAGTGTGGACCAGGAAGTGGGAAACATTAGTGAGGAGGAAGTTCAGAAAGCTCTGAAAAGAATGAAGATGGGGAAGGCAGTAGGACCTGATGACATACCAGTGGAGGATTGGAAATGTCTTAGAGATGGCAGTGAGGTTTTTGACTCAAATATTCAATGGCATACAAACTAGATTCCAAAAAAGTTGGGACACTAAATAAATTGTGAATAAAAACTGAATGCAATGATGTGGAGATGGCAAATGTCAATATTTTATTGGTAATATAACATAGATGACAGATCAAAAGTTTAATCTGAGTAAATGTAACATTTTAAAGGAAAAATATGTTGATTAAAAATTTCACAGTGCCAACAAATCCCAAAAAAGTTGGGACAAGTAGCAATAAGTGGCTAGACAAAGGAAACTGAGCATACAACGAATAGCTGGAAGACCAATTAACACTAATTAGGTCAATTGACAACATGATTGGGTATAAAAAGAGCTTCTCAGAGTGTCAGTGTCTCTCAGAAGCCAAGATGGTAAGAGGATCACCAATTCCACCATTGTTGCGCAGAAAGATAGTGCAACAATACCAGAATGGTGTTACCCAGCGTAAAATAGCAAAGACTTTTAAGTTATCATCATCAACCGTGCATAACATCATCAAAAGATTCAGAGAATCTGAAACAATCGCTGTGCGTAAGGGTCAAGGCCTTAAAACTGTAATGGATGCTCATGATCTCCGGGCCCTTAAACGTCACTGCACCTCAAACAGGAATGCCACTGTCAAGGAAATAACAGACTGGGCTCAGGAATACTTCCAGAAAGCATTGTCAGTGAACACAATCCACCGTGCCATCCGCCGTTGCCAGCTGAAACTCTACAGTGCAAAGAGGAAGCCATTTCTAAGCAAGCTCCACAAGCTCAGACGTTCGCACTGGGCCAGGGGTCATTTAAAATGGAGTGTGGCAAAATGGAAGACTGTTCTGTGGTCAGATGAGTCGCGATTTGAAGTTCTTTATGTAACACTGGGACACCATGTCATCCGGACCAGAGAGGACAAGGATAGCCCAAGTTGTTATCAACGCTCCGTTCAGAAGCCTGCATCACTAATGGTATGGGGTTGCATGAGCGCTTGTGGCATGGGCAGCTTGCATGTCTGGAAAGGCACCATTAATGCAGAGAACTATGTTTAGGTTCTAGAACAACATATGCTCCCATCTAGATGTCATCTCTTTCAGGGAAGACTCTGCATTTGTCAACACGATAATGCCAGACCACATTTTGCAGCAATCACAACATCATGGCTACGTAGGAGAAGGATACAGGTACTGAAATGGCCAGCATGCAGTCCAGATCTTTCACCTAAAGGGAACATTTGGCGCATCATAAAGAGGAAGGTGCGACAAAGAAGGCCCAAAATGATTGAACCTCTTATGCCCCTTTTCCATTAGTACCGGTACGGGCCGACTGTACCCTACTTGGCCCGGTTCTGAGGCTTTTCCATTAGTACCGGTACTTAGCACCTGTTACTATTTTCAGTACCCTTGATTGGTCGGGGGCGAAGTCGGGGGCGGAGTCACTGGATCCTTCAGAAACTTTTCAAAACAATAATCCGCCATTTGCAATTTCTCGGACTGGAGCAGCGGCTGGACTTATTTTAAAGATTTTAAAAACAATACTGACAACATCTTGGTCTAATGCTGATGTGCTGGCATTTTTTGTGCTTGGTGGCCGACAACATAATTCAGAGCAAGCTGGATGGAGCTCTGCTGGTCTACCCCGATCCTCCCTCCAGAGCCTCGGAGCGCCAGGCCGGGCAGGGCGTCATCTCCCCGGCTCCAAGTTCAGCTGGTCACCGCGGATGTGCCGACTCAGAGGCTCGGGTTCCGGATATCAGCCTTGTATGTTCAGAGCTCCGCAGGTCACTGCGAAGCTGGAGATGGGGACTCGCAGAAGGTCGTTGCCTGACCCCGGCCGCGCGTAATCATGAAGGCTGAATCCCGATCCCACCCGGCAGCCAGGCGGACTGGACAGTCTGGAAAGGACGCTGGAAGCGATTTTTAAATAAAATAATATTTTGTTTTTATACAAAAAATGTTTTAAAAATTGCTGAAGCGATTTAAAAATGATTATTATTTTTTTACACGTAAAATGTTTTTTAAAATCGCTTCCACCGTTCGTCGCAGACCCGTCTCTGCCCGCCTGTCTGCGCGGGTCGAGCCTTCATGATTACGCGCGGCTGGGGTCTTGGAACGGCCTCTGTCAGTCACCAGCTGAGCTCGGAGCTGGGAAGATGAGCCTGCCCGTCCTGGCTCCGGAGGAGAGGATCAGTGAGACCAGCAGAGCGTTGAAGATTAAAAAAAAAAAAAAAATGGTGCCAGCTTCATCATGAAATCCTGTTTTCACTTTAATGACTGTTAACTCAGCTGAAAATCATAAAAAGACACAAAATTATTGGATCTCAGGAATATTTCCCTCAAACATGTTTAAAGAAAAGAGACGACCTTCAGTTCAACTTTATTTTAACCCACAAATGTACAAATCACAAAACAAGAACTTTAAAGCAAAGCTAAAAACAAAATGTATATATGTGAACAAGAAAGAAAACCACACATCTAAAATGAACATTAAAAGTAGACACAATGAGTGCAAATACATCAAATGATGATGAAAACCTATAAAAATTTAAATCTAATGTTTTTGTAGAATCTGGTTCATCAGAGTTTTAATTTATATACATATATATATATATA
>NC_056511.1:29582001-29591236 GCF_014905685.2 Nematolebias whitei | reverse complement strand
ATATATATATATTTATACACACACATATATATATATATTTATACACACACATATATATATATATTTATACACATGTACATGCATACATACATACACACAACTTCAAAATCACATAAATTCTCAACCTGTACTGAAAACAGTTTCTGCGTCTCAGCGCCACCAGCTGGTGAGAGGTGGTGACGTCAATTTGAACCCCGCCCACTGGAACCGGTACTGAAAGCATAATGGAAACACAACCTGTACCGTACCGAGTAGAGTAGAGCCATGAAATTTGGAAACAACAGATTTTTCTTTTAAAATGATACATTCTCTCAGTTTAAACTTTTGATCTATGATTTGTGTTCTATTCTGAATAAAATATTAATGTTGGCACCTCCACATCATTGCATTCAGTTTTTATTCACAATTTGTTTAGTGTCCCAACTTTTTTGGAATCCGGTTTGTATTTGTGGGTGAGAAAATGCCTGAAGAATGGAGGAGAAGTGTGCTGGTGTCCATTTTTAAGAACAAGGGTGATGCACAGAGTTGTAGCAACTACAGGGGAATTAAGTTGATGAGTCACACAATGAAGATTTGGGAGAGAGTTGTGGAAGCTAGACTTCGATGAGAGGTGACTATCTGTGAGCAGCAGTATGGTTTCATGCCAAGAAAGAGCACCACAGATGCCATCTTTGCTTTGGGGATGCTGATGGAGAAGTTCAGAGAGGGTCAGAAAGAACTTCACAGCGTCTTTGTGGATTTACAAAAAGCATCTGACAGGGTGTTGAGGGAGGTGTAGTATTGCATAATCTGGCGTGGCAGAGAAGTATGTTAGATTAGTACAGGACCTGCACGAGAACAGCAGGAAAGTGGTGAAATGTGCTCTAGGAATGACAGATAGCTTCAAGGTAGAGGTGGGAGTGCATCAGGGATCAGCTCTGAGTCCCTTCTTGTTTGCTCTAGTGATGGACCGACTAACAGATGAGGTCAGGCAAGAATCCCTGTGGACTATGATGTTTGCAGATGACATTGTGATCTGTGGTGAGAACAGGGAAGAGGTGGGAGAGAACTTGGAGAGGTGGAGGTATGCACTTGAAAGAAGAGGAATGAAAGTCAGCCGTAGTAAGACAGAGTACATGTGTGTGAATGAGAGGGAGGCCGGTGGAACAGTGAGACTACAAGAAGCAGAGGTCACAAAGGTGCAGGACTTCAAGTACTTGAGGTCCACTGTTCAGGGAAATGGGGAGTGTAGTAAAGAGGTGAAGAAGAGAGTCCAGGCAGGATAAATCGAATGGGAAAAAAAGAAAGAAAAAAAGAGTGTAATCAAAGGAAAAGTTTATAAGACAGTGGTGAGACCAGCTATGTTATATGGTCTGGAGACAGAGACATGGACAAAAAGACAGGAGAAAGAACTGGAAGTGGCAGAAATGAAGATGTTGAGGTTCTTCTTAGGAGTAACAAGGATGGATAAGATTAGGAATGAGATCATCAGAGGTACAGCACAGGTTTAAAAATTGGGATATAAAGTTAGAGAGGCCAGACTGACATGGTTTGGACATGTCCAGAGGAGGGACAGTGGGTATATTGGTAGAAGGATGTTAGAAATGCAGCTGCCAGGAAAAAGACAACAAGGAAGGCCAAAGAGGAGATGGCTCAATGCAGTTAAGAGAGGAAATGGTAGTTAGAGTGAGGACAGAGTGAGATCGAGGAGGAGTTGCTGTGGCACTGGCAACACCTGAAGAGGGAAAAGCCGAAAGAAGAAGAAGATAAGCACATTACATTGTCAAGTGTAGTGAGAAGCAGACATAAAATCAATTCAGCCAACGACCACATCACTATAATTATGTTTTTGTCTTGTTGCTAATAAAATAACACTTTGAGGCCTGGAGTGATCTCTAAAGAAAATCCATCAGATGTATGCTGGCCCTAATGGGTCAATTGAAATTCCATCTTCTTTAAATATTAAAATCATGACTCCAAACAAGAACAAAGCCTGATGATATACAGCTGGACTGAGCTTCCTACAGATTGGGCAGGCAGCACTCCAGCCTGGTCAGCTAGGATAAAAACTGACATAGATCCCAATGCAAGACACAGCTGTCTCAGTCATGTGACGGGCTTGTCCTGCGTGCCAGTTAAACAGGAGGCAGCGTTGGTGGTGAAGGCAGGGTTTTAGATTTTACAAACTCTTTACTTACAGTTAAATAAAGTCTGCTCAAATTGAATATGACTTTGACTACAAACAGCTCATAACTGGATACAAGACTGCCTCCAGCACTGAACCAGTGTACATCACCAACTGATAATAAAATCATAATCAAGAATTAAATTATTCAACTCCTGGTCAAAAAAAAAAAATTATGGACTCTAGTCTGTCACATTAGCTTTTTTAAGTAGTAGAGGGGAAATACAGTGGAATAATGAGAATAAACACTGATCCATTAGTACTCTGCTGCAACATTGTCTTTAAAACCACTTGAATTCTCAGATGCAGGGACGTGACTAATGAAAAAACAAATGGTATTCTTCATCAGTCTGGCTCCAACGGCTCCTTATTGCTGTGCCCAGATCAGCTTTGCAGGACAGAGCCATGTCCTGTTTGAGACATGCTTTGTGCAACAGCTCTCCAAGGTGTGAGCAGTCTTTCTTTAGACCAACTAGCAGATTTAATCTGATTGTTGATTGATTCTGGTTTTGTTGATCGACTGTCCCCCCCCCCCCCCCCCCTTTTTTTTTTCCAACAGAAATTCTCAACTGGACTGAGATCAGGGCTGACTGTAGGCCATGCCACTGACATCCTATATCTTTCTTGAATGAAAGTTTTCAAGTCCTTCGATGATGAAGACGTCTTTTTTTAAAATAAGGCATCTCGTCGTAGGGCAAACAAGCTTTCATATGATGGGATAAGAAAAGTGTCCAATATTAAATGTAGACTTTGGCATTTACTGAAGACATAATGACTCCTGTCTCCCCTGTATGTTTACATGACTTGCAGGTCTAAATTATCAATGAAAATTGTGTTTTCTTCAGACAGTCATCTCCATAAAGTTTGGTGTTAATGAGGGATTTCGTTCAACTTCTCTGTATGAAGCTTGTCTGTTTCAAGGATGTCTTCCTTGGTTGACAAGTTTGCTTAATTTTTACAAATTTCCCATTTTGTTCGGGAACAACAAACACCTTTTGCAACGTTCTGTCAAGTTAACCTTCTTGAAGAAGTTTTATAATCCTCTCCTTTATTTCACCTGACGTCTCTCGTGTTGGAGTCATGATTCATGTCTATCTGCTTTGTACAACAGCTCTCCAAGGGTGAGCAGTCTTTTTTTTAAACTGAAGACTAATTTAAATCTGATTGTTGATTGATTCTGGTGTTTGTTTTAGAACCTTTTTTCATTTACCCTTTATTTATCCAGGTAGTCTTATTGAGCTTCGAGAACTCATTTTCAAGAGAGACCTGTTTAGGGAGCCGATGGGGGGTTAAGGGCCTTGCTCATGGGCCCAGAGTGGGGCGAATGAGGATTCAATTCAATTCAATTCAATTCAAAAATACTTTATTAATCCCAGAGGGAAATTAAGTGTTGTCGTAGCTCATCATCCTGGTTTCATTCAAGAGTTGTTAGACGCTGATAGCTGTGGGAAGGAAGGATCTCCTGCAGTGAATCTGAAGGATCTGGCCAGATACCGATCCGACCACCCAGATCCAGCTTGCTGTCAGATCCGGCAAGCCTCTTCGTCCTCCTGGGCAGCAGGACTGCCCGAATGCTGGACAGAATTCCTCCCTGAGCGATGATCACTCTTCCCAGCAGTATGCAGAGCTCCTCGTTGCCACAGACAGACAGCTGAAGGTGCCGGGGGAAGATCCCGGTCCTCCTTATGTCACGAGTTGAGTTTCCCACCAGCTTCAGAATCTCTACAGTCAGGCACTCGAGCACCGCCGTCAGGTTGACTGGAATTTGTCCACGGAGCCTCTTTTTCAACTCATTTGGGATTTGATGCTGTAGTTGAGGTATTTCAGCTTTTGAGATGTTAATCAGCTGTTCCTCGTTGTTAAAAAAAAACCCCACCTTGTTGCCATGGTTACGCATCATAACAAATGCCCCAAAGTAAAACAAGTTTCAGATAAAATCCTTCCAGCTGCACAGCATCCGATACCAGAGGAAATAATCATTCGAAAAAAGTGATTTACATCCAGAAAAAGAGGAATTAAAGTTTCCAAAAGCAATAACTCAGAATGAGTGCAACAGAGAAGCTCCAACATGCAGCCACCTTGAGCGGCGCAATTCTAGAGAATTTAAATATTAGGATGGGGGCAAGTGTGGGTGCTTCACCTACCCCACCCGTAATTTTGATGTTGTCGGGGCCGGGGCGTGAACCGGCGATCTTCGGATCACAGGCCCACCTCTCTAGTCTCTGCGCCACCACTCACCCAACCTGCAAATTAGAATGATTCCATATATATTCCATATTGCTTTCCTCTACTTTTCTACTTTTCCTCTACTTGCTCTTACTACACCAATTATATTTCTTCTCTTTTTTTTTCAGGCCAAAAGTAAAAAAAAATAATAATAATTTTGTGGCTTATTTGTGATTTATTTTTATACAAAATTAATTAAAAACATCCTTCAAGAGTGGGTGATTCCATATTTTTTGCCAGGGGTTTACATAGATGACTTTTAACTTAGTATTTTTTTTTAATCATTTCCATGGGTGGGTGTTGGGCTGGGAATCGGGTTGGGGCATCTGGACGGTTTCGGGATGGGTCTGGGTTGCTGGCCCTGGTTCTGGTTGGTCCTCAGGGGCTATGTGCCGGTCCGTGGCCTTGATCCCTGGTGGTGCGGCTGCCACCTCCTCCTAGATATCTCTGTTAGAGCCTCTGTCCCCTGGTGGATCTCGGAGAGTGGGGGTGCCTATTGGGGTCAGTGGGGGAGCTGGTCCCCTGGGGGGGCATTGCCACCTCAGTTCACCTCCCCATCCCGACGTCCTCCTCCGCCCACTCCACCACACCACCACTCAAACAGGGTTTTGGGGTTCAGGTGCACTACTGAGCTACGGGGAGAATCATCCATCTCTGTGGCTGGTGGGGTCCTGGGCCCTAATTTTAATATACAACCTAGACACTCACTTATAACACTCTCACGACACATGCATATATAGGATCTGGAGTGGGCACATGATCGCACTTAGGTGGTGGGATGTACTACCATTTCCACCTCCCCGGACCTGTGCCCACTCTCATATGTAGCATGTAGACATTTAGGGTTCTGGGCGGAGATGAGGGGTGAACGGGCGTCGCCTGCTCTCTGGGCAAGAGGTGGGTCTGTGCCGGTCGCCGCCTCATCCCCCCATTTTAAACGCACTGTACAACAACATGCATCAACACCATATTCGAGTGGGAGGAGGAGGAAGTGGGTCTGTTCATAATTTATTTATGCATATATAGATTTATTTATTTATTTTTTTCCCCCCCTTTCACAAACACCTCCTTTCTCCGTGTGACACTAGGGGTCGGGGATGGAGGGGGGGGGCGCATTGTTGGGGTCTGGGCTGTGGGTGGGCTTTGGACCTTGGGGGCGGTCAGTGATGGGACCGGTGCTTCGGTTCCTCCTGGGCTGTTCCGATTCTTTTAATCTAGGTTCCTGGTTGCGATGGCCGGCTCTTTGACCGGGGTGGCTGCCGGCTTTCGGCGGGGGGTCGGCTATGGTAGTGTACGTGTGGTCATTGGTGGTGTAGGGCGGCGGTTGGGGGCGTGGCTTCGCCTCATCGGGGCACTGGCTGGTCTTCCTGTGTGGCATTTGCGGTGGGGGTGCTGTGTGTGTGGGGGGGGTGCATGGGTGGCGTGCTGGGGCGTCTCCGGGCCTATGGTGCGGAGCTCTTGATGTGAGAGCCGGCCCTCCTCAGCTGCGGCTCCCTGCTGCTCTGCCCCTTGGGCTGGGGCCGGCCTGTGGTCGCTGTCAGGTAGATGGTGCATGCGGTCAGCCCGACAGAGATTCTGTCGGGCTATCTGTGTGTGCCTGTTGGTTGCTCAGGTTGGGTTTTTGGTGGTCTCCCCTCTCTTGGATCAATTTGGGCCCCACGTTTGGTGTGGGGCCCACTCCTCCCGGTCGTGCCCCCCTTTGGCGGGGGACCCACTTGCCGCCAGTGCATTGGTGGCTCTCTGTGTCTGGGCTGGGTGGTGGGGTGCACGTCGGTCCGCCCTGGTTGCTGCCTGGCGGGGCCTGGGTGCCCTGGCTCTGTCGGGGCTCTGCTGGGGGGTGGTATGGCCTCGGGGCTTGGGGCTCGGTGTCCATGGCCGGATCTACCTGGGGGGGACTTTTAACTTAGTATTTTTTTTTATCATTTCCATTATGTAGTTGTGCATGCTCTCCATTCAGTGGAGAGCATCCTGTGCTCCAGCATCAACGTGTGTCACAGAGGCTGCACAGCTGCAGAAAGAAAAGCTTTGCAGAGAGTGGTGAAGGCTGCACAGAAGACTGTTGGAGTCAGTCTCCCCACTATCACAGACATTTATACCTCCAGATGCCGGAAGAGGGCCACCTGCATCATAAAGGACCCCACTCACCCAGCATACACTTTTTGCCCCTCTCCCCTCAGGAAGGAGGTTGAGGAGCATTAAGTGTAGAACCACTAGACTGAGGAACAGCTTCTACGCTGAGGCTGTTAGACTCATGAATCCCTAATCAGGATAATCACTGTAATGCCACTTGATTGTCGATATGTGCTGCTGACTATCCATGCTGTTGATCTGATGCTGCTGATTCATTTCATGTTGCTGTGTTCATTCATACTCATCTGCTCACACAGACTCATGTTCATGCTGCTGTTTGACATATTGTTTTTCTACTACTAGTGCTTAGTGTATATTAGTGTATATATTAGTCAAAAATGTTCTTAGTTCATATCTTAGATCTTATTACTGTTTTTCTTTTACATTTTATACTTTTATTGGATGTAACTGGGACTCGTGTGTACACAATTTCGTTCCACCACATGGGCGGCTGTGGCTGAGTGGTTAGAGCAGTCGTCCTCCAATGCAAGAATTGGGGGTTCGAATCCACCAGCAGTCACATGCCGACGTGTCCCTGGGCAAGACACTGAACCCATCATAGCCTCTGATGTGTGTCCCATCAGTGTATGAATGTGATTTAAAGCACTGATTAGTCTCTTTAAAATGATTTGTTCAATTAGCTTTGTAGAGATCAAGTAGAGTGCTGTATGAATGGGTAAATGAGGACACAGATTGTAGTGTAAAGCGCTTTGAGTATCTTGAAATAAGATAGAAAGGCGCTATAAGTACAGTCCATTTACCATTCACATATACCACATGTGGTGCGTATGACAAAGAAAATGACTGATTATTTAAACCAGTTTCACAAAGTAATTCTATTTTTTACCATTGAAAATGTTTTAAGATCATAATTGTCATGGTTATTCATCACCTGAACAGTTTAAGGAAATTGTTCAATTTTATTTCCTTCAACAGTTAGTTATATTTTAAATCCCTTTTTTTGTCGGGTTCTATTGCCAATAACGCACCTACAAAAACATTTTTTATTTTCACTATTTTTAGCTGAAATTTACTTGAGAAATTTATTTTCTCATTTATTCATCTAACCACCAGCTAATCTGCAACTGACTTGCAGGAGCAGAAGGCAGCAACACCCTCCAGCTCCTCCTGGGGGATCCCAAACTGGAAGAGACACATAATCCCTCTTGAGTTCTGTCTGGTTCTTCCCTGGGGTCTCATACCAGTGGGATGTGCCCAAAAAACCTCTAGAGGGAGGCGCTCAGCAAGCATAAAATCAGATGCCTGTGGAGTGAAGAGCTTTACTCCAAGCTCCCACCAGATGACAGCAGTCCTTAGAGGAGCTGCCTCTCATCCCAGCTGCTTCACACTTGCTTCCCAACAAACATTAAAAATGAAAAAAAGTAGCAAAGAACAAGCAGAAATGTATATAAAAAAAACAATGTTTTAAGAATATTAAAGATAATCATATAGGCAATACCATTAGCAGATGATAAAGTACAATGTCTATTTCATTATTAACCTGTACAGACTGACTGGTACTATCAGTCCAGTGTTGGCAACACTTCATCCTGCGAGTAAGCACAGAAATGGTTCATAGGTATTTTAATGTTTAGAACAGTATGTGGTTAGGACATCAAATGAGAACAGTTGTAACAGAAAGTTGATTTTCACATGTAGAGTTATCTTCTTTCTTAATATCACAACACAAGACAAGACCCACAGTACCTTTGGGAGCCACTGCATTCACTACAGCTTGACAATCTCAGTAACATATTGATACAGTAAAATATAGTTAAATGGACTGCACTTATATAGCGCCTTTCTATCTTATTTCAAGATACTCAAAGCGCTTTACACTACAATCTGTGCCTCATTTACCCATTCATACAGCACTACTAGATCTCTACAAAGCTAATTGAACAAATCATTCTAAAGAGACTAATCAGTGCTTTATCACATTCATACACGGATGGGACACACATCAGAGGCTATGAGGGGTTCAGTGTCTTACACAGGGACACTTCGGCATGTGACTGCTGGTGGATTCGAACCCCCAATTCTCACATTGGAGGACGACTGCTCTAACCACTCAGCCACAGCCGCCCCATAATTTAAGTTATAATAACAAAGTCCATGCTCAATAATCCAATGCAACATTTTTCAGTCAGGTCATCTGGACAGTTTCTCTTTTTTTTTTGTGCTGAAACGTTTCGCCTTAGGTCTGGAAGCTTCATCAGTCAAGGAAACACAACAAAACTGATTCTTCCCCCAACAGCTTACTCCAAAGTGGAACAAACCAGTTCTGCATGTGATAAGATGGTCTCTTTGGTACGCCCCTCCTCCATTGCCAGCACTCTTCCTTGTTGACAGTCTTGTCCAACTGATTTATAGTTATAATATTTTATGAAAAATATACTCACGAAGCTTGTGTTTGCAACCAGAATAAATAAATAAATATACATTTGGCTTTATCAGATAAATAATGCCCCTTTTCCATTAGTACCTGTAGTAGCGGTACAGCACGGCTCTTCTCTACCCGGTACGGTACAGGTTGTGTTTCCATTATGCTTTCAGTACCGGTTCCAGTGGGCGGGGTTCAAATTGACGTCACCACCTCTCACCAGCTGGTGGCGCTGAGACGCAGAAACTGTTTTCAGTACAGGTTGAGAATTTATGCTATTTTGAAGTTGTGTGTATGTATGTATGTATGCATGTACATGTGTAATATATATA
>NC_056511.1:29579422-29581749 GCF_014905685.2 Nematolebias whitei | reverse complement strand
TGAAAGAGTGACCGCTGGCCTGGAGATGAGTGTAGACCGCAGAATCCTGGCCTGATGATGTTGATCTTCTGTGCTGGGCCATCCTTTTGGCCAGTGGCTGTTTAGTTTCCCTGATGTAAGACTGATCACAGCCCTCCTGACACTGAACAGCATACACAACATTACTCTGTTTGTGCCGGGGGACTGGATCTTTGGGATGAACCAGTCTTTGCCGTAATGTATTTTGGGGTTTAAAAGCCACTGGGACGTTATGTTTAGAAAATAAACGTCTCAGTTTCTCTGATACCCCCTCAACATACGGAATGACCACTGGTCTGGGTCTGGGTTCCTCCTTTTCACCTGATGGCTGACTGGAGTCCTGTTTGGGTTTCTTCTCTGCTTTCAGGAAGGCCCAGTTAGGATATCCACATTGCTCTAGAGCAAGGGTGGGCAATTATTTTTTCCATGGGGCCACATGAGAAACAACAAATATTGTGGAGGGCTGGCACAAATGACTTTTTCATTCAACCTTTATTTAGACAGGTAAATCCCATTGAGCCTCGAGGACTCATTTACAAGAGAGACCTGATTTCAAGTTAACTCAATACTGCATAATAGTATTTCATTATTAAAAGCAGTACATAGCACTGTTTTAACAAGCTGGTAAGAGTATTTGTTATGATTAAGCAACGAAAAAGCGAGGTTTCCTTAAAAAAATGTCATTTATTCAATTAAATTTCCCAGTACAATGGTAAACTGTTAAAATTTTTACCATTTGTGACGTTATATTAGTGATCATTTTCAGTCACATTCACCCCAAAACTCATTTTGAGTTTTATATACTGCTGGAAAAAGTTCTTAGCTTTCTAAATATATCACAATATTGTCTTTGTACTCCAAATATTATGAAACATCATATAATAGTGATCGTCACTGAACTGTGATTTCTAGTCCCGGTTCTTTACGTGCCTACATTTGTAGTCTAAACATCTCATTTGGTGTTTATCAGTTCTTTTTTCTTGTTTAGTGAGAGAAGTCTAGTCTCTGTTGGGCTTTAACGGAAACGTTAAAGTCAGGTTGAAGGTCTGAGGTGGAGATGTGAAGCAAAGCTGACATCATCAGTGAGAGAGGATCTATATCTGGATTTGGTTAACTTCATTTGTTTACATATGTATTTTGTAATTCCCCTTACGGGGGCCGGTGAGAGTCAACCAAAGGGCCGCATGTGGCCCTGGGGCCGTACAATGCCCAGGTCTGCTCTAGAGCCTGTTTTGTGTAGGATTTCTCCTTCTGCCTGGCTCCCGAGCTAGTGGGGATGCTGTCTGCTCTGTGATACAAAGTCCTGATGACTCCTAACTTGTGCTCCAAAGGGTGATGGGAGTCAAACTGCAAATACTGGTCTGTGTGGGTGGGTTTGCGGTACACCTCGGTTTGCAAATGTCCTCTATCTGAGACTGAGACCTCACAGTCCAAGAAAGCCAACTTGCCATTTTTTACATCTTCTTGTGTGAACTTGATGTATTTATCCACAGAGTTGATGTGGTCAGTAAAATGTTGGACTTCCTGAGATTTAATTTTAACCCAGGTGTCGTCAACATACCTGAACCAATGACTTGGTGGTGTCCCTGAAAAGGACGTCAAGGCTCTCTTTTCTACCTCCTCCATGTACAGGTTGGCAGCAATAGGAGAAACTGGAGACCCCATAGCACACCCATGTTTCTGCCTATAATATTGCTCCCCATATGTGAAGTAGGTTGACTGCAGGCACAGTTTCAAGAGTTGACACAGTTGTTCTGTGGAAAGCGTGGTCCTGCTGCTCAGAGTGGTGTCTGATTTTAATCTTAAACTGACCACCTCTACTGCATCATCAACAGGAATGCATGTAAAGAGTGATGTGACATCAAAAGAGACCATTGTTTCATCAGTCTCCATGATG
The DNA here is from genome assembly GCF_014905685.2 of Nematolebias whitei. Taxonomy (NCBI): domain Eukaryota; kingdom Metazoa; phylum Chordata; class Actinopteri; order Cyprinodontiformes; family Rivulidae; genus Nematolebias; species Nematolebias whitei. Next base: position 29,579,834 of record NC_056511.1, on the reverse strand, counting down.
ACATCCCTCACCTTATCCACAAAGTCCATGGTGTTATGTATGTGGTGTTCTGAGCTGCCAACTAAAGGGATGAGTACAGACGCCAGATATTTGGAAACATTGTAATTGACAGAGTTAATCATACTAACAATAGGTCTTAAAGGTACACCTTGTTTGTGGATTTTAGGTAAACCATACAGACTAGGTGTGGCCTCCCCTGGGTACAGTCTGTGGTACAGAATACGGTCAATAGCCTTGTCCTGCTCCAAATTTTTCAGGCAATGTATCAAGTTCTTCTTGTAACCACTTCCTGGATCTCTTTTCAGAGGTTCATAAGTGGTTAAGTCACTAAGGAGTGTCATAACTTTCTCATGATAGTCTTTCTGGTTCAAAATCACTGTGCACCTTCCTTTGTCTGCTGGGAGAATGATGA
>NC_056511.1:29570396-29579322 GCF_014905685.2 Nematolebias whitei | reverse complement strand
GCGGTCACTCTTTCAAGGATGAAGATGTTCACATCCTGGACAGAGAGGAACGATGGTTTGAGAGAGGAGTAAAGGAGGCCATCTTTGTGAAAGGAAATCGTCTATCATTAAACAGGGGTGGAGGCCTCCGGGTTCAACTGTCCCCCTCTTACAATGCTGTGATTGCTAGTATCACTCAGCCCTCTGTGAGTAGTAAACAGCCATCAGTGTGCTAATGATCCATTGTTAGGCTGATGGTCCTTGAGCATGTGATCAGCTGGTTTTGGTTGTCAGCAGCAAACTGGTTGATCCACTATAAGAAGGTGCTATTTAAGAGACTGAGCTGAAAACAGCACCTCAGACTGAGGAAGTCTCTTGGATGAGAGACGAAACGTTTCTAGAATTTTTTTTGCTTTTGTTTTTTTGAATGTCCAGAGGACCAGATTGAACTTTTTTGGATTTTTCTACCTGGATTATTGAACATGCATCAAGATATTTAAGGTTCTTGTTTTGTGATTTGTACATTTGTGGGTTAAAATAAAGTTGAACTGAAGGTCGTCTCTTTTCTTTAAACATGTTTGAGGGAAATATTCCCGAGATCCAATAGTTTTGTGTCTTTTTATGATTTTCAGCTGAGTTAACAGTCATTAAAGTGAAAACAGGATTTCATGATGAAGCTGGCACCGTTTATTTATTTATTTTTTTTAAATCTTCAACGCTCTGCTGGTCTCACTGATCCTCTCCTCCAGAGACAGGACGGGCAGGCTCATCTTCCCAGCTCTGAGCTCAGCTGGTGACTCGCAGAGGCCGTTCCAAGACCCCAGCCACGCGTAATCATGAAGGCCCGACCCGCGCAGACAGGCGGACAGAGACGGGTCTGCGACGAACGGTGGAAGCGATTTTAAAAAACATTTTACGTGTAAAAAAAAAAAAAAAAAAGAACATTTTTAAATCTCTTCAGCAATTTTTTAAAACATTTTTTGTATAAAAACAAAATATAATTTTATTTAAAAATCGCTTCCACTGTCCGTCCCAGACTGTCCAGTCTGCCTGACTGCCGGGTGGGATCGGGATTCAGCCTTCATGATTACGCGCGGCCGGGGTCTGGCAACGACCTTCTGCGAATCCCCATCTCCAGCTTTGCAGTGACCAGCAGAGCTCTGAGCACACAAGGCTGGTATCCGGAACCTCTGAGTCGGCACATCGAAGGATCTTCCGCGGTGACCAGCTGAACTTGGAGCCGGGGAGATGACGCCCTGCCCGGCCTGGCGCTCCGAGGCTCCGGAGGGAGGATCGGGGTAGACCAGCAGAGCTCCATCCAGCTTGCTCTGAATTATGTTGTCGGCCACCAAGCACAAAAAATGCCAGCACATCAGCATTAGACCAAGATGTTGTCAGTATTGTTTTTAAAATCTTTAAAATAAGTCCAGCCGCTGCTCCAGTCCGAGAAATTGCAAATGGCGGATTATTGTTTTGAAAAGTTTTTGAAGGATCCAGTGACTCCGCCCCCGACTCCGCCCCGACCATTCAGTGACCGACAGTGTTCTGACGTCACGTTTTAGTACCTCTTCGTTCCGGTTAGAACCACAGAGCCAAGGGTACTGAAAATAGTAACAGGTGCTAAGTACCGGTACTAATGGAAAAGCCTCAGAACCGGGCCAAGTAGGGTCCAGTCAGCCCGTACCGGTACTAATGGAAAAGGGGCATAAGAGGTTCACACAGTTACAGTGCATCTGCATGTGCAGGTTTTGCTGTTGTTCCTCCAAGATGTTTAAGTCAGATTATTCACAGAGAAATCATCATCATCTGAACAAACTGTCAAAAGACTCCAGCAGTGAATGCACTTCAGCTAAGACTGCAACAATCCCTACTGCTCATGTAGACCACTTCCTTGCCTAGGTCCATTAACTGTTATGTGAGATTGAGATCACCGGTCTGTTCAGCTCCAATGTCTTCAAAAGTTTATGAAACTCAATTAGACCAAAGCTCTTTAAGTCAAACTTCACACTTCAGTCTCTGTTGGGACAAGTGCTCAGGCAGGACTGAACAAGCAGGCAAGCGGATGAGACGTCCATGTTTCACTGAGAGAGGGGGAAGATTTTTATTGAAGAGGAAGAATTAGTTGGCTGATGAGAGGACAGCAAGCAGGTGGTATAATTTCTGTCCAATTACAGGAGGTGCGTGTGTGTTTGTGTGTGTGTTGGCACCAGCTACTTCTGGTGTGGTTTCAACCCTCACACTGGCCACAACTACAGCAGCAACAATACAATCTGACAAGATAAGAATGTAAAATGAAAAATAAATAAATAAGCAGCAATGGTGGTAACTGCTTAAATCAGTCATTAAAAATGCAACTAAAGTACAAGGTTTTGTTTTTGAGTTGACTCAAAACAACAACACTGAAAGATGAATTTAAAACAATGCATAAATATCATGTCTCCTTGATACAGTAACGAGTACAGGTCCTTCTCAAAAAATTAGCATATTGTGATAAAGGTCATTATTTTCCATAATGCAATGATAAAAATGAAACTTTCATATATTTCAGATTCATTGCACACCAACTGAAATATTTCAGGTCTTTAATTGTTTTAATACTGATGATTATGGCATACAGCTCATGAAAACCCAAAATGCCTGTCCCAAAAAATTAGCATATCATGAAAAGGTTCTCTAAACAAGCTATTAACCTAACCATCTGAATCAACGACATAACTCTAAACACTGCAAAAGATTCCTGAGGCTTTTAAAAACTCCCAGCCTTGTTCATTACTCAAAACCGCAATCGTGGGTAAGACTGCCGACCTGACTGCTGTCCAGAAGGCCATCATTGACACCCTCAAGCAAGAGGGTAAGACACAGAAAGAAATTGCTGAACGAATAGGCTGTTCCCAGAGTGCTGTATCAAGGCACCTCAGTGGAAAGTCTGTGGGAAGGGAAAAGTGTGGCAGAAAACGCTGCACAACGAGAAGAGGTGACCGGACCCTGAGGAGGATTGTGGAGAAGGGCCGATTCCAGACCTTGGGGGACCGGTGGAAGCAGTGGACTGAGTCTGGAGTAGAAACATCCAGAGCCACCGTGCACAGGCGTGTGCAGGAAATGGGCTACAGGTGCCGCATTCCCCAGGTCAAGCCACTTTTGAACCAGAAACAGCGGCAGAAGCGCCTGACCTGGGCTACAGAGAAGCAGCACTGGACTGTTGCTCAGTGGTCCAAAGTACTTTTTTCGGATGAAAGCAAAGTTTGCATGTCATTCGGAAATCAAGGTGCCAGAGTCTGGAGGAAGACTGGGGAGAAGGAAATGCCAAAATGCCAGAAGTCCAGTGTGAAGCACCCACAGTCAGTGATGGTCTGGGGTGCCATGTCAGCTGCTGGTGTTGGTCCACTGTTTTTTATCAAGGGCAGGGTCAATGCAGCTAGCTATCAGGAGAATTTGGAGCACTTCATGCTTCCATCTGCTGAAAAGCTTTATGGAGATGAAGATTTCATTTTTCAGCACGACCTGGCACCTGCTCACAGTGCCAAAACCACTGGTAAATGGTTTACTGACCATGGTATGGTATTAATGTGCTCAATTGGCCTGCCAACTCTCCTGACCTGAACCCCATAGAGAACCTGTGGGATATTGTGAAGAGAAAGTTGAGAGACGCAAGACCCAACACTCTGGATGAGCTTAAGGCCGCTATCGAAGCATCCTGGGCCTCCATAACACCTCAGCAGTGCCACAGGCTGATTGCCTCCATGCCACGCCGCATTGAAGCAGTCATTCATGCAAAAGGATTCCCGACCAAGTATTGAGTGCATAACTGAACATGATTATTTGAAGGTTGGCGTTTTTTGTATTAAAAACACTTGTCTTTCATTGGTGGGATGAAATATGCTAATTTTTTGAGACAGGCACTTTGGGTTTTCATGAGCTGTATGCCATAATCATCAGTATTAAAACAATTAAAGACCTGAAATATTTCAGTTGGTGTGCAATGAATCTGAAATATATGAAAGTTTCATTTTTATCATTACATTATGGAAAATAATGACCTTTATCACAATATGCTAATTTTTTTAAAAGGACCTGTACACTGATGGGACACGCATCAGAGGCTATGAGGGGCTCATTGTTGGACACTTCAGCATGTGACTGCAGGTGGAATTGAATCCCCAACTCTCCCATTGAAGGATAACTGCTCTAACCACTCAGCCACATCTGCCCAAAACATTTACCCATCAGCATTTGAACCTTTATTAATCAAATGAACCACCTTTCAAAAGTTCCTGTGAACTTTGTGAAACACCAAACATATGACTTCAATCAAGTTTCTCTCAGTCTGATGAGTTTAAACCCACATTTGTGAGGCTATCATCACTAAAGCAGAATCTCAACTGGACCAAAATCACTTATAAGAAAGCAGTTGCACCATAAACACAGCAGTGCACTGCTCCAAGTCTAAAACAGGTTACGCAAGTCTGCAACCTGCCTGTGGAGACAGAGCCTTTTATTTCTCACTCCAGTGAACTGGTGAAATGCTCCAGGAAAGCATGACGCAGTACTACCTCTGTCCATCCCCCCGCCCCCCCCCCCCCCTCTATATTTAATGTTTATAGATTTGATTTACCTTCCCAGACCTGCAGTTGGATTTAAAAGAGGTCTCAATTTGACCGTGGTTTTGCTACATTAAATTACATTATGGAAAATAATGACCTTTATCACAATATGCTAATTTTTTGAGAAGGACCTGTATACATATGTTCACATAATCACACTTGAGGCCTGTACTTCTCTGCAGGGCATCTGACGAAAGAGAAATCACTGTCCTACACTGTAATCATTATATTTCATCCACCAACGTAGGAATGGTAAAAAGAATTGTTAAACTATTGTTGTCTTGTTGGTGTTTAAAGTGCTCTATAAATAAAGCTGGTCTGGTCTGTACTTTATATGTTATGTCTAAAACAGGTCTCTCTTGAAAATGAGTCCTCGTGACTCATTGCGACTACCGGTAACCTGCATAAATAAAGGTTGAATGAAATAAACAAAATCAGTCACCTAAGAAGCAGAAGGGGATAAAAATAAAAATGCCAAAATGCTAAAGGAAGAGAGCTTTAAGTGACGAGACAGATCGATTGTAGCAGGCAGCAGGCAGGAGCAGAAAAAGCAGAGAAATTAGATTTGTGTTACATTTCGTTCTTTCAAAAAAAAGAGGGATTGTGTTATCGGATGCTGCACCGCCTCTTATTCTCTGAGGACTGGTAGGTGTCAATAAAAGAAACAATATAATCTAAAAAAATGTAATGCAATGCAGAGGGAAAACAAAAAGGAGGAGTTTGGTGTTCAGAAAGTGAAACACATGGAGAGTAACAAAAACAAAAAGCATATTAAAAGACATTTAGCTTTCATGTTTTTTTACTATACAAAAGAGAAGAACATCAGAGTATCTCTCATTCACCATCCCATCTCAACAAAAATTTTCACCATAAAAAGATCTCTTTCAGGTTTTACCTAAAGAGATGCAGACAATGGGGTCAAAGGTGATGGCAAGCTGTATAACAGGATTTCAGCAAAGTAGAAAGGAAGGTTGTGCCATTATCTCTTGTTCAAAGGGAAACAATAAACTAAAAGGTCTAAAGGTTGAACAGAGCGGTTTTATAACACACCTTTTAAGACAGTCTAATCAAAGAAGATAACATGAAGTAATTACACACAAAAAAGCAGAGTGTGTGAATCTGGCTCAGATAAAAAGGTTTTGTAAGGCAGATTGTCTAAAGATAGTGCAAGAAGCCAAGTGTTGTGTAACACAACAAAAAAAAGGTCTTTGTTCTAAACAAAATAGTCCCAACATTATACTTTGATCATGCAATGCTAAACTTTCTACAAAAAGTAGCTTTTGTTCACATTTGCACAGTGCATTCGTGGTTTCAGTTCTGTTGTTTATAGTTAAAACAGAAATTCACCGTTTCTTCATTATCTCATAAAAGGACCCGAGTTTAGTCACATGAAGCCAGAGAGAGAGAAAAAAGATGTAGAACTTTACGTGTTGATGTGAAGTAGTCCAACTTGTAAACCTTTTAACATGTGCCAACCAGAGGCTAGGATGTATTCAAGTCTGAGCTTTCTGTTGACTAAAAATGCTCTTGAAAAAAAAATAAAAAATCCGACTGACACCAACTGAAAGATCCAAACTGGCTCCTGCTGAAGCAGGAGGAATTCTGATTCATTCTTTTGTTTCTAGAAATAGTTAACTTGATGAACTCCTCTTGTGTTTTCGACTTAGCCCCCTCACCTCCACCCCCACACAGCTGTTAATATGTACATTGCTGTACATATTTGTTCAGTTATAAGTGCTGATTTGCTGCTACATCAACACACATCATCACACTTTATGCTAAATAAACTATGCAGGCTCACTAATGTACATGCTTAGATGAACCATCTAAAACCTCAACAACAACAATGTGGGACAGGACAGGAAGCCCTGCTGCATTTTTCATCCATTACTGCAGGAGGCCCTCAGAGGGAACGTCAGTGTCGATAAATGTGATAAGAACAGAAAGGATGGCAGCACAGTGGAGGTGCAGGTGGAAAGACATACGGTTCACTGAGCCGTCAAGCTACATCAGACTTATCAAACACTTTTAGTAGTTTTGTTTCTTTTTCATCAGCATCATTAAGACTTTATACAAAGTCTCTTCAAATAAACCTGACAGCTACTCAGTTAGGATACATATATTTGAAAGAAGTATTTTATTTTTTGATGCACTGGTACAAATAGGACTTCTATTGGGGGTTGAATCCATGGAAACAATGGATTAATAGTCGAGTATATGTTGTTGTCAGCTCACAACTCAAGCGGAAAATGTGCCGTCAGCGGAAAAGCTTCCTGCATGAGTGAGATTTCTGAGCTGAAGAAACCTTAAGGTAACCCGATGGCCTAAAAACATCTACAATTAAAATAAAATAGCTGCTGAGAGGGTGATGACAACAATCATTCAGAATTAACACGGCTCAGAATTTGGGCAGAAGAATAAATCAAAATACCAGTTCTGTTTCTCCATCCTGTGACAGAAAAATAATTAACGTTGTTAAAAAATGCAAAAACATAAAGGTCCACCGACTTACATGGAATTGACATGGAATAAGTGAAGCAGGTAGTTGAAGGGATTTCACTACCCTTAATATATCAGCAACTTATCTTTCAACAGTGGCTTATTTCCAGATATGATGAAAATAGCTAAAGTAATTTGATTATACAAAACTGGGAACAAACATCACTTTACCAATTACAGATCGGTTTATTTGCTGCCACAATTTTCAAAAATCTTAAAAGAGAAATTGTTTAATAAGCGGTTGGAATCATTCATAGAAAAGTATAAACTGATCAGTGAAAGTCAATACGGATTCAGATCCTACAGAAGAAATTACATCTGCAATTGATGAGAAGCTTTGTGCAGGACTATTTCTAGATTTAAAAAGACATGTGATACAATAAATCATGATTTATTAATAAATAAACTGGAAAGATATGGGATTAGAGGGACTGTATTAAATTGGGTCAAAAGTTACTTGAAAAACAGAAAACAAAGTGTACAGATGAAAAATGTTTTTGATTGTTTGGACATTGCTTGTGGGGTTCCTCAGGGTTCAGTGTTGAGGCCTAAATTATTCATTATTTACATAAATTACCTATGTTATACAACTCAAAATATTAAAATAGTTTTATTTGCAGATGACACAAATGTATTTTTTGTTGGAGATGATATGGAGCAGTTGCTTGGTGACGTAACTAAAACTATGAACAAACTGAAATTATGGTTTGATGAGAATAAGTTGTTCTTTAATCTGACCAAAACAAAAATAATGCTATTTGGGAATAGTAGTATACATAAAGCAATCAAAATAAAGATATATGGTGTAAACATTGAAAGAGTAAATGATTAAAGATTTCTTGGGGTCATTATTGATGATAAAATAACATGGAAACCTCATTTTAGATATATACAAAATAAACTGTCAAAAAGTCTATTCATTTTAAATAAAGCCAAACATGTCCTGGAGGAAACAGCTTTCGACATTATTTACTGTTCCATTGTCCTACCTCATTTGAGTTATTGTGCAGAGTTATGGGGCAACAACTACAGAACTTCACTATGGTCAATAACTTTGGAAAAACAAGCAATAAGAGTAATCAATAAGGTTGGTTATTTGGATCATAGAAATACACTATTCATAAAATCTAAGCTGCTAAAATTTGTTGACATAGTGGAATTACAAACAGCTACTGTCTTGTTTAAAGCAAAAAATAATTTCTTACCAGGAAACATTCAAAGGCTTTTATCAAAACTGGAAAGACTTTATAATTTAAGAGAAAAAGGTGAATTTAAAACTTTAAAATTCAGATTCACAAGAAAAAGCTTTTGTATATCAGTACATGGGATGAAGCTGTGGAATGGTTTAAGCATGGAAATCAAGCAATGTCCAAACATAAAACAGTTTAAAACATAATTTAAGAATATGGTCATCACTGCAAATCAATATGGGAAATAATGACTGTTATTGCTGCTATTATCAAATTACATTTAATGAATTTAGTGATTACTACTGCATTAGGATATTGATCTAAAAAGAATTTTAACATGTTAAAAAAAATTATTGATGCTTTGTCATAATGGCATGCAAATATGAATGCATTGTACCAGTTATACAAACCGGATTCCAAAAAAGTTGGGACACTAAACAAATTGTGAATAAAAACTGAATGCAATGATGTGGAGATGGCAAATGTCAATATTTTATTCGTAATATAACATAGATGACAGATCAAAAGTTTAATCTGAGTAAATGTAACATTTTAAAGGAAAATACGTTGATTCAAAATTTCACAGTGTCAACAAATCCCAAAAAAGTTGGGACAAGTAGCAATAAGTGGCTGGAAAAAGGAAATTGAGCATATAAC
>NC_056511.1:29557144-29570296 GCF_014905685.2 Nematolebias whitei | reverse complement strand
ACAATCATACGTGAGCAGAGTAAACAGGAGGGGGCTCAACACACATCCCTGAGGAGAGCCAGTGCTGAGGGTTATGGTAGAGGAGGAGAGGTTGTGGATCCTCACTAACTGTGGTCTGTTTGTTAAAAAGTCTAGTACCCAGTTGCAAATGGAGGGGCTTAGTCCTAGTGTGGATAGTTTGTCCATCAGGGTTTGGGGAATCATGGTGTTGAAGGCGGATGTGAAGTCCACAAAGAGCATACGGACGTAAGAGTTTTTCTGCTCCAGGTGGTTGAGCGCAGTGTGGACCACAGAGGAGATTGCATCCTCTGTTGATCGGTTCTCACGGTATGCATACTGATGAGGGTCCTCGTTGATGGTTGTTTTAATGCGAGTCATGACCAGTTTTTCAAAGCATTTAGCGACTATCGGGGTGAGGGCCACTGGCCGATAGTCATTCAGACCAGTCACTGTAGAGCTTTTTGGGACTGGGATGATGGTGGCAGTCTTCAGGCAGGTGGGAACTGTCTCCAGGGTAAGTGAGGTGTTAAAGATGTCTGCCAGCACCTCACAGAGCTGATCAGCACATTCCTTCAACACTTTTCCGGGGATGTTGTCTGGGCCAGTTGCCTTGTGCGGATTAATCCTCCTCAAGGTACTCCTTACTTCTGCTGAGGTCACGCTGAGATGCTCTTCATCCGGTGGTGAGGTGAGTCTGGTGCTGGGTGGTCTGTTTGGGTCTTCAAAGCGTGCATAGAACTTGTTGAGGGCATCAGGCAGAGATGGGTCTTTGGGACATTGTTCACTCCTTCCTTTATAATCTGTTATGCACTTAATGCCCCTCCACATGCTCCGAGGGTCTTGTGAGATGAATTGACCCTCGATCCTCTTTGCATATGTGGCCTTGGCCCTCTTAATACCAGCAACCAGCTCTTTCCTTGTCCTACTCAGCTCCTCTGAGTTTCCAGACCTGAAGGCAGTGTTCCTGGCTTCCAGCAGGGTACGCACCTCTGCATTCAGCCAAGGTTTTCTGTTTGGGTAGCTTTTAACATTTCTGATAGGGGAGACGGTGTCAGTACATGCACTAATGTAACCCAGAACTGAGGATGTGTATTGGTCAAGATCAAGCGAACCTCAATTTTCAGCAGCTTCTCTGAAAACCTGCCAGTCTGTTCGTTCAAAACAATCTCTCAGTATGGGGCCACTGTCCTGGATCCAGCATTTAACTTCCTTTTGTACCGGTCTGGAGCGTCTCAGCGGGGGCATGTAAGCAGGTGCTAGGAAGATTGAGATGTGGTCTGACAGTCCTAGGTGGGGGCGGGGTTCGGCTTTGTATGCATCTTTTACGTTCGTGTAAACACGGTCCAGCGTGTGCTCTCCACGTGTCGGAATCGCCACATGCTGATTAAAGCTTGGGAGACAGTCCTTTAGATTCACGTGGTTAAAGTCTCCGGCTACCACGTAAAGAGCCTCGGGGTGTTTGTTCTGCAGCGAGCTGATGATATCATGAAGCTCCTGCAGTGATTCATTAGCATTAGCGTCCGGAGGAATGTAGACGACAGAGATGAAAGTCACCGTGAACTCTCGGGGTAGATAATGTGGCCGACATTTCACTGTTATTTGCTCCAAAGCCTTCGAGCATGAGCTATTTACAACAGTACAGTTTGTGCACCAACTTTTACTCGCGTAAATGCACACTCCGCCTCCCCGTGATTTCCCCGTTAGCTCGCTGCAGCGGTCCGCTCGAAAAAAAAATCTGTCATCCAGCTGGAAGACTGTGTCCGGCGTTTCGCTTGTAATCCACGTTTCCGTGAGGCAAAGCACTGCACACTTCTTCATCTCTTCTGAGGCGCCCGCTCTCAGACGAAGTAAATCCATCTTGTTGTCCAACGAGCGGACATTCGAAAGAAAGAGAGACGGCATGGGGAGTTTACCGGCTTTAGCGTTAGCTCGTAGCCTCACCATAACCCCCGCCCGGCATCCTCTCCTCTTAAGCCGGGAGCAGCGCTTCCTCTTCTGCCCGCTGGAACGCCTCTGCTGCAGCTTCCAGGTAGATGACTTTAAGATCTGCATTCTGCCGACCTCTTTTGTCAACCTCTTTTTGTCAACCTCTTTTGTTAGTTAAAAATATGTTCAGAACCGATGGGATGAGTAACTTAAAATATGTTTTTCTATAAATTATTCAAGTAGAGCAGTGGCCGTGTCCAAACCACCCTCCAATCCTCCATCTAGCTCGCTTTGACTTTTTTCGTCGGCCACCAAGCACAACAACACCTGCACTTCTGCATTTGACCACGGCTTTGATATTATTGTTTTTTTATAGCTTCAAAATACTAAAAGATACGCTCCTCGTGTTATCGCTAATGGCAAGCGTAGGGAAAAAATGGTGGATCGGGTTGTTTGGAAAGACTCCACAGACTCCTCTCCCCGACCAATCCGTGACGACAGTGTTTCTGACGTCACGGCGCGGCTCGCTTGGACCCCTTGAGAAGCCGGGCCAGAATTTAGGGAGGCGAGCCGGTTCCAGGAACAGTGGAAAGACCTCAAACGCGCGTGAAGCCGGAAATATCCGACCCGCGCCGTGATAGTGGAAAAGGGGCATTAGAGTTAGAGAAAGGCCCTGGGCCAGGATTTGATCCAGCAAACTTCTTGCGGAGTGGCAACAGCTCTAACAACTGTGCCGCCCAAACGTTGAGTTGTGAGTTGTAATAAAATGTAGATGTTTTTATTCTCCTTCAAATCCTTGACGTTAACAGGATTTTTTTTCTAAGCTTGTGCCTGATGTTTTAAATTTAAGATAACACAAATTTTTTTAGGGGCAACATGACAATGCAGTGGCTTCTCAGAAAGAAGGCTGCAGGAATCTCTCCTGGCCTGGGGTCTTTCTGGGTGGAGTTTGCATGTTCTCTCCGTGTATGTGTGGATTTTCTCCAGGTACTCCAGTTTCCTCTCACAGACTCAAAACATGCATGTTAGGCTGATTGGTAACTCTAAATTGTCTCTAGGTGTGAGTGAGAGAATGAATTTGTCTCTGTGTGTTCTTGTGATGGACTGGAGGCCTGTCCAGGGTGTCCCCTGCCTCTCGCGCAGTGACAGCTGGTGATGGGCAGCAGCTCCCCATGACCTGAAAAGGAGAAGCATGTATAAAAACTGGAGGGATGAGCAAATTTTGTTTTTCATGTTTATATATATATTCTTACGGTCAAGGCTCATGTAGAAGAGATTAGTTGGGCTACTGCTATGTCTTCTGACCACCAACGTTGTATCATCTGAACGCTGTCACATTGTAAAATTTGCAGATGATACAGTGGTAGTGGGATGTATCACAAACAATGATGAGTCCAGCTACAGGCAGGAGGTGGAACACCTGAAGAGCTGGTGCAAAGAGAATAACCTTCACATCAATGTGAAGAAGACAAAGGAGATGATTGTGGACTTCAGAAGGAACAAACACACCTACACCCCCCCTGAACATAAGAGGATCTGCAGTGGAAGTGGTCTACAGCTACAAGTACTTGGGTGTAAATATTAGGGGTTGAACGAGTATATAATTTTTAAACTCGACATTAACATAATAAAACCCGAGTAGAACTCGAGTATTTGAAGATGTCATAGATCTCAAGATACAAAAATAAATAAATAAATAAAACCGAAATATAAGGTAATTATTTACAAAAAAAAATGACCAACAAAACCTTGGGAGCATATATTATGCTCCTACCATTTATCATACTGCAAATAAGTCACAGGAAAAACTAAACTATTAGTTGTTATTTTTAAACTGCAAAGTGAAGAAACGTGCAGCACGTCAGAAACAAAACTTAAAACAGTGGATGGGCAGTGGATTGGACCCGGTGATACACCATACTCTGTGACCTGCAACAGTGCAACACCGCCCCTACGGTCATACGGTGGTCACATAATATGACGTCACTACGGTTACTCGACATTACATTTTTAACCTCGATAGAAGTCCTAGCAATCGATGTGTAGATTACTCGAGTACTCTGTTAATGCCCTAGTAAATATGAATGACAACCTCAGCTGGGTCAACAACAACACCACCAGCCTGATCAAGAAAGCTCATCAGAGACTCTACTTTCTCAGGCGGCTGAGACGAGCTGGTCTGGGAAGCTCAGTCCTCACCTCCTTCTACAGGTGTGCAGTGGAGAGCATCCTGTGCTCCAGCATCAATATGTGGCATGGAGGCTGCACAGCTGCAGAAAGAAAAGCTTTGCAGAGACTGGTGAAGGCTGCACAGAAAATGTTTGAGTCAGTCTCCCCACCATCACATTTACACCTCCAGATACAGGAAGAGGGCCACCTGCATCATGAAGGACCCCACTCACCCAGCACACACACTTTTTGCCCCGCTCCCCTCAGGAAGGAAGTTGAGGAGCATTAAGTGTAGAACCACTAGACTGGGGAACAGCTTCTACCCTGAGGCTGTTAGACTCACGAATCTCTAACCAGGATAATCACTGTGAAGAATTACATCATGTTGCTGCTGATCTGTTTCATGTTGAGGTGTTCATGCGTGCTCATCTGCTCACACAGACTCATGCTCATGTTCGTGCTGCTGTTCGAAGTAATGTCCTTATGCTATTAGTGCTTAGTGTATTTTTAGTTGATGTTTTTCTGAGTTCATATCTTAGATGTTATCATTGTTTTTCTTTTTATTTTATTGTTGGATGTAACTGGGACCCTGTGTACATAATTTAATCCCACCACATGTACCACATGTGGTGCGAACGACAATAAAGAATTTTTGACTCTGACAGGAGGTGGAGAGGGGTGGGGGGTGGAATCTGTCACATAATTAAATTTATTTTCTGTATATTTGAAAAACATATCATCTGTTGCTTCCTGAGCAGGCCAGTATCGAGACCGTAAATCACTCTCCTTTTGTCCTGATGCATGCTCAATAATCCAGGTAGAAAAATCTAAAAAAGTTAAATCTGGTCCTCTGGACATTCAAAAAGCAAAACAACCAAAAAATATAGAAACGTTTCGTCTTTCATCCGAAAGACTTTTTCAGTCTGACGTGCTTTATTCAGCTCAGTCTTATAAATGGCACCTTCTCGGAGTGGATCAACCAGTTTTGCTGCTGACAACCAAAACCAGCAGCTCACATGATCAAGAAGGACCATCAGCCTAACAATGGATCATTAGCACACTGATGGCTGTTTACTATTCACAGAGGGCTGAGTGATACTAGCAATCACAGCATTGTAAGAGGGGGACAATTGAACACAGAGGCCTCCACCCCTGTTTAATGATGGATGGTTTCTTTTCACAAAGATGGCCTCCTTTACTCCTTTCAAACCATCGTTCCTCTCTACTCTCCTTTTGGTTTTAGGTTGTTTTTTGAGGGAAAGGTTCCTGCTGCAATTTTAGATCAGATCATTTTAGTACAGTGTAGATCTATTTGAGGCTTCTGCAGGATATGAGTAGTGACTTGTATTTCAAGAGAAGACAGTCTTTGTCAAAAGATGATGTGTTGGTTGTTGATTGTTGGTGCACATCAGCTTTGCAGATAATGTTTATTCTCGGAGCACAATTGTTTTTGCCTGTGTGTGTGTGTGTGTGTGTGTGTGTGTGTGTGTGTGTGTGTGTGTGTGTGTGTGTGTGTGTGTGTGTGTGTGTGTGTGCGTGCGTGCGCGTTTGTCATGTTAGCAAAATAACTCATGAATATCTGGATGCTTTTTATTAGAACACTGACAAAGTAATTGTTGGTTGTATATTTCCAGGGCATTTTTGTAAACAAGATTCTTAATCTCATTGAGTTTCTACAGGTAAAATAAAGTATTTATAATAAAACATATTTTACAACTGATTAACTTTTGAAGTCTCTTCAATTCAACATGGCTACCACAGTGTTGGTGTGGTAGTAACTGAAAGTAATCTTCAAGACATGCTATGAGCTTCTACACATCACACAAGACCTCTTCTCTCCTTATGGCATGAGTTTGTGCACAAAAATCATTTAAAGGGTTGTGCTTCTCTAGTCTGTGGCCAATGGGATACATATTTTGGTACACTGCAAACAATCCAGTTCATTAAAAAGCCATGGGCTGCAGGGGCCGCCTCCTCAGTAATGAGGGCGTTGCTTCAGTCAGTTGTGGTAAAGAGCTGAGACGAAAGGCAAAGCTCTCGATTTTCTGGTCTGTCTATATCCCAATCCTCGCCTAGTCGTGAGGTTTGACTGAAAGAATAAGCTTCAAAAGAGTGAGATCCTGTATATGGTCAAAATGGACTTCCTTTTGGCACTTCCTTTGAGTGGCCAGGCTCAGCCTTAGAGATGGGGTCAGAAGCTCCATCATCTAGAAGAGCTACTGTTCCTCCGTGTCAAAAGGAGTCAATTGAGGTGGTTCGGGCATCTAATGAGGATACCTCCTGCACACTTCCCTGGTTTTCTGAGCATGTCCCACTGGCAGGAGGCCCTGAGGAAGACCCAGAAATCGCTGGAAAGATTGTGTATCTTCTCTGGCCTGGGAACACCTCGAGAAACCCCAGAACAAGCTGGAAAGTTTAGATGGGGAGAGGGATGTCTTGGTTTCTTCCTGGACCTGTTGCCTCTGTGACCCGACTACGGATAAGCAGTAGAAGATGGATGATGGATGGATAGATGATGGATGGATGGATGATGGATGATCTAATTCACCTCCTAACCACAATATAATTCAGCATGTTATCACAATACAGTGCAATTCAGTATTAACTGATTTTCAACTCATTAAGATTCAGTACAATATCAAACAACAAAGGACTGGTCCCATGTCTGTTACTGAGACTAAAAGTTTACTGCCTGTGACTGCTGGTGAAATTGAACACCCAACTCTTGCATTGGAGGACAACTGCTCTAGCCACTCGGCCACAGCCGCCCAATCAGATTTTACTGGTACAAAGACTTAATAAAGTCGTGCATCTAGATTCATTGCATAAACTACATCTATACACGCCTGCTCTGCCAATTAAGCTTCATGCATGTGCACGTCCACAAATCATATGAACCAGTTAATATTCACATCACTGGTCATTTACATGGATTGACCAAAACCGCTATAACGTCTTATCATAAGACGACTTGGGTTTCCTGTGTTCCAGTTTTACATGTCTGAGAAACTTCACCAACCACATAAAAATTCAAGATGGCTGTCCCTGGCAAAGTAAAAAATGTGTAATATTTTATTAATCCACTATGTGCTAATACTTATTGTTGTGCCACTTGATCACTGATTTTAATAGGAATGACAAATGGCACACAGTGTTTCTACAACGTTACTTGCCTTGGCAGGGCGCTCATGTCTCCTGTGCTTTTTGTCGGGGGGTGGCGTTGGTGAAGGAAACTGTGGGGAGACGGAGCACTACCTTTGTAGCTTTTTAGCTAGCGCATCTGTTTTGCGCGCTGCTAGCTTAGCGTTACGTCAGTGCCGGCAGTCCTTGACCGGGGATGGGGGGCAATTCAGTAGGCAAGGCACTCTGTTCTGTTGTATAATGGTAGGGGAAACACTGAGCACATAATCAAGTTTTTTTATTTTATTTTTCCACAAAGAAACATGCTAAAAACAACTATACTTTCTGCAGCTTTTATTTTTCTTTGACATTATATGTTTTGAACTTTTTCCTACTCAGAAAAACAACAAAGCCTTTACAGCAAGTGTCCATCTTTTTCTAGTTTTCGACTTCAAGTGAGAAGCTTGAACGAGGTCCACATCATGTTACTCCTACTTCCGAGTTCAGAGGTCCGATACAAATGGAATGCACAATAAAATAACAAAAACATAAATAACCACTGTAACATGTAGTCCTCTAATACTGGCCAGGCCTTTAATTTTATTGGATTTTGGAATTGGTCTCTCACCAATAAATGTAATTACATTGTGGTAGCTTGGTGGTCAGTGTTGTGGTCTCGTAATTCTGAGGGTTTGAGACCAGGCTGTGTCAGGAAGGGCATCTGGTATAAAACAATAACCAAATCTCTTGCACAAGATCACTTGCCATGGTGATCTAGGAAGAAGAAAGCAGCCAAAAGGACAACAGTGGCATTTCTTACATCTGATTAGGTCCTTTTCATAGATCAAAATTGTCGGGTATTTGAAAGCTTAATTTCTCATTTTGATGGGCGGCTGTGGCTGAGTGATTAGAGCAGTTATCCTCCATTGCAAGAGTTGGGGGTTCAATTCCACCAGCAGTCACATGCTGAAGTGTCCCTGGGAAAGACACTGAACCCCTCAGTGCCTCCCTCCTATGTGCGTCCCATCTGTGTATGAATGTGATAAAGCACTGATTAGTCTTTGTATAGATCTACAAACCGGATTCCAAAAAAGTTGGGCCACTAAACAAATTGTGAATAAAAACTGAATGCAATGATGTGGAGGTGCGAACATCTAATATTTTATTCAGAATAGAACACAAATCACAGATCAGAAGTTTAAACTGAGAGAATGTATCATTTTAAGAGAAAAATCTGTTGTTTCCAAATTTCATGGCGTCAACAAATCCCAAAAAAGTTGAGACAAGTCCATTTTTACCACTGTGTGGCATCCCCCTTCTTCTTACAACACTCAACAGACGTCTGGGGACAGAGGAGACCAGTTTCTCAAATTTAGAAATAGGAATGCTCTCCCATTCATGTCTAATACAGGCCTCTAACTGTTCAATCGTCTTGGGCCTTCTTTGTCGCACCTTCCTTTTTATGATGCGCCAAATGTTCTCTATAGGTGAAAGATCTGGACTGCAGGCTGGCCATTTCAGTACCTGTATCCTTCTCCTACGTAGCCATGATGTTGTGATTGCTGCAGAATGTGGTCTGGCATTATCGTGTTGAAAAATGCAGGGTCTTCCCTGAAAGAGATGACGTCTAGATGGGAGCATATGTTGTTCTAGAACCTGAACATAGTTCTCTGCATTAATGGTGCCTTTCCAGACATGCAAGCTGCCCATGCCACAAGCGCTCATGCAACCCCATACCATCAGTGATGCAGGCTTCTGAACGGAGCGTTGATAACAACTTGGGCTATCCTTGTCCTCTCTGGTCTGGATGACATGGTGTCCCAGTGTTCCATAAAGAACTTCAAATCACGACTCATCTCAACCCCACTCACCCAGCACACACACTTTTTGCCCCACTCCCCTCAGGAAGGAGGTTAAGGAGCATTAAGTGTAGAACCACTAGACTGAGGAACAGCTTCTACTCTGAGGCTGTTAGACTCATGAATCTCTAACTAGAATAATCACTGTGAAAAACCATATCATGTTGCTGCTGATCTGTTTCATGTTGCTGCTGATCTGTTTCAATGTTGATGTGTTCATGCGTGCACATCTGCTCACAGACTCATGTTCTTGTTTGTGCTGATGTTCAATGTTTTATGTTATGAGTGCTTAGTGTATATTTAGTTGATGTTTTTCTTAGTTCATATCTTAGATGTTATTACTGTTTTTCTTGTACATTTTATTGTTGGATGTAACTGGGACCTTGTGTACATAATTTCGGTCCACCACATGTACCACATGAGGTGCGAATGACAATAAAGAAACTCTGACTCTCTCTGACTCTGACGCCATAATAGGACAACATCGGTGCTACGATGCTAAGCTAATTTGCATAAACGCCAACTGTCCTCCGGTCCTGTTTCTCACTGTATTTTATCCAGAACGTATTTCAGCGCGTGACGGTTCATCTCTAAACTCCACATTAAACCCTCCAAGCCTCCCGGCTTCTGCTCCATCAGCAGAGTCTGCACCTGACAGAGTTCCATCACAGCACACCTGCACCTCACAGAGCAGCACAACGCTGCAGCTTTCTGTGCTTGGTAAGAACAGATGCAACATGTTCCACATCACTTTATTTGTACCGATAAGGACTTGATTTATTTTATTTTTAAAGTAAAAAAAAATAAAATGTTGAATAAATACTGAATTGGGATGAAATTATGTACTTTGTACACAGGGTCCCAGTTACAGACAACAAAATGTAAAAGAAAAACAGTAATAAGATCTAAGATATGAATTAAGAAAAATATAAACTAAAAAACATCTACTAATAATACACTAAGCACTAATAGCAGTAAACAAACTAAACAATACGTCAAACAGCAACATGAACTTGAGTTTGTGCAGCCTTATGAATACATAACACTGTGAAGAATCACATCATGTTGCTGCCGATCAGTTTCATGTTGCTGCTGATCAGTTTCATGATGCTGCTGATCAGTTTCATGTTGCTGTGTTCATGCATGCTCGTCTGTTCACACAGACTCATGTCCGTGCTGCTGTTCGGCGTATTGTGTTTATTGTTTTTATGCTATTAGTGCTTAGAATATTTTTAGTTGATGTTTTTCTTAGTTCATATCTTAGATCTTATTACTGTTTTTCTTTTATATTTTATTGTTGGATGTAACTGGGACCCTGTGTACATAATTTTGATCCACCACATGTACCACATGTGGTGCGAATGACAATAAAGAATATCTGCATCTGTATAATACTTTCTGATTCATATATCCACTGTTATTATTATATTATTTTCATTATTTTTAAATCAATTTTTTTCATTTTCTTATTTTATCAGTTTCTTCTTATTAATATATCTATTATAGCTGTTAGCTGCACCTTTCTTTGTTTTATGCATTTATTCAAAAACATTATGTAGCTTGAATTAACCACCTTTTTCTTCTTTCTAGTCAAGAGAAAGAGAAAAGAGTCCAGTAAAGAAAATCTTATTTCATCACTGAATGAAGATGAAGAACTGAACCGGACACAGCAGGAACAACACTTGTGTCTTCTTCTGGATGAAGCCCGTGAGACGAGGGACAGACAATCATTAGTTGGACGCAGTATTTTTTATTTTTGTACATTTTTCACTTCTTACTTTTCCTATTAAACAATTTTTTTCTTAAGTGGTGTCCTTGAACATTAAATTTCCTAAACAAATTTTACAATGTTAAGTTCATATAGTGTTTGTTTAAATTCATACTGGAAGTTGAAAAGAATTTCCAATTGCATTTGATCTTTAATGGATCCTAAGAAAAGATGACCAGAATCTGCTCAACTGTTATTGTTATACATTTTTTGGTTCTAGGATGAAGTGAGACAAAAACAGTCAAAAATTCAGAAAAGACAGTTATCAGTTATCATTTAGCAGTTATGGTTTATTGTCCATACAACTGTGGCCTGAGAGATTCAGCTGAAAGTCCTGGTGCACCTTTTATTTGAACCTGCAGAGATTTGAACAGCTGATCTGAAGCAAACAGGCAGGAGATCACCTGAACTGACCACTCCTGCTGTTTGATGGTCTCCTCCTTCGCCGTCCGTCCGTCCATCCGTCCGTCCATCCATCCATCCATCCATCCATCCATCATCTTCTGCTTCAGGGTTGTGGGGGGAGCAGCATCTTTACCAGGGAGGCACAGACATCAATAGCCACCTCTTCAACTCTTCTAGGAGGACCCCATGGTGTTCACAGACCAACTGACTATTTATTAAGTAATATCCTGATGAGGGCAGCACGGTGGCGCAACTGGTAGAGCTGCTGCCTCTCAGCGAGCAGGTCCTTGGTTCAAACCCCGGTCCAGGGGCCTTTCTGGGTGGAGTTTGCATGTTCTCTCCGTGCATGCGTGGGTTTTCTCCGGGTACTCCGGTTTCCTTCCACAGTCCAAAAACATGCATGTTAGGCTGATTGGTAACTCTAAATTGTCCCTAGGTGTGAGTGAGAGAGTGAATGTTTGTTTGTCTCGTTTGTCTCTATGTGGCCCTGTGATGGACTTGCGACCCGTCCAGGGTGTCCCCCGCCCCTCGCACAGTGATTGCTGGACATGGGCACCAGCGACCCCCGTGACCCAAAATGGAATAAGCGGGTAAAGAAAATGGATGGATGGAATATCCTGATGCTGCTCAATAATCCAGATAGAAAAATCTAAAAAGTCTGGTTCTCTGGACATTCACAAAACAAACAATACAGTTTATAATAAATAAATAATAAATGTTTTTTGTTTGTTTTGTTTTTTGAATGTCCAGAGGACCAGACTTAACTTTTTTAGATTAATAAGTAATAAATTTATGTTTTTAAATTTAATGAAAGACAAATCTTTAAAATTCAAGGACAAAATTTAATCTAATTGTTTTCAAGTCTGTATCTTATTGTAAAAGCAGTTTCAAAGATTACAGCACAGTGTGATGTTTTGCAATTTTAACATGAACCTAGTGCATATCTGCAAATAATAAAAGTGAAGATATTTTTAATACATCTTTATTGTAAAAATCTATACTAAAATGAAAAACACATGGATTTAAAGCAGGCAGGGAAGGCAGTAAGGTAGGATTATGAATCAGGTTTAAAAGTTACAGCTCATGAGTTACTGCATTAGAGCATGACATCTCTTCCACAACATCTTGTGACAAAACCAGAGTCCTATAAAGAGAGAGTTGCGACACTCCCATAGACTCCCATAGAAAGAATGGAATGCAGAAGTCACGTGGGTCATGAAGCGGTAAATAGTTCCAAACAGCAGCGGGTCCTGTATTGAAAGTAGTTCATTCTCCGTGTTTTTTCCGGTAAGTTGATGCAAATACGACACTTTTTTGCCATTGTGAAGCTTTATCTGACTGTTCTGTACAACAATTTATCAACATTAATACTTCATGTCGCCAGTTTTAGTTAATGAAACATGTTAAATTGTTAGTTGTGTTTTAACTGCAGCTGCTCTGCAGCATGACGGTTTAAACGGGTCTATTTCTAATTCAGCGTTTTAAAATATCCATTACTTACATTTTGAAAGGTGGTCTTTTTTAAATTTATGGTAATTCCAGTTACTGAACTCAACTAGAAAATATTTGGCCTTTTTTCCTGAGAGATTCATTCAACCTTTATTTCTACAGGTAAATCCCATTGAGCCTCGAGGACTCATTTACAAGAGAGACCTGATTTAACAAAGAATGATGACAACAAGATTGACGTAATTTAGTTAAAGTTATAGATAATTTGTCAAAGACTGCAGCATAAATTGTGACATTATCATTAAAGAAAAACGTGATTGTGGAGATGAGTCAATTTTTTTCATGTTTTCCAGGTAAACCACAGGAGAATGACTTCATGAACTGAATG
The DNA here is from genome assembly GCF_014905685.2 of Nematolebias whitei. Classification (NCBI taxonomy): domain Eukaryota; kingdom Metazoa; phylum Chordata; class Actinopteri; order Cyprinodontiformes; family Rivulidae; genus Nematolebias; species Nematolebias whitei. The sequence goes on along the minus strand of NC_056511.1, from coordinate 29,557,212 downwards.
TTGCATTCAAAGTATCACAAAGGTACACAGGAAAAATAGAAGAGTAATTTTTTCGGAGTTAACATTAT
>NC_056511.1:29541680-29557044 GCF_014905685.2 Nematolebias whitei | reverse complement strand
TTTTTTCAAATTGAGTAAATTTTACTCTGGAAATTTTACTGTGTACAAGATCTCATTTTCTGTCTTCCCAAATCAATAACAGCTTAATCAAGATGTTTGAATAAACTTACTTTAACACCATAACCTTCACAAAGTTGGTATTTACTGCAGGACTGTTAAATTACATTAGTTTTATATTATTAGTTTAGTGTTTGGTAATCATGGGTCAAGTTGAGATGAGACTCTTTCAAAACAGAACAAGAAATAAGAATTATTATAAGAATAAATCGGCATCAATAAACTGTAGGACAGTAACAAAAACACTTATTAAACTATCACAGGTACATTGAGATGGAGCTGGAAGTTATTCTTCATGCCAGTTGTCTTCTTCTGATCTTTTGTAAAAATATGTCAATTTATTTTCCATTGTTAACATTTTTCTTCGCAGGACTGAGTTAATTTTCTTGTCTGTGAGTTTCTTCTGTCCTGCTTATGTATTTTTTTGTTCTAATTGTTCCTCAGGTTGTTCATCTCTGTTCCCTGACTGCCTGTTGATCCATCCTCCTGGTCCTGTTGATCCTGGATCATCAGATCCTGACATGTCCCTGTCCTCTGAGGACACATTTTCATCTTTCCCTCATCTCACTGGCCTCATTTCTGTTTCTTCCATCCTCAGTCTCTGAAATTACAACGTCACTGTTAGAATGAAGATTATTGTTCAATAAAAATATGACATGTCTTATTGTAACACTGTTCGTACCAAAGTTTAATTTAGAACAACATGTGTGATCACTGGTCAGATCACTGGTCAATGGATCAACATGCAGTGGAAGTTCTGCTGTTCTTCTCATTTGGTTCTGGTCCATAAACAAATGGTTGAACCTCCTTCAGTCTCACACGTCCTGACCGTGTCTCTGTGAACTGTCCTCTCTCTAAATGTGCCTGTAGAGTGACATCAGTTTATTTTCTTGCACATTTCTTTGACAGTTAAACATTTTGAGCCCTGATTGAAAATATTTGTGCAGATTAAATTTACAGCTCTCACTTTGTGTTGTTGTGATGATGATGATGGTGATGATGGTGCTCCTGCTGACTTGAGATGATGTCATTAATAAACAGTATAAATGGCAGTAAAAGTACTTTATTAAAGCTTGTTTTACATCTTACATATTTTATAATAAATTGTTTGGAAATTTATTTTTGCACAATTAACACTTATTTTGTCATCTGTTATGATTCTAACTAGAAACAGTTTCATTTAAATTCACATTTTTATCAATGAATTACAATTTTACAATAGTTGTCAGGCTACAATCAACTCAGTTATCCAGGTACTTGGTTGCCATAAAAAAACGACAAATACAACAATTATATTCAGGTCTCTCTTGTAAATGAGTCCTCGTGGCTCAGTGGGACTAACCTGTTTAAATAAAGGTTGAATTAATATCTTCTATAGAAATCAAGAATTCATCCAGATGATCTAAGGTAAGCTGGAGCAGATCTGAACTGCTGCATGGAGGACAAGGTGGAGCATTATCATGCAGAGAACATCAGAAACAGTTTTATAACAGGTGTTACTCTGATATTTTTTTAACGTGTGTAACGTTATAAAACACTGACATGACTATATTGATCACTGTATTGCATATACATTTTTTTCTAACAAATATGTGTCTGCAGTCTCGTTTTCTTCTAAAATTTAATGATAAATGTATCAGCCGCTTCTAAAAATGCTTTGATAAAATGCGTAGTCTGTGAAATAATCAGTAATCAGTTAAGTAATCAGTTCGTTACTGCTCAATAATTACTGAAAGACATCCAGTAAAGTAAGAAAAGTCGATTTATGCGTTATGTTGCGCCAGCAGCTGCTCAAACTGACTGACATCGATGAACTGTTTGGAACTATTGGGAGCTGCATGAACCACGTGACCGTGTATCGGCGAGTTCAAAGAGTGTCGCAATTCTCTCTTTATAGGGCTCTGGACAAAACCTTCAGGGTGTTCTTCTTCTAATACGTTTAGTGGTGGCTAGTAAGTAGCTTAAGGGAGCACTACCGCCACCGGGTGGTAAGACGAGTTGGATTCTAGTCCCGCCTACAGAGCTGGTCCAGAAATGTACATGGAAACGCAACAGACCCGAGCCGATCTGAACCGACCTGAACTGATCTGATCCGCACTGACAGTGGAAAAGGGGCATTAAATTGTCCTTAGGTGTGACCGAGTGTGTAAACAAACACACACACACACACACACACACAAGTCTGGCACTCACTTTCCTGCCACCTAAACTGTTGACATTTATGTTTTGAGGTGAAGTTGAATAAAGTTAAGAAAATATAATCTAGTTTATTAAGGAGTATTATTATTTCTAAACTCAGCTTTGTTTGTACAAACATTTCTGTCTAAGTACACAAAACATTATTATTTTAATAGTTACACTGTAGATTTCCAGTGTTAGACAGAAATAATACAGATCAAAAATTTAAAACTACATGTACGAGTAATTAAAATTATTAGAAAAAAGCCAGAATCAGCAAGTCAGAGCTTTACAAAAATCAGCAATTGAAACCCACCTAAAAACTACGATTGGTGCAAATTTAATTACCGTCTACTGCCATAAAAGCCAGGAGTTATTTTGATTCTCAGGTTTTATTTTTTTATTTTATTTTTTTTTTAACTCAGGTACCTGGCAGCCAAGTTGCATCGTAACAATACTTTCATTTTAACACAACACCTACTACCCATCTGCTTCTAAAAGAGCAAATAAACAAATTAAAGAGAAAAAACAAACAAACAATCAAAAAAACTGTCTCCGCCTCAGTTTCTTGCACAACTCACTTCATGCGGATTCACTGCGCCGGTGAGAAAGAAAGATCCCTGGCCAGCAGCAGCAAACGTCTCTGTGTTTCAATAAAGTGTTTTTCAACTGCAAGAATAATGAGACGAACTGAAAAAGGGTTTTACATGAAATGACACCTCTAATTTACAGCTGATTAACTTGTTGAGTTAAGATGGTTGCCACAACTAATCAATATTAGTAAACCCCAAAAATAGCTATAACTCAATTAATTTAGATGATCCTGAATTAGAATTTGATGTTCTGGTAGCAGAGAGTCATCTCCAACACATACTCATCAAGCTCTAACAGATGGTTGCATAAAACTGTCATTGTCACAAGGCAGCAGGTGATGTGCATTCCTTCAAGAATGCTTTAATTTTGAATGAGTGAGCAATGAGCCAGGATCCATGTTCATACTCCCATAACTATCTTTTCCCACATCTTTACACAACACAGGATCAGCAGATATAGGACACACATCTAGGCTATGAAGGTCAGTTGATGTATGGGTCTAAGGACTTTTAGATCCTTCAGTAATTATTCTTTTGCACAAAAAGCTTCTTATTTGCTCTTCAAGGGCTTCACAAGATTTAAATAATGAGAATCTGAGTCTCTGTGGCTTGGCTCTGTCAGCTCCATTCCTGCACAGAGCCCATGGCGACCACACATCTCCCTCCAACTTGATGAACCCCCCCAGCTTTCTACTCTGTATTCTCACTGACACCAAAATAATACTACTGCTGCAACCCTCCTGTGCACGCTGAGATTTTTATACAGAAAGAAAACCGGTCACTGTGATGGTTGAATGCATCGTTTTATGTTCTCCATTTTTTAATTAGTTTCACTGTGAAAATACTGACTTCTAGAGCTTTATTTTCCAAGATAACGTAGTAAAAACCAGAGAGAAAGTCAGAAATAACTGCTTGGTGCAACAAGGATAAATGCATTACTCCACAAGCAGCAACACAAGTTTGGCACAACTTCTAAGAGTGTACAAAGCAGTTAGCACAGTATGTGCTTTCCACAGACGTTCTTTCAAAGTCTTGCAGAGGCAATGAGATCATTTGTAGAATTACTGAGACCAACCTTTCGTGTTTAGCAACCTGCCACTTGTCTCTGCTAAATTGAATTTAAGCTGTGGTCAACACACATTACAAATAACTTTGGTGTTTAGTAATGACAAACATTTATTAAGAACTATATGGAGTTTACCTTTTAACCTGGATGGTTTTACAGAAGTCACAGATGGGCCGACACAAGCTGCAGCAGTTAACCATTGACAGGAGGACATGTGACCACAGCATGAATGGATGCAAGCTATCTCTTGCACAATTCACATTCCCTGTATGCTGCTGTAGGGAAGGGTGTGTGTGTGTGTAGTCAAGGTATGAAGGAAATGCTGGCTTTGTCAAAACACAACATAAATAGGATTTAAACAAACAAACATGATCCAAAAACTAGTTTGAATTGAACATGAGTTCCGTTTCATGTCAGCAACGTCCCCGTTGGTTCTTGGAGCCAATGTTTCTACAACACTTTTGTCAAGAGCTTTGAAAGGATCAGTGCAAACTGAAAACGGTGAGGAAGCAGAAGCTGGTGCAACTGTTGTACGACACACTGCAGAGCAGCTCGAAGCCAAATGACATGCTGAGAAAATCTGATCGAATTACATATCTCCTTCTGTTGTCACTTTCTTTCAATTGCAGGCCTTTTTGTGTGAAACAACTTGGTGTCACAAGGATGACCTCTTTGTAAAAAATAAATAAAGGCTGTATAGATTAATCATTTCATTTAATAACTAATAGCTTGGTTCAATTAAAAAAAAATTAATGAGAAGACAAATGATAAATTAAACTTATTGCCTTGCAATCCTTGAAGGAATGCATCTCGCCCACCTGAATTTCATGCCAGAGTTTTAGACTAAAGTTATTTTATGTTGAGAAATGACAGGGTTGTAGCCATTTTCATCAAACCTTGAAATTACAGTTACGCGCATAACTAATATGGCAAGAAATCATGCCCAGAGTATGTGTTGTCAATGAGTCCGCAACTAAAACATCAAGTTCTAGCTCAATATCTGTGAAATTGTGATCTCTAAAATAAGAAGGCTGTAGCAGTCATCTTTAATTGGGCTAGCTCCATAGGTTTATCAGTTGTAGAAGTTCATCTACCGTATTTTTCGCTGTCACAGTTTTTTACATAAATTAGCATGACTGCAATTTATACAACAAAGCGACATATTTGTCCCCCCCCCCCCCCCCCATTTATAACCCAATTTTTGGCTGAGATCTGACGATTTCATTCATTCTGACATGGAAAATATTGAACACTACTATTTTCAGCCACTAGAGGGCCATCAAATAAAATGGCAAGCCAAGTGTCTCATTAATAGGTAAAAGTGGCTATGAATGAGACACTTGGCTTGCCATACCAAGCCACCTTCATCTTGCTCTGGAACTCCTGGAACAAAGATCAAATCAGCTGCATTTCGCCATGCCGCCCAGGAGAAATGCAGCTGATTTGACCGTTAAAGTGCATTTATTAAGTAAAAGTTCAACTGAGACACACCTTTACTATAATGTCGAGCAAACAAATAATTGTTTTTAGGCGGTTATCTTGTTAAATTTCAAAGAAATGCACAGCGACTCGTCCCTCTGCGCACTCTTGCTTATCATCTTTTGAAATGCAGCTGATTTGACCCTTAAAGTGCATTTATTAAGAAAAAGTTAGACTGAGACATCTTTACTAAAATTTCGAGCAAACAAACAATTGTTTTGAAGTGTTAATCTTGTTAAATTCTTTTTAAAGTCCTCCGGTGCACGCTCCCACGGCCACCATTTGGCAGCAAAATCAATTTTTGGCACAACACCGGCCCACATTTCTGGGTTGTCAGCGGTGATGCATAATATAGATGTGACGTATACGGCGAAGTGACGTATTTATGTTTTTTTTCCACTTTATTTGACATATTTGGACTGATGCAACTTTACAGTGGCAAGTATGGTAATCATTATTTCCTGAAGGATTCATTAAAATCCATCTAGTCATAATGAGATATTTTGCTAAATGACAGAGTTGACTCTGCGTTGGCAAAAACATTAAACAAAGATCTTGCATGATCTGATACTGTTCAGAGTTTGTTTTGGGGATCAGTCTCAGCCATTACCACGCCAGTGTTTCCCCTACCATTATACAAGCGGGGTGCCCCACCTCATCAACAGAACTGAGCACCCCGCCTACCAAACTGAACTCCCCCTTCCCCGGCACTGACATAGCACCAAGCTAGCGGCGCGCAATACAGGCACTCTAGCTAAAAAGCTAAAGGCACCTCTTCCCTCATGCTGACCCCCCCTGCCCCGCTCAAAAACTGTTGTACAAGCTGCACTCAAGACATGTTTCCGTCTATCCTGTCAACAAAATTCATGGATGAGAAGAGCACCCTGCCGTGGCAAGTTAACTAGCTCTGTGAGGTGCTGGAAGACATCTTTAACACCACACTTACCCTGGAGACAGTTCCCATCTGCCTGAAGACTGCCACCATCATCCCAGTCCCAAAAAGCTCTACAGTGACTGGTCTGAATGACTATCGGACAGTGGCCCTCACCCTGATAGTCGCTAAATGCTTCGAAAAACTGGTCATGACCCACATAAAAAAAAAAAACATCAACATCAACGAGGATCATCATCATTACGCATACCGTGAGAACCGATCAACAGAGGATGCCATCTCCTCTGTGGTCCACACTGCGCTCAACCACCTGGAGCAGAAAGACTCTTACATCCATATGCTCTTTGTGGACTTCACATCTGCCTTCAACACCATGATCCCCCAAACCCTGATGGACAAACTATTCACACTAGGACTAAGCCCCTCCATTTGCAACGGAGTCCTACGGTGCATTCACACCAGCCCTGTTGTCAGGAACTCTAGCCCGTTTGCCTAGGAAGTTCGGTTCGTTTGGGGAGGTGTGTACACGCCATCGAACTCCGTCATGGAACAAAAAGGCGAACTCTGGCCCAGGCTAAAACATGGGTCTCGGTCCGGTAGAAGAAAACTCGAGCGCAGTTCGAGTACAGTGTGAATGCAAACAGACAGGGCACTGCTCCGCAAGCAGGACAAGAACTACAATGCAGAGCAAACAAACATGCATTTCTCTTACCTCATATGGAGCCGTCAGCTTGCCTTGTGTGAAAAACAAAATTCTCCATGGTCTTCTGCCTCATCTTCCACTCATGCCGAGTCCATGGTTGAAAAATGACAAAACAGAAATCCTAAAACCGATAAAACTTGACGCCACTCCGTTTTTGTTTTTATTTCCAGAAGAGGAAGAAGACAAAGTGTTTTCTTCAGAGGTTTTTGTGTCGTTTCTTTCAGTAGTTCTTGGTGCAGTGCCACCACAGGCGAGTGGGGGAGCAGGTTGGTTCAACAGATTGGCTCGACTGCACAGTGAAGTGTGAATGCAAACGCACCAGGTCAAATGTAAACAAAATGTTATGAATATTGGTCCCCAACCGAACAGTCTACCGGACTATCAGGTGTGAAAACAACCCTAGACTTCTTAACAAACAGACCACAGTCAGTGAGAATCCACAACACTCTTCCTCTACCATAACCCTCAGCACTGGCTCTCCTCAAGGATGTGTGTTGAGCCCTCTCCTGTTCACTCTGCTCACATATGACTGTGAAGCTACCCATCCAGGCTGTCATTTTGTAAAGTTTGCAGATGATACAGTGGTAGTGGGATGCATCACAAACAATGATGAGTCCACCTACAGGCAGGAGGTGGAACACCTGAAGAGCTGGTGCAAAGAGAATAACCTTCACATCAGAGTGAAGAAGACGAAGGAGATGATTGTGGACTTCAGAAGGAACAAACACACCTACACCACCCCCCCACCCCCGAACATAAGAGGATCTGAAGTGGAAGTGGTCTCCAGCTACAAGTACTTGGGTGTAAATATGAATGACAACCTCAGCTGGGGCAACAACACCACCAGCCTGATCAAGAAAGCTCATCAGAGACTCTACTTCCTCAGGCGGCTGAGACGAGCTGGACTGGGAATCTCAGTCCTCACCACCTCTTACAGGTGTGCAGTGGAGAGCATCCTGTGCTCCAGCATCAATATGTGGCATGAAGGCTGCACAGCTGCAGAAAGAAAAGCTTTGCAGAGTGGTGAAGGCTGCACAGAAGACTGTTGGAGTCAGCCTCCCCACCATCACAGACATCTACACCTCCAGATGCAGGAAGAGGGCCACCTGCATCAAGAAGGACCCCACTCACCCAGCACACACACTTTTTGCCCTGCTCGCCTCAGGAAGGAGGTTGAGGAGCATTAAGTGTAGAATCACTAGATTGAAGAACAGCTTCTACCCTGAGGCTGTTAGACTCATGAATCTCTAACCAAGTCAAGTCAAGTCAAGTCAGATTTATTTATAGAGCACATTTAAAACAGAAACTGTTACCAAAGTGCTTAACAAAAATATCACATCATCAAATAAAAAGTAGCAAGATATATTTACAGCACATGGAATAAAAATATAAAACCGAAAACATAATTAGAAACAATGAAATACTAAATCAGATCACGGTGTGTCAAAAGTAAAAGGAAATAATAACAAAAAGCATAAACTCAGTCAGAAACAATGAAATACTAAATCAGATCAGATGACCTTGTGTTAAATAGGAATAATAACAAAAGCATAAACAGAATCAGCATCAATGAAAAACTAGATCTAAATCCGATCATCCTGTGTTAAATGTCAATGAGTATAGGTGTGTTTTTAGGAGAGATTTAAAAGCACAGACTGAGGTGGCCTGTCGAATGTTGATGGGCAGATTGTTCCAAAGTTTAGGGCCCACGACTGAAAACGCTCGATCTCCTCTGAGCTTCAGCCTGGTTTTTGGTATGGCCAAAAGCAGCTGGTCTGATGATCTCAAAGCCCGAGAAGGAGTATAAGGATGAAGAAGGTCGGAGAGGTATGATGGTGCGAGGCCGTTAATGCACTTGAATGTCAGCTGGAGAATTTTAAAATCAACTCTGACACGTACAGGAAGCCAGTGAAGGGAGGACAGAACCGGAGTAATGTGCTCAAACCTGCGAGTTCCTGTTAGTAGCCGAGCTGCAGCATTTTGTACGAGCTGGAGACGTGAAACCAGGAGAATCACTGTGAAAAAATTACATCATGTTGCTGTTGATCTGTTTCAATGTTGCTGCTGATCTGTTTCATGTTGAGGCATGCTCATCTACTCACACAGACTCATGTTTATGTTTGTGCTGCTGTTCAATGTAATGTTTTTATGCTATTAGTGCTTAGTGTATTTTTAGTTGATGTTTTTCTGAGTTCATATCTTAGATGTTATCATTGTTTTTCTTTTACATTTTATTGTTGGATATAACTGGGACCCTGTGTACATAATTTCATTTCACCACATGGGGCGGCTGTGGCTGAGTGGTTAGAGCAGTCGTCCTCCAATGCGAGAGTTGGGGGTTCGAATCCACCAACAGTCACATGCTGAAGTGTCCCTGGGCAAGACACTGAATCCCTCATAGCCTCTGATGTGTGTCCCATCGGGGTAGGAATGTGACAAAGCTCTGATTAGTCTCTTTAGAATGATTTGTTCAGTTAGCTTTGTAGAGATCTAGTAGAGTGCTGTATGAATGGGTAAATGAGAACACAGATTGTAGTGTAAAGCGCTTTGAGTATCTTGAAATAAGATAGAAAGGCGCTATATAAATACAGTCCATTTACATGTACCACATGTGGTGCGAATGACAAAGAATCTCTGACTAACTAGGGGAAAACACTGCACACCAATGTTCAATATCTGTAAAACTGACTAAGTTATAGACATTTTGATGTTTGATAAGGACAGGCTGAAGTGACCAGGTTGACTCCAAAGATTAATAGGTTCTAGATGCAATTTTAAGTTTTAATACAATCTGTCTAGAGGTTCATGAGATAATTTGGTAACAGACAGACACACATGGACAATAACATCAAAACATTATCCACCTTCAGCTTTCTGTAGCAGGTGATAATTGATTACGCTGGAAGGCAAATGTATAAAACACAAAACAAAAAAGCAACACGTTTACATAGCCAGTATCTAATAGGAAAACATACACTTTTCAACTACAAAACAAATAACTGGACAAATAGATGCTCCATAACAGACAAACACACACAGACAGTAACGCCAAAACATTATTGTCCGTCTTCACCTGCCAGAGATTGTGCAGTACAAGTTGAATTTAACAGGAACATTTTTGTGTCTTCATAACGAGGCGATGATGTGAGTGACTTAGAGCTTTTGACAGAACTGAGCTGGAATCAGTTAAGTGACAATGGTGAGGCTTAATTATTAGCTGACAAGGCCAGCAAGGTGCAGTTCCTTTAGGCTAATGATTAGATAGGAGCTGGAAGGGCAGGGCTGCTTGAAGGTGTCCTCTTGTCCTACAGCTGATACGCCATCAAAGTGCAAAGTGCTCCTGCCACAATAACGTACCAAACCTGTCCTTCCTCCCGTGCTTTCTTCAGGGGTTGCCACAGCAACTCATCCTCCTCCATCTCACTCTGTCCTCTGTGACCTCACTCCAACTACCTCCATGTCCTCTCTAACTGCATCCATATAGCTCCTCTTTGTCTTTTTCCTGGCAGCTGCATTTCTAACATCCTTCTACAAATATACCCACGGTCCCTCCTCTGGACATGTCCAAACCATCTCAGTCTGGCCTCTCTAACTTTATCTCCCAGTTGTTCAACCTGTGCTGTACCTGTGATGATCTTGTTCCTAATTTTATCCATCCTTGTCACTCCTAAGAGAACCTCAACATCCTCAGTTCTGTCTCGTCTTGTCAATGCCACTGTCTCCAAACCATACACCATAGCTGGTCTTACAACATGCGCCCAAACTGGATGGAATGAACAAGATTTATTTTGTTTTTGAACACACATCATCATAGTTTGTTAGCCATGTGATGACGGATGTAAGCGTGCAGGTTCAACATGAAGGTAACAAATTCATACTCAGTTCAAGTGTCATTGCTACAGGGACTAATTTAATAGCATTCCCACTAATATTTGCGTGATTGTTTTTGTAAATTTTTAGCAATATTATTTTTTTTGTATACTTTGTGCCTCTTTAGGGACTTTGGGACTGCAGATGCAAATTAGCTTTTGCTATAATCTGGTACAGTGCATCAAATAGTGACATTTATGTTTGAGTTGTGAATTGTCCCTTTTTAAATAAAGTTCATTCATTCATTCATTAGCCATTTGTTCAGATCACTGAGGAGACAGGTGCTATGACTTTTGTTTTTTGTAACTTTTAAAACATTTCAAAATTGTTAATGTTATTTACAAGTGTACGTATCAGTTTCTCTGAAAAAACAAGCAAACATTGTTCTCTTTGAAATTTGCTTTAGCATACTTGTTGGATTTTTGTCTTCTTATGCTACATGTTTTTTAGCTACAATTTGGTCACAATTATGGCCCTTTTACATGGGCTTGACTCGCCCCTACTCGGTTTGGCACGGCACAGGTTCAGAGTCTTTCCACTGGGAGCTCCTGCCCAGCTCTGATCTCAGAAACTTACTTGGCCGAGGTCCTAAGCGAGCCGAGCTGAAGACTCGAGGCTCAATGGGATTTACCTGTACAAATAAAGGTTGATTGATTTGACATAAGCAGACCACAGGCCGTTGATTAGCCAGAGAGCAATGTCAATCATGATAGCATCTCCTTTACAAGATGCAAAACCACCATTTTTAATAAAACCTTGCAACGGCAGCACTTGTATTTACTTCTAAAACAACCATCCATCCATAAACTGGCAACAGTGTGGTACTATGATGAGGTGGAGTTGTTCACTTTGTAGCCGACGACAGAATTTAGATGGAGCTTGACCAAATTAACTCAGTTTAGAGGCTCAAATAGACCTCTATTCAGCCAAAGTATTTAAAAAATATGGTGGTAGAGATTAATGTTTCGTGACTTTATTATTTTGTGACTTATTTACTCTGTGGCAAGTTTAGGCAGCCGTGCTATGACAACTTAGCTTTAAGTTAACATTTAGCTACTTGCAGCTTTTAGCTAGTGCTCCACTTCTTTTAGCTTGAACAATCCAGTTTCAGCTCTTCAACAAGTTGATCAACACTCAGCATTCACACAAATGCAGTTTGTTTAGCAACTTTCAGTCATGATAGAACAGAATAACAACCAAACTTGTCTTTTACTCCTCTAGCATAAGCACTTTGTGGTTTGAGGATTGTGCTTCTTAAATGTGATGCATAAGTGAATGTTGCTCAGTTCCTCATACACTTTAATCACAATCTATTTAACAGCTATCACAGAAATTTAAAGTATAATTTGACGTGCTGTTGACTTTGATCTCTTGTATTCCTTTGAGTGGCTCTGCCAAAAGTGAAGTGCAAAATCCAAAGATGATAATAAAGGATACACATTAAGTTAATGTGATACTGAGGAATCATTGTCTCCTGAAATGGAATTAATGAATAGCATTACATTAGGAATATTACATATTGCATTATGTATTTCAGATATTTTGTATGTACATCATATAGTGTGCACAGGTCTGACAATAATAAAATAATTTATAGTAGTACATTAGCATCACTAGCTAGATGAGTTTCAGCTATACTTTTAACGTTGACGTTTAATATCGAAATTATCTATGAAAGTGATATGATTTATTGAAGATTGTTAAAATATAGTTTGTCTTTTTAACCTGGCCTGAGCCTTTTAAAAAGCACATGACAGTATGTATTTATTCACCCATGTTTCACAAAAGCAGGGACTTTATAACTCGCAGTAACCGAGGATGAAGGTCTGTAGCTCCGACAGGAACGCTAATGTTAGCCGGTAGTTAACGTCAGTTAGCCCGAATACAAAAACACCATTATCACTAGTTATCTTATGGCTTACCTCAATTTTGTCGACGTTCCTGGCACAGCCCACCACCCTCATGCCATGCTGGACGAGAGCTCGGGTTACAGCCGCTCCAATCCCCACCGAGGCTCCGGTCACCAGGGCCACTCTGCCTTTCCACCGCTCCATCTCCCCGCCTCCGCACGCCGGTACCGATTGTACACGGATCGACAGCTCCCGAGCTTCACCTCAAAAGCTCCGCACTCAAAAGATGTAGACAACGCTGAAACGCTGCTATATATACCTAGTAGTTAAAATGCGGGATGCACCAGTGCCAGTCTGTTCGGCGTCCATCCAAGATAGCGATGGCCAGTGACGAGTGAAGACCGGCCCATGCGCTCCTCCGGCAGACATATGAGGCGTACCCCCGGCGGTGACTGTTGGTTCTCCTCCCACTTTACAAACCGGATGTTTATGGGGTTACAACCCCCCCTGCTGGAGGACCAGGCTATACACTTTTAATTAACAGCCTTCGTTTATAATGTTAAACTAATCCACAAGAAATACAAGCTGTAAATCATAAAAAATATAACATTAACATTATTAGTATTAGGAAAATCAATATAAAATATAGGTTAAAAACAAAAAGTTAAGATTCTGTAGGACTGTAAAAATCAGTGCAGACACGTTCCAGTTTTTTTAGTATTTTACCCCGTTTCATGATGTATCTTGTTTTTGTTTTATACCACTATTTTTATTTAATTTTCATTTTATATGCATTTTATGACTGTTTATTGTTGTGTGTACTGTATCATTTCTGTGGTTTTGTTTAAAATAGGTCTCTCTTGAAAATGAGTCCTTGTGACTCAACGACACTAACCTGTATAAAGGTTGAATGAATATATACACACCGGTATATATATATATATGTATATATTACTCCATTTCTATAGTTCCAGAATATATCAACCTTGAGATCAACAGCAGTCGTCAGAGTGAAATCTAATTTCTATAGAAATTTGATTTTTTTTTTTGTAAAGGCCTATTTATATTGACCATGAATGATTTAGACGGCAATAAAAGCATAAACATCCAAGTGGGTGAATATTTTTATAGGCACTGTAAATGCTAAGATGATGGCTCCTAAGTTCTTTTAATGAACGTTTTGTGCACTATCTTTTCTGTCAATGAGTAGTGAGTCCAAAAACTGAGGGGAATTTAATAAACGCTGCACGCAGACATTAGGAAGCCTCAAACTGACTGTAGATGCCTGAATTGCACTGATTCTACTTCTATTAGACATATTTTCAGAAAATGTTAGTATGTTGGTTTAAACCTTTGCCATTAAGGTTACTTAATAGAGTTATTAATATTTCCAAATGTTTGGGCATTTTTTGAGTTACTTTTGACCCAACTGTAAATTTACTATATTGTTTTGTATCTACATTCTTTAAACAGAATGAAAAACTGCAATATGTGAACAAAAAATAAACACTGGACAATGGTAATCAGGATCTGGTCTGAATACCTGGATTTAAGTCTTTTTCATTAGAAAACAATGTTCAAATGGTAAAACTAATTTTCCCCTTTCATAATAGAATGAAAAAAAAAAATCTTTAAATGCTTTATGAATGTGTACGTTGTGACTGAAAAGCTGCATTTACAGAACATCTGGTTGTGACCTGCAGGTATGCATACTATACCTTCAAATGTGCCTGTACTGAAAGTAACCGGTGGTCTGTATTCAATTCAATTCAATTCAATTCAAATCAGTTTATTTATATAGCGCCAAATCACATCAAAGTTGTCTCAGGGCACTTTACAGGAACATTCACATACATAAAAGCCAATTAGTAAAGTTCTCTAAGGAATCCAGCAGACAAGTTGAATCTTGGCTTCGTTGCAGTCTCCCATCCTGAGCAAGCACAGTGGCAACAGTGGAAAGAAAAAACTCCCTTTTAAAAGGAAGAAACCTCCAGCAGAACCAGGCTCAGGACAAGCGGCCATCTGCTTTGACCGGCTGGTTGAGAGGACAGGAAGGAGAGACAAACGAACACAGAATGGTGGGTCCAGGTATAGGTCCATGTGTATCTGAAAGACAAAAAACACATGTTACGGATAGAAAAAATAATTACAAATACAAAACAGGTTGAGCAGAGTAAGTAAAGACAGTAGTAGAGTGAAAATTGTGGTCAGTTTGTCCTCCAGCAGTCTAAGCCTATAGCAGCATAACTAAGGGGCAGCTCAGGAAACCCAAGCCGACCCTAACTATAGGATTTAGCAAAAAGGAAAGTCTTAAGCCTAGTTTTAAAACTGGATAATGTGTTAGCCTCACGGACAGAGATTGGAAGTTGGTTCCACAAGAGAGGAGCCTGATAACTAAAAGATCTGCCTCCCATTCTGTTTTTGTAAATTCTAGGAACCACAAGTAAACCTGCGGTCTGAGAGCGAAGTGCTCTGTTAGTAAAATATGGAACAATAAGATCTGTACTATAAGATGGAGCCAGGTTGTTGAGAGCTTTGTAGGTTAGAAGTAAGATTTTGAATTCTATTCTGGACTTGACACGGAGCCAATGGAGAGAAACTAAAAGTGGAGAAATATGATCTCTCCTACTAACTCCAGTTAAGACTCTGGCAGCAGCATTTTGGATCAACTGAAGA
>NC_056511.1:29540503-29541580 GCF_014905685.2 Nematolebias whitei | reverse complement strand
TAACTTTGATCTAAAAAATTCTAGAGAAAATAGTTGCAGGTCAGTTGAGTGAACATCTACAAAGAAATAATCTGTTTGAAGAGTTTCAGTCAGGGTTTAGAGCTTATCATAGCACAGAAACAGCACTAGTAAAAGTAACTAATGATATTCTCATGGCCTCAGACAATGGACTTGTGTCTCTGGTCCTGTTAGACCTCAGTGCTGCATTTGATACAGTTGATCACCATTTTACTACAGAGGCTTGAATATGATATTGGGATTACAGGAACGGCTCTAAAATGGTTTAAATCATATCTATCTGATAGATTCCAGTTTGTAAATGTAAATAATAAATCTTCTACATACACCAAAGTTAGTCATGGAGTTCCTCAGGGCTCAGTGCTTGGGCCATTACTCTTTACTTTATATATGCTTCCATTAGGTAAAGAGCATTTCCGGGGAAACGCAGACCGAGACGGTTCGTTCTTTAATGCTCCAAATATATGCATATATTTTACAATTGTAATTGTTTGTCTCTGAATACCTGTAACTCCTGTTTGTCAAATAAATATTTTGAACTAAGGTGACCGTCTCAGCTGTTTTGAACACGAGTGTGGCAAAAAGCCACAACAGCATGGGATAAATTTCCATTGTTATGCTGATGACACACAGTTATATTTGTCCATTAAACCCAATGAATCCAATCAGCTACTTAGACTACCAGCCTGTCTTAAAGACATAAAAACATGGATGACCCTTAATTTTCTCCTGTTGAACACAGACAAAACTGAGGTTTTGGTTTTTGGACCTGAGCACCTTAGGAACACATTTTTCAGTCTTTCTCCCTCCTTAGATGGCATTAATCTGTCCTCCATCTCTAATGTTAAAAATCTTGGTGTTATTTTTGATCAGGACATGTCTTTTATCCCCCACATTAAAAACGTTACTAGAACTGCCTTCTTCCACCTGCGTAACATCACTAAAATTAGAAACATCTTATCTAAAAACGATGCAGAAATCTGGTCCATGCATTTGTCACGTATAGACTGGACTATTGCAATGGTTTATTATCTGGGTGTCCAAATACTTCTTTAAAAC
>NC_056511.1:29535655-29540403 GCF_014905685.2 Nematolebias whitei | reverse complement strand
AAAGTGTGATGGATGCCATCTCTCCGCATCAGACCAGGTTTTCCCCAGAAAGAACTCCAGTTATCTATGTAGCCCACGTTGTTGTCAGAACACCACCTGGACACCCAGCGGTTAAACGACGACATACGGCTAAACATGTCATCGCTGGTCAGGTTGGGGAGGGGGCTGGAGAAAACTACGGAGTCCGACATGGTTTTAGCAAAGTCACACACCGAAGCAACATTAATTTTAGTGACCTCCGATTGGCGCAACCGGGTGTCATTACCGCCGACGTGAATAACAATCTTACTGTATTTGCTGTCTGTACTGCAAAGTTCATTAGAGGGTAACCCGTTTCAGAAGTTATTAATTTAGTTCCTCAGATAAATAAAATCTCAACTGTAGGGATTGTGAGATAAATGACTCCGAAGAACATTTCTGAAACACGTTTTGTCAGACTGGGCCGTCAGTTTGAACAGAATCTTCAGGATACAACAAAGTCCATGCTCAATAATCCAGGTATACAATCCAACATTTTTAAGTCAGGTCATCTGGACAGTTTTTTTTTTGTGCTAAAATGTTTCTCTATGTGTCCCTGTGATAGACTTGCGACCTGTCCAGGGTATAACCCGTCCCTTGCACAGTGATTGCTGGACATGGGCGACCCCCGTGACCCAAAATGGAAGAAGTGGGTAAAAGATAATGGATGGATGGATATCATAAGTATTTTAATTAGTCATTTTAAGAGCACAAGAAAATAATGTCGGAATGCATATTAATAAATATTCTTTATTTAGTTGTTTTTTAGACATTACAATCTTATCACACCCATTTTTTTCATTACAAATGGATGTTTATTCTCTGTAAAATCTTTATATTTATATTTCTGTACACAATTAATAGTACAACCTTTAGCACTACACTGAAGTGTCACTAAGGAGAGAAATATAGAAACAAAGCCATAACAAAAATAAACAATAAGACTGCTAAATTTATTCCCTAACATCACAGTTTGTGAAGCTCGATTTCATATTCTACTGTGCCGTTACCCAGAAACCCTACAAACCAACAACAAACAGCTACAGGATTGGTCAAAGAGGACTACAAGTCTGAATGTAGAGATGAACCACTGTGTCGGTGTGCCAAACAGAAAGAGATGAAGTGGAAAAAGTAAGAATCACACTTACTTTACAAGGAGAAATGAGCAAACAAAACACCAAAGCTACTGCAGAAATTTATTTTTCTAATCTTGTTGCAGCAGTGGTCATGAGTGTTTGACTTTTTCAGAAGAAGACATTAGTGCAGTTAGTTGACACTGGTTGTGGAGAACCATTTCCCACAGACCGGTTTGCTCTGCTCAGTGGCACGGCAGTAGTTGGTGAACTTATCCTTCAGGAGTTGTCGGTACTGGTGGCGGTTGTTGTAGAAGGACTGGTTTTGTTCTAAAAAGGCCTGGATTTCATCCTGGGTCAGACAACAGTCTTCTTCAGAGTTTACTTCTGAATCGTCCTGTGTTGTAAACACACGTACAAATGGTTTAATAAGAGTCAGAATCTAAACATTATAATACTTGTTTTCAAATATTATATCAAATAAAAACCACAGTTCCCCTTTATGAAACGATAAACATCAAGCTCCATTACGACCCATCACTGTTGTTAACATCTATTGAACTTACCAGAAGTTCCACCAGACTGAAGTTTTCATTTGGAGGTTTGACATGAAGGCTGAGATCCTCCTGATGTGCTGTCCGTGGTAACTGTAGTGCAATGTTGGCAAGTTTATCGCCACATAAGGAGGAGAATAATTCTTTGGTTCGACAGGTGTGCGCTGTCGTCAGACTGAGGCCTGTTGTGTTGCCATCTGACAAACCATCAGATTTTTGCCCCTGTAGAAATAAGAGTGTTACTTTGAGCACATTGCTGCACATTTTGTACAGTTTTCACACATTTCCTTTTTTTAAATGACAAACTTTTCCTGCCTCAGATTTCTTAACCAATTTTTTACAGTTTTTGGCACCTAAGTAGTTTCTAATATTGAGGTCAGGACCCCATTGTGAGTTGTGCAACACCAAGTGATGGTCTTTAGAAGATCTACAGAAATTAACTATAAAAATGTTCATCAACAGCATATTTAGCAATGAACTCATTGAAAATTACATATTGTTTGACAAAGCTCCTTGTGGAATAGCTTATTAGCAGTGTGTGTGTACCCCAGCAACAGTGAAGGCTCTGCAATTTTTACTCTGGGTGTCAAAAGCAGAAATGTTTGTGAACCACTGCAGTAAGATGCAGAGCAGATCCAAAGAAAAATAAAAAAACTGAACACGTTTTAGGGTTTTAACTTTTAGTTCATAGGTTGCACAGAGTCTGCAACAAATGGCAAATATAGACCGGATTCCAAAAAAGTTGGGACACTAAACAAATTGTGAATAAAAACTGAATGCAATGATGTGGAGGTGCCAACATCTAATATTTTATTCAGAATAGAACACAAATCATAGATCAAAAGTTTAAACTGAGAGAATGTATCATTTTAAGGGAAAAATCTGTTGTTTCCAAAATTCATGGCATCAACAAATCCCAAAAAAGTTGTGACAAGTCCATTTTTACCACTGTGTGGCATCCCCCCTTCTTCTTACAACACTCAACAGACGTCTGGGGACAGAGGAGACCAGTTTCTCAAGTTTAGAAATAGGAATGATCTCCAATTCATGTCTAATACAGGCCTCTAACTGTTCAATCGTCTTGGGCCTTCTTTGTCGCACCTTCCTCTTTATGATGCACCAAATGTTCTCTATAGGTGAAAGATCTGGACTGCAGGCTGGTCATTTCAGTACCCAGATCCTTCTCCTATGTAGCAATGATGTTGTGATTGCTGCAGAATGTGGTCTGGCATTATCGTGTTGAAAAATGCAGGGTCTTCCCTGAAAGAGATGACATCTAGATGGGAGCATATGTTGTTCTAGAACCTGAACATAGTTCTCTGCATTAATGGTGCCTTTCCAGATATGCAAGCTGCCCATGCCACAAGCGCTCAAGCAACCCCATACCATCAGTGATGCAGGCTTCTGAACAGAGCGTTGATAACAACTTGGGCTATCCTTGTCCTCTCTGGTTCAGATGACATGGCATCCCAGTGTTCCATAAAGAACTTAAAATCGTGACTCATCTGACCACAGAACAGTCTTCCATTTTGCCACACTATTTTAAATGACCCTGGCCCAGTGCGAACGTCTGAGCTTGCTTAGAAATGGCTTCCTCTTTGCACTGTAGAGTTTCAGCTGGCAACAGCAGATGACATGGTGGATTTTATTCACTGACAATGCTTTCTGGAAGTATTCCTGAGCCCATTCTGTTATTTCCTTGACAGTGGCATTCCTGTTTGAGGTGCAGTGATGTTTAAGGGCCCGGAGATCACGAGCATCCAGTAGTTTTATGGCCTTGACCCTTACGCACAGCGATTGTTCCAGATTCTCTGAATCTTTTGATGATGTTATGCACAGTTGATGATGATAACTTAAAAGTCTTTGCTATTTTACGCTGGGTAACACCATTCTGGTATTGCTGCACTATCTTTCTGCGCAACGATGGTGGAATTGGTGATCCTCTTACCATCTTGGCTTCTGAGAGACACCGACACTCTGAGAAGCTCTTTTTATACTGCCTCCTTGTGGTGTGATGTTGCACGTACGTGGCGAGACGTATTGTGTCACTTCCTGTTTGTCTGTTGGTAGCTCGAGTGAATTGTTTGCTCGAGTCGTCTCTGTTTTCTGGATTTATCTGTCTTTTGCAGTTTTTCATTCTAGTTCACAAACACGCTTAGTACAGTTGTTTTTCTACTGTTGGATAGTGCTTAAAACACCTCTTGTCTTTCAAGACTTCTCGGTTTTTATTTGTGTATTTGGCTCTGCTAGCTCCTGGTAGCGTTAGCTTAGCATGGCTGCTGCTTCTCTCCCTGCTTCCTCTGTTTTCTCTTGCTCCGTGTGTCAGATGTTTAGTTACTCCTCTGCCTCCTTTAGTGGTAATGATACATGTATCAAATGTAGTCTTATGGTAGCTTTGGAGGAGAGGCTGTCTGAACTGGAAGCTCGGCTCAGCGCTGTAGAAAAACCAGTAGCTAGCCAGGTCCCCTTAGACAGCGCGGAACCACAGAGGCTAAAGTTAAAAAGTTAGCGGTCCTCCAGCAGACTCCGAGCAGCCGGGACCCCAGGCCGGCTGGGTGACGGTCCGGAGCAAGCATAGTGCTAAGGCTAAGCCCCCAGTTCACCACCGAACCGTTCATGTTTCTAATCGATTTTCCTCGCTCAGTGACACACCCGCTGAGAAACAGACCCTGGTTATTGGAAGCTCCATAGTCCGAAACGTGGCTTTAGGGACTCCAGCAGCCATAGTTCGCATAGTCCGCATATTCCGGGGGCCAGAGCGGGACAATATAGAATTTTATCTGAAACTGCTGACTAAGTCTAAGGCTACATACAGTAAGATTGTTATGCACGTCGGCGGTAATGACACCCGGTTACGCCAATCGGAGGTCACTAAAATTAATGTTGCTTCGGTGTGTGACTTTGCTAAAACCATGTCGGACTCCGTAGTTTTCTCCAGACCCCTCCCCAACCTGACCAGCGATGACATGTTTAGCCGTATGTCGTCGTTTAACCGCTGGGTGTCCAGGTGGTGTTCTGACAACGACGTGGGCTACAAAGATAACTGGAGTTCTTTTTGGGGAAAACCTGGTCTGATGCGGAGAGATGGCATCCATCACACTTT
>NC_056511.1:29533637-29535555 GCF_014905685.2 Nematolebias whitei | reverse complement strand
TGGGGAAAACCTGGTCTGATGCGGAGAGATGGCATCCATCACACTTTGGACGGAGCCGCTCTTCTTTCTAGAAATATGGCTGATTTTGTTTATCCCCCAAATTATTGACAACCCAGGGTCCAGTCCAGGAAGCAGAGTTGTAGTCCTCCACACCTCTCTGCTGCTTCTCCTCTGTTACCCACCCACACCCCCATTGAAACAGTGTCAACTCGCCCACAGCTCAAATTAAATAAACCAAAAACCAGCTCTAAAAATATAAACCATAAAAATCTGATTAAAATAAACAGTTACTTTACCAGAGCAAAATCGTAAAATCATTAAATGTGGATTATTGAACATCAGATCTCTTTCCTCTAAATCCCTGTTAGTTAATGAACTAACTGATCATCATATTGATTTATTCTGTCTGACAGAAACTTGGCTACAACAGGAGGCTTTTGTTAGTATAAATGAATCCACTCCTGTTAATTATTTAAATTTTCATGTTCTTAGAACAACTGGCCGAGGTGGAGGAGTAGCTTCTATTTTTCAGTCAGGATTATTGATTAATGCCAAACCAGTTATTAGTTATGATTCTTTTGAATCGCTGTCCCTCAGTCTTTCACATCCAAAATGGAAATCAGAAAAGCCACTTTTACTAGTTGTTATACATCGCCCACCATGCGCTTACTCTCAGTTTTTGTCTGAATTCTCAGAATTATTAACTGACTTATTATTAAATACTGATAAAATCATCATAATGGGTGATTTCAATATTCATGTGGATGTTGAGAGTGATAGTTTAAGCATAGCCTTTAATAATTTAATAGACTCATTTGGTTTTACCCAAAACGTCCGCACATTACTCATTCTTATCATCACACTCTTGATTTAGTTCTGACCTATGGTAAAGAGATTAAGGACTTGGTAATAGTTCCTCAAAATCCCATTCTGTCCAACCATTTTTTAATAACCTTTGAGTTTACATTAAATGACTACACAGTCACAGAGTAAATTTCATCTCAGCAGGTGCTTATCAGAAAATGCTGTAACCAAATTTAAACAATCTCTTCCATCAATGCTTTCCTCTGTCTTGCAGAGTAATGCATCAGAGAACAGTGACTTAGATAATCTAGTTGATCATCTTACAACTTCAATGCAAACTTCACTTGATAAAATTGCTCCACTGAAAAAGAAAGTAATCAAACAGAGGAAACCAGCTCCTTGGTTCAATTCTGAGTTACGTACTTTAAAGCAGGCATCTAGAAACAAGGAGAGAAAATGTCGCTCTACTAATGTTGAAGAATTTTATTTAACTTGGAAAGATAGTCTGCTAACATATAAAAAAGCTCTCCGTAACGCTAGAACTTTATATTACTCATCTTTAATAGAGGAGAATAAAAATAACCCTAGGTTTCTGTTTAGTACTATTGCTAGACTAATTATAAGTTCCATTTCTGTTGAACCATGTATCCCTACAACTATAAGTAGTGATGACTTCATGAGATTCTTTATACATAAAATTATTTCAATTAGAGAGAAAATTCAAACCATCCTTCCTTCTACTATCTCTAGTCTGTCAAATGAGGCAACTTTAAAAATTTCACTAGAGCCTGATTTATGTTTGGACAGTTTTTGTCCCGTTGAGCTCTCTGAATTGTCAAAAATAATAACCTCATCCAAACCATCCACATGCCTGCTAGATCCCATCCCAACCAGACTGTTTAAAGAGGTATTTCCCCTAATTAATGTCCACATTTTGGATCTACTTAATTTGTCTTTAATGGATGGTTATGTACCACAGCGCTTTAAGGTTGCTGTAATTAAACCTTTACTTAAGAAGTCTGATCTTGATTCAGAAATTCTGGCCAACTATAGACCTATATCTAATTTAACTTTGATCTAAAAAATTCTAGAGAAAATAGTTGCAGGTCAGTTG
>NC_056511.1:29512729-29533537 GCF_014905685.2 Nematolebias whitei | reverse complement strand
AATACTTCTTTAAAACGTCTTCAGTTGATCCAAAATGCTGCTGCCAGTGTCTTAACTGGAGTTAGAGGGAGAGATCATATCTCTCCAGTTTTAGTTTCTCTCCATTGGCTCCCTGTCAAATCCAGAATAGAATTCAAAATCTTACTTCTAACCTACAAAGCTCTCAACAACCTGGCTCCATCTTATAGTACAGATCTTATTGTTCCATATTTTACTAACAGAGCACTTCGCTCTCAGACCGCAGGTTTACTTATGGTTCCTAGATTTTACAAAAACAGAATGGGAGCCAGATCTTTCAGTTATCAGGCCCCTCTCTTGTGGAACCAACTTCCAATCTCTGTCCGTGAGGCTGACACATTATCCAGTTTTAAAACTAGGCTTAAGACTTTCCTTTTTGCTAAATCCTATAGTTAGGGTCGGCTTGGGTTTCCTGAGCTGCCCCTTAGTTATGCTGCTATAGGCTTAGACTGCTGGAGGACAAACTGACCACAATTTTCACTCTACTACTGTCTTTACTTACTCTGCTCAACCTGTTTTGTATTTGTAATTATTTTTTCTATCCTTAACATGTGTTTTTTTTGTCTTTCAGATACACCTGGACCTATACCTGGACCCACCATTCTGTGTTCGTTTGTCTCTCCTTCCTGTCCTCTCAACCAGTCGGTCAAAGCAGATGGCCGCTTGTCCTGAGCCTGGTTCTGCTGGAGGTTTCTTCCTTTAAAAGGGAGTTTTTCTTTCCACTGTTGCCACTTTGCTTGCTCAGGATGGGAGACTGCAACGAAGCCAAGATTCAACTTGTCTGCTGGATTCCTTAGATAGAGAAATTTACTAATTGGCTTTTATGTATGTGAATGTTCCTGTAAAGTGCCATGAGACAACTTTGTTTTGATTTGGCGCTATATAAATAAACTGAATTGAATAGTCAATCATGTTGTTAATTGACCTAATTAGTGTTAATTGGTCTTCCAGCTGTTCATTATATGCTCAATTTCCTTTTTCCAGCCACTTATTGCTACTTGTCCCAACTTTTTTGGGATTTGTTGACACTGTGAAATTTTGAATCAACATATTTTCCTTTAAAATGTTACATTTAATCAGATTAAACTTTTGATCTGTCATTCATGTTATATTACGAATAAAATATTGACATTTGCCATCTCCACATCATTGCATTCAGTTTTTATTCACATTTGTTTAGTGTCCCAACTTTTTTGGAATCCAGTTTGTACTTTGTGTTAAAAAGCTGCAGATTTAAACTTTGTGACATTCACAAGATGTCTTAATAACTTTATATTTTAAAGTCAAAATTTGAGTAAATATTTGAAGTTACTCCATAGTCTCAACAACATTAGGGCTGCTTTAAAACTTGTACGCTGCACTCATTGACCATATCTCAATGTAATGAATCTGAAAAGTACTCTGCAGTTTGAGCTTTTTGGAAAATCTGTTTTAGAAAAAAAAAAAAACATTTTTCCATACTACACTTTTCAAAACTGGGCAGGAGTCTTTTTTTTATACAACCAGTGGTTCACCACTCTGTTGTCTCACCTGACTGGTACAGAAGCTCTTTGCCTTTTTCTTCTTCTTTTTGCTCTTGCACTGACACTTTTCCTCAGACTGTGGCCAGAAGTCGACACAGCTGTCGGCACCATCCTCTTCCTCATCCTCATCTTCAGCACAGCGATGGACATTTGTGTAATCACCTTCAGATTGTAAAAAATAAACTGAGATTAAAACAAGAGACTGAACGTTCAGGCTGCACAGTCGTCCCTCACGGTTCACTTATTGCGGCTTCACTGCAGGTTTTTTTTATATATTGCAGGATATCGCAGTACATACTGTACACCACTGCTGCTTGCGTGAGTGGAAGAGGAAGACACTGCTCATCTCTGCATTGTGCGCTCACTGTCCTGCTACGTCGCGCACATTGCTGAATCACACCGCTCTCAGCGTGTTTGTGTACTTCAGAGATCAGTCTCAAGGACCTTCTCTGTTTGCTCAGGGCCCGTCACACTGGTTGTGTGAGGCTGTTTCACAGGCGTATATTTCCTCTGGATCTCAGCCTCCAGAGGGGCTCAGAGCTCACTCCACCAGAGGAATCTCATCCTACACGACTCCGTATGGAGGAGTGTCAGTGCAGGACATCTGCACAGGAGCTTCATGAGTTTCTCCGTGCTCACTCATCCTTTTTTATCTGCATGATGTCTCCAGCTTCTCCCTGACTCACTGTCCTCAGAGTGATGATGCAGATGTTTCAGTGAGCTCTCCATCTGGCCTGTTCTCACAGCAGCAGGGTTTGACCTGTCAGCCTTTAATCTGAAGCAGAGATTATTTCTCTCTCTGCTGCTCAGTTGGTCTCAGATGCACAGATCCAGTGGCGCATAATTAAGCTTGAGTCAAAGTCTCAATATGGATAGTTTCAAAGAGTGCAAGCAGATATCTGTGTGATTGTGGTACTGAACAGACCCAGTGAGGTATAGACTACAGCCTGCTTCGCCTTTAACACACTAGCAATAGCCTTAGAGGGGGAAGCCTATACAACATAGAATATTGGTTACGTATTGTAACCCCAGATTCTATGAGTAAGCGCAGCCCTTAAAGATTTGGGCCTCACTGGCTCCTACATGGCTGAAGGAAAACAATTTGGAAGTCTGACGAAGCCTCTTGGATGAGGGGCGAAACGTTTCTTTTTAACAAAAAAAAAACGAAGTCCAGATGACATGATTCAACCTTTTTTGTTGTTATATACCTGGATGACTGAGAAAACAAACTTTGTGAATTTGGAAGTCTATTTCCAGTCTCAGCACAATTTATACAGAGTGGGGTGGGGCCCACACAACAGGTGGGTGTGGACTAAAATTTTCAGTGCTGCGCTGCATGCAAAGGGTAAACCTAAAAGTGGGAAAGGTTTGTAAGAGGAACGTGGGAAGGGTTTATAAAGCCTTAAAATATATATAACGTATTTTTCTGACTTTGTCGCCGTTTTTTTTCAGTTTGGCCAGTCCTGCGACGTATAGTCTAAAGCGACTTATACATGTCTTTTTTTCCCTTTTCATGATGCAATTTTTGACTGACACGTTAAATGCTCATTCAAATGTTCATGTACAGACATGAACCAAAGAGTTAACATTACCATTTGAAGCCGCAAGAGGTCCCTCCAGGCTTTTGACATCTATATGTTGTTCCTCTTCTGCCAACTCCCTCCTCCCCCCACATTCTTCCTCTGGAGTTGGCGGAGTTGTTCAGAAGCAACAGAGGACGGTAACTTTCTTGTTGGACTCGTTGGCTTGTTGTGTTAATTAAGCCTGTTCAGGATCCCAGGCATGTTCAGTGTGCGCACAGTGCACGCAAACATATAACCATCGGGTGTGCAAGTCCACGGGGGCGAGCTGTGTGACTCTGTTGTGACAGACACAGACTCAACAAAAGAAGGGAGGGAGCGGGAGGAAGTGTCTGTCTTTCCCCATCACTATAGTGCAGCTTCAGTGAGACCTGAATGAGACCGGGCAAGAGTGGCTTGTTTATTTAAAATAATAAAGCACGACCCGAACCAAGCCTTTAGTCCAGTCCTTCGGCAACCACTGAGCTGGCCAGGCCACCGGGAAATGTCCCGGCGCTCCCGACGGTCAGTCAGCCCGATTGATATTTCATATTAAATGTCTGTCTTTGCACTTCGTGAAATACACTTCTAAATAAATGTGACTTATACTCCAAAGCAACTTATGCTTTTTTCCTCTTCATGAGGCATTTTTTGACTGATGTGACCTATACTCTGGAGTAGGGCATTAACAGAGTACTTGAGTAATCTACACATCGATTGCTAGGACATCTATCGAGGTTAAAAATTTAACATTGAGTATCCGTAGTGACGTCATATTATGTGACCACCGTATGACCGTAGGGGGCGGTGTTGCACTGTTGCAGGTCACAGAGTATGGTGTAAAACCGGGTCCAATCCACCGAACCAGTTTCGGTTAAGTTTTGTTTTTGACGTGCTGCATGTTTCTTTTCGTTTGCAGTTTAATAATAATAACTAATAGTTTTGTTTTTCCTGTGATTTATTTGCAGTATGATAAATGGTAGGAGCATAATATACGCTCCCAATGTTTTGTTGGTCTTTTTTTTTTGGTAAATAATTACCTTTTTTTTGCGGTTTTATTTATTTATTTATTTTTGTATCTTGAGATCTATGACGTCATCAAATACTCGAGTTCTACTTGGGTTTTATTATGTTAATGTCGAGTTTAAAAATTATATACTCGTTCAACCCCTACTCTGGAGCAACGTATAATCTGGAAAATACGGTAAATAATGAAATAATTATAAGGCTGCTACTTTTTGGGGATCTATGGAACATGATCCCCCCACGATAGGTGCTAGATCACTGTATTCTGCTCAGTCCTGACCTGCTTCATAATGGTCGCAGATTCCTTCAGAGCAGGCAACGTCTGAGCCTTCTCGTGACCCCATCTCACTGCCTTCTATACTTGAGGAGTAGCCGCAATCGCTTCCATTACTGTTGTGGGACAAATCTGGAGAAAAAGATAAAATTATCTCAAAGCTTCTTGTTTGGGGTTCTATTTAAGTGCATTAAGAAGATCTGGTTTTGATGGGCTTTTTGTGTGTATGTCTTTACCTTGCTTGGCATTGCTCAGGCACTTACAGGAAGTGTTGCTACAGGTGGCATCATTCCCTTCACAGCCAGCTTCCTCCTCTTCCTCCTCACCAGGGCTACCGCAGGCCTTACAGCTGCTCTCTACAGACTCATAGGAACTCTGCAACACATCAAGACCACGTTGAAACCGAGGCAGAGAAACTTAGCTTACCAGCCACAGTGATGTTCTTAAGCACATCCTCCATCCCATACTTTCAAATGTTGGAAAACTACCTCATCCAGGATTTTCTCCTTGTCCTCTGCCTCCTGTTCAGACATGTCAAAGCCACACTTGTTTTTGCGTCGATTTTTACGCTTTTGCCTCTTTTTCTCCAGCTTCAGCTCTTTGACTCTCTCTTCCTCAGACAGTTCCTCCACAAGCTGCTCGAGTCTGCTGATCCCCTGCATCTTCTCCACAGCCATCTGGGACCAGGGTAACATGTAAGGACGCACACAGCTACGATACAATCAAAGATGAAGCATCGACTTGACTATACCTCAAAACTTTTCCTTAGAGCATCAATTCCCAAATGAAACAAGATCTGCCAGGTCTGCTCCTCTGCCCGCAGTTTCTGCCAGATTCTGTGCAGCCGTTCATAGAGGTGAATGCCCAAACAGGTCAGCACCTCCTCTTGGGCAATGTCAATTGTTTTTGCATGTCTCTCTCTGCGTCTGAAACAACAAAAACAAAGAAAAATCACCATTAGTTCAATCTCTGATTAATATGACGAGAGAAAGACATTGGACAACATGTAGAATTTAGCACAGCAGCATTTGACTTACTCATAGGCTCCTGAGAATTCGGGCTCTGCCCTGCCAAGTAAATGAGCGATGAAGTCCGTTTCACAGCACACATGAATGTGCCGTTCGTGGGGACAACAACACAGGCCCTCATACAGAGCAGCACAGTATCCCTTCTCCTCACTGGACTCCACCTCCCCAACCAAGATGTTATACGCTCTGAGCACTTTATTCTTACAGTCTGTGCAAAACCTGTTGACAAAAAGGAACTTTAGGATGTCATGGTTCATCAGCTTATTCCTAAAACAGTGTTTCATGGAGGAAATCAAAGCATTCTAGTAATCTGTGATCTTATTGCTACAGATTACCTGTGTTTACGCAAGTATGCCTCCAGTGTTTCAAGGAGACTGGCACTGTCGATGAGGACCACCTCATCCCTGCATTCTTGAGACATCAGCTCCCACACATCCATCCAGCTCCCCCTGTATAATACAACCACCATCACAAAATTTAACAATCATTGCTAAGAAACAGATTTGCTTTGGGGGAACTTGGGAAATAATCTAAGTGCTAAATTAGCTTGTTGATAACAGCATATTTGCACGCCAAACAGAATACAAAGCAAATACATCACACAGATTAACCAAACTTTGGGTATTTGTGTTACCATTAGCTTGCAGATGAATGTAAGCTGCTGTGCTTGTGTGATGTTAGAGCAGATGATGCATGCTCAGAGGTAAAGTTGCATTCGGGCCTAAAAAAATCCAACCTGACCCGGCCCCAGCCAGTAGCCCATAGCCATTTTTTCCGAGCCTACCCAACCCAATAAATTAAACAGTAATTACAGGTCCGAACCCAAAAAAAAAAAAAACCCAACATTTTTTTAATTAAGCTTTTTACTGCTTTTGCAAGCAAATCAGTTTGACATGATAGTTTTAAGAATGTAATGAAAGGAAGATATAAAATTTCATGTTTATTAACAAGTCACCAAATGGATATTAACATACAAAACGAATAGACTTTAAAAAAATCAACTCTAAAGATGGGCTCATTAAACAGATGAACAAAAATATTTTTAGAGCAAAATTATTTGGAAAAATATAGAACAAGGATATTTTAATTGAACATCAATCAACCTTTATTTATACAGGTAAATCCCATTGAGCCTCGAGGACTCATTTACAAGAGAGACCTGATTTCAACAAAGAAAGATGACAACAATGGACAACAGCAACAACAATAAACAGTTATAAGAAAAGCATACTACAGTTTTTTTTTGCTGCTCGTTTTGGCTTTTGTGGTTTCAGGTGCTGCAACTTCCTTCACTGCAGCAAGAGCAGGCTCCAGGCTCAACCACCTGGAGCAGAAAAACTCTTACGTCCGTATGCTCTTTGTGGATTTCACATCCGCCTTCAACACGATGATCCCCCAAACCCTGATGGACAAACTATCCACACTAGGACTAACCCCCTCCATCTGCAACTGGGTACTAGACTTTTTAACAAACAGACCACAGTTAGTGAGGATCCACAATCTCTCCGCCTCCACCATAACCCTCAGCACTGGCTCTCCTCAGGGATGTGTGTTGAGCCCCCTCCTGTTTACTCTGCTCACGTATGATTGTGCAGCTACCCATCCAGGCTGTCACATTGTAAAATTTGCAGATGATACAGCGGTGGTGGGATGCATCACAAACAATGATGAGTCCAGCTACAGGCAAGATGTGGAACACCTGGAGAGCTGGTGCAAAGAGAATAACCTTCACATCAATGTGAAGAAGACAAAGGAGATGATTGTGGACTTCAGAAGGAACAAAAACATCTACACCCCCCTGAACATAAGAGGTCTGCGGTGGAAGTGGTCTCCAGCTACAAGTACTTGGGTGTACACATGAATGACAACCTCAGCTGGAGCAACAACACCACCAGCCTGATCAAGAAAGCTCATCAGAGACTCTACTTCCTCAGACGGCTGAGGCGAGCTGGTCTGGGAAGCTCAGTCCTCACCTCCTTCTACAGGTGTGCAGTGGAGAGCATCCTGTGCTCGAGCATCAACGTGTGGCATGGAGGCTGCACAGCTGCAGAAAGAAAAGCTTTGCAGAGAGTGGTGAAGGCTGCACAGAAATCTGTCGGAATCAGCCTCCCCACCATCACAGACACCTACACCTCCAGATGCAGGAAGAGGGCCACCTGCATCATGAAGGACCCCACTCACCCAGCACACACACTTTTTGCCCCACTCCTCTCAGGAAGGAGGTTAAGGAGCATTAAGTGTAGA
This sequence comes from Nematolebias whitei, assembly GCF_014905685.2. Classification (NCBI taxonomy): domain Eukaryota; kingdom Metazoa; phylum Chordata; class Actinopteri; order Cyprinodontiformes; family Rivulidae; genus Nematolebias; species Nematolebias whitei. The sequence goes on along the minus strand of NC_056511.1, from coordinate 29,525,865 downwards.
ACCACTAGACTGAGGAACAGCTTCTACCCTGAGGCTGTTAGACTTACCAGGCATTTTGGGTTTTCATGAGCTGTATGCCATAATCATCAGTATTAAAACAATTAAAGACCAGAAATATTTCAATTGGTGTGCAATGAATCTAAAATATATGAAAGTTTCATTTTTATCATTACACTATGGAAAATAATGACCTTTATCACAATATGCTAATTTTTTGAGAAGGACCTGTATGTATGTATATATATGTATATATATGTATATATATGTGTGTATATGAGTTGAAAAGGATGTTCTGTGGACGCATTCTCATCTCCCTGCCAGCTGTGCTCGAGTGCCTGACCACTGAGATCCTGGAACTAGCAGCTGGAAACATGGCTCATAACAGCGGAAGGACAGGATCGTCCCTCAGTACCTACAGTTGGCTGTCCGCAGCGGCGAGGAGCTCGGCAGACTGCTGGAAGGAGTGACCATCGCTCTGGGAGGAGTTCTGCCCGGCATTCAGGCGGTCCTACAGCTCGGGGGAACCAAGAGGCCAGCCGAGTCTGGGTGGACGGATCAGACGGCATCTGCGGCCAGTTTCTTAGGATCCACTGTGGGATGGACCTTTACAAGAGATCCTTCCTTTCTACAGTCATCAGTATCTATAACATCTCTTAATGAAATGAGGATAACGAATTGCAACAACAAATAATTTCCCTTTGGGATAAATAAAAGTATTTTTGAATTGAATTTGAATATATATATATTAGGGTTGTTATAGATAAACCGATACGACCGGATATTCGATTTGACAAGCTAGCGATATGGTTGTGTCGGTAGCAGCCTTATAAATCGACAGCAACCAGCCACAAATGCTGAGATGAACCGGTTGAAGAGACATGAACCGGGTATCGTGAGACTAGCTCGGTTGACAGTGCGTTTATAAAACAACGCGAGAGTCGGAAATGCCCGCAAAGCTATTCTCACGCATGCTCCGTAGCTCAACAAGACAACGAGAATGGATGTAAATAGTAGCAGCGTTAGCGGGTCACCGAGAAAGATTTTCAATACAGCAGCCAGACAAAAGTCTAAAGTGTGGAACGTTTTCGGGTTTTACAAGAAGGACGGAAAACTCGACAAAAACCACGCCATTTGTAAGCTATGCAGAGCACCTCTGAAGTACACTGGTAGCACAGCAAACCTTGATCAACATGTAACGAGAAAACACAGAGGAGTATGGCGAACTTCTCAAGCCCCATAACAATGAGCAGGAGCAGGCAGCTGCCACACAGAGAGCGACGGGTAACGTTATCACTAAATTTTACGGGCAACTCGGCGACAGTTCATCACGAGCTAAGGATATAACGGCATCAATAACCCGTTTCATAGCTAAGGGCTTATGGCCGTACAATATAGTGGAGGGGGAAGGATTTCAGGATTTGATTCATACGTTAGAGCCCAGATATAAGATTCCGTCCCAGCAGCATATCACAAACACATGCATGCCAGCGTTGTATGCCCAAGTGAAGAGCCAAGTTGAAAAAGAATTGGCACATGCAGAGAGAGTTGCTATTACAACTGATGCCTGGACGTCATGCTCCACTGAGTCTTATGTGACCATCACTGTCCACTACATCTCTCCAGACTGGAAGTTAAATGTGCATGTGTTACAAACCAGGGCATTCAAAGGATCCCACACTGGGAAAAACATTGGTGCTCTGCTAAAACAGGCATGTGTTGACTGGAACCTTCTTGATAAAGATCCAGCCCTGGTGACAGACAATGCCACAAACATGGTATTAGCTGGAGTGGAAGCAGAGATGACCCCTCACCTCATGTGCTTTGCACACACTATTAATCTCACCACACAGAAAGCCTTTAAAGTTGACACAGTAGCAAGGTTGCTGGGGAGAGTGAGGAAAGCCGTTGCCTTTTTTCATCGTAGTGTGAGGGCAGCAGAAATCCTTCAAGAGAAACAGAAACAACTAGCCTTGCCTTCCCACAAACTCATCCAAGATGTATCCACGCGGTGGAATAGCTCCCATGACATGCTTGAACGCTTTTTTGAGCAACATCCTGCGATTTCTGCAGCACTCATGTCCAGGGACCTCAGAAAAGGAGAAGAGGTGAATACTCTCAAGGACAAAGACTTCTGCGACATTGAAGACATTGTCAAACTGATGGCGCCAGTCAAACTTGTGACTACCAGCATGTCTGAAGACAAGCGACCCACACTCTCAATGATTCTTCCTGTAAAAGCCAAGCTTAAAAAGAACTTTGAACCATCAGATGAAGACTCAGTGTTAATCAGAGATGAAGCAGGCGTTCAAGAATGACTTGGAGAAACGCTACACAGGCCTTGAAGATCTCTTCCACACTGCAGCAGCTCTGGACCCCCGTTTTAAGTCCCTGCCCTTCCTCAGTAACCATGATGCAGAGAGGACATTCACAAGCATATCAGCAGAAGCAGCATCCCTGCATCACAAGGTAAATCCCCCAACACACTGTCAAAATACATATTACAGTACATTCAGTTACAGTCTGCTGTGTTTTGTTGCTGTCATTAGATATATTCTGACTACTGTTTATTTGATTCTTTACACTGCATTTAACCATACTGTACACTAAATGTCATTTCATGTTTTATTTCTAGGTAACGGGGGGTTCAGTTCAGAGAGGTCCAGTGCAGACTGATCCATGTCAGAGTGAACCTGCAAATGGAGATCCGGACATCTGCATTGATGTACCCCAGACCCAAGATGAGCATAAAGGTTTGTGTGTTTTATAACTTGTGATCAAGAACGAGAAGACTTTGTCTTAAACTTGTGCTGCAGTCATAGTATCAGTATAAAACACATTCACTATAATAAGAGGATCTGCATGCAAAGAAAGAGTTCAATAATAATGATGATGATAATGATACATATTTTACATATGTACACGAGTCCTTACATAAATAAATTCTGAACATCAAATGAAGATTTATACATAAAATGGTAGTCAATTAAAAAACTTCATGGCAAACATAGCCAGTAATATATGGTTCTTGTTTTCTATTTCAGATGATAAACCTCCTTGTAAAAAGAAGAAAATGTCAGCCCTGGACCAGCTGTTGGGAGAAGACTTTCAAGTAAGGACGGCATCTAGATCTGTGAGGGACCAGGCCAATGAAGAAGTCAAGAGGTACAGAGAGTGTGATCCTTTGCCCCTGAACAAAAACCCACTACAGTGGTGGAAAGAGCAACAGGACTTGCCACTGCTGTCATCTATGGCTAAAATGTATCTGTGCATACCGGCCACCAGTGTGGCATCTGAGAGAGTTTTCAGCACTGCAGGAGATATTGTTTCCACAAAACGCAGTCTACTCAAACATGAGCATGTGTATCAGCTGATTTTCCTTAAGAAAAATCTGCTGCAAAAAAAAGATGAGGACAGTGATTATGATGAATAAAAATATAGGTAAACATACAAACATAAGGAAGTGAACTACTTCACTGTGTTTGAGTGCAGATTGAACCTGACGTGAATGTAGAAATGCAGGACATTACTTTTGTTCAGACTACCTCACCAGGTCAGAAAGCTGCACTTTGATTTCTTTTATACATGTAATCGGCACTTTGACTGTTGATATGTGCTGCTGATTATCCATGCTGCTGATCTGATCTCATGCTGCTGTTTAAATGACATGATGTTATATTAATCTGTGCCCACCTGCTCACACAAACTCATGTTCGTGCTGCTGTTGTTAGGCGTACTGTTCTTGCATTATGTTTTTGTATTATTAAGTTCAAGTTCAAGTTGTGTTTGTCATATGCATGGTTAACACAATGAAATGTTCAGGATGAGAAGAACCGATTTGACTTGCTAAAAAACAAAAAACAAGCAAACAAGAAATACTAAAGCATGCAATAAGGGTACAAAATAAACTACCAAAATGTGAAAAAGTAATTATAATATTTACAAAGTTTCTGAAGAGAAAAATGGTAAACAACATTGTAGAATTTTTACAGTGAAGCAGAATGAATTTGTGTGAATAAGTATTTCAAGGTAGTAATGTAATATAAGCCAAAATGCACATGATATATATTGCACAACTACCAAACTATGCAGGGTATGTGACAGGTTATTGCACAGGTGCTTTGTGCTTACTGTAGCTTATTCCTATTTTTTTTTTTATTACATGCTGCTGTAATCATTTGTGCATTTTATAATTTTTCTTTATTTTCTCATTTTATACTGATCCCATCAAACAAAGAAATATTATTTTGGCTGGTCTTTTTAGGTCCATGTCTAAAAATAAACACATTTGACATGTGATTCTGTTGTTTGGCTTTTTACTTTATTTTTGCCAGTGCCTTACTGCACGCTTTTAGATATGATATATGTAGACTTTTACAAATTTAAAAATAATGTAAGAATGTCACATTTATAGAAATGGCCCTTTTTGTTCATAATTAATATTTGTCTACATTCAACAAATGTTAAACTGTAGAATTATATAAAGTTGAATCGAATCGTTCTGTTTTTAAAATAAATCGTTTTTGAATCGAATCGTAACCTTTGTATCTAGATGCGAATCGAATCGTCTATCACACAGAGATGTACAACCCTAATTATATATATATATATATATATATATATATATATATATATATATATATTAGAAATGTTTCGTCTCTCATCCGAAATACTTCCTCAGTCTGAGGTGCTGTATTCAGCTCAGTCTCTTAAATAGCACCTTCTCAGAGTGGATCACCCAGTTTGCTGCTGACAACCAAAACCACCTGCTCACATAATCAAGGAGGACCATCAGCCTAACGATGGATTATTAGCACACTGATGGCTGTTTACTATTCACAGGAGGCTGAGTGATACTAGCAATAAAAAGATGGGGACATATGAACACGGAGGCCTCCACCCCTGGTTAATGGTGGATGGTTTCTTGTCACAAAGATGGCCTCCTTTACTCCGCTCTCAAACCATCGTTCCTCTCTATCCAGGATGTGAACATCTTCATCCCTGAACGAGTGACCGCTGACCTGGAGATGAGTGTAGACCGCAGAGTCCTGGCCTGATGATGTTGATCTTCTGTGCTGGTCCATCCTTTTGGCCAGTGGCTGGTTAGTTTCCCCCATGTAAGACTGATCACAGCCCTCCTGACACTGAACAGCATACACATTACTCTGTAGTGGTGTCAGAGCCAGCTTAGCTGCACCTTTCACTACTAATTATTTAAATACAACGGGTTCTCTCTTTTTCGAGTTAAATTAAGGTCATGTGACGAGATAACTGTGATGACTGTTTAAATCAGTGACATGAGACTTTAATTTCCTTTGACCCATCAGAATAAATGTGGTCATTTATTTAACAGAATCAAAATTTAACATCAAAATATGTACACGTGATTAGCTAATCTGGTTCTGATTAATAAAACTTGGCACGTTTTACTTAATAAGACAACAAGACATTTCTGAAGGCATTTAGATTACTGACAAAATAGAAGAGTTTTAAAGGAAGGATTGAAGGAGTTTAAATGGAAGATAGATGAAGGAAAGATGTATGTTTTGTTTACCAGAATTAGCACGCTTCTTTCAACACCAGCTCAAACCCCGGTCCACTTAGTGCACGACAACTCGTGACGTCTCTACATTTGCAGATGATGGATCAGCTCCGGTCTAGATGTCCCTATGCACGCTACCTTTCAGCGTCTCCGGTAAGAGCGGCTGGCCATCGTCAGAAGTCGTGTGGTTTACTCTGTTAAACAGAACAAGCTTCCTTCGAAGTTGTAGGGCGTTACGCCCGGGTGAGTTCACAGCGAGGTGCTGTGACTCCGCTGGGATGGACGGACCCTCTTCTCACGGTCAAATCCATCAGCTATTGATTAAATCTGAAAGTTCCTTAGGAACTCTCAGTACGACTCAGTCAGAAATTCCACTCCGAAGTAGAAGACTCCATAGTCCCAAGAAAGACTCAGGAAACTGGAAGACAAGACTGAAAAGACCTGAAGCCTGAGAGACTCAAGAAGACTTGAAGACTAGAAGTTCCAGGAAGTGTGGACTTTTAAAGAGTTTTCACCTCCGGTCACTTCAGGACTTCCTGATTGGTTGAAACAACCAACAGGGGGTGGTTCCAGTGATGTCAGAGGGTCACTACAAGTCAAGAGGACAGCAGGAATGTTTTAGGAACTTTTAGTACAGACAGAAGAAATGTTTTGAAGAAGTGAGAGCAAGCAGGTGCCAGTGTTTCTTATTTACTGTCTGCTAGGTTTAAAAACAATACAGCCTGTTCTAAAAACTTCTTTCTGACTGTCTCTGACTTTCGACCGACATCACTACTTCTCATTCAGACAGAAGATCAAAATGCATAATTACTTTGTAAATAGACATTTAACTTGATTTCTAATTTAAATGAGGATTAAAAAAAATCATTAATACTGTTTCACAGTTGATTTAAAATGAGTGGTTCAACATTTAGAAATGATATGAACTAAACACACTTTTGATTTATCAAGATATTGTAAAATAGTAATGATAATATAAAAAGAAGAGTGTTCTTTCAATTGATTACTTCAGGATACAATTAGACAGTCTCTGGATGAGCCAATTTGTATTTCTGGATTCAAATCAATGAAATAACAGTTCCTGTCCCATGAAGGTCCTCAGAGGCAGGTTTTGGTCGGAGGCCGAGTTCACTACAACTCTGTGCCAGGGGACTGGATCTTTGGGATGAACCAGTCTTTGCCGTAATGTATTTTGGTGTTTAAAAGCCACTGGGACGTTGTGTTTAGAAAATAAACGTCTCAGTTTCTCTGATACTCCCGCAACATTCCATGAGGAAGTCTTTCGGATGAAAGACGAAAGGTTTCTACAATTAAAAAAAATTTTTTTTTGAATGTCCAGAGGACCAGATTTAACTAGTTTTTAGATAAAGTCTAAATGCATACACATATTTCATAAAAGACATACAGAGATAAAAGAGCAAATTCATAAAAGTGTTAATACAAAATTGAGTAGGAAATGAAATGATATGCTTTCACAAATAATAACATTTTAAACATTTTCCTAAATATAACTAGAGTGAGGGCTTCTCCAAACCTAGAAGCAATGCATTTTAGTTTACTGGAGCAAAAATACAGAAGGAAGCTTCCCATGATATGGAAAAGGTACAAGGCAAGACCATGTTAGTACGATCTACAGACCTGAGTTATCTGATTGCTGTAGAAGTGATTAACATTCATATAGTGTGATGCAAGGGCATTTAATACTTTATATAAAAGTAGCAATATTTTTAAATTGATTCTGCTTTCAATAGGAAGCCAGTACAGAGTGTGAAACAGGTGTGTGAAGCGTTCATATATTTTAGTACACGTGAGAATACGAGCAGCTGCATTTTGGATCAGCTGCAGCCCGTGTACTGTAGAGTTTAAGAGGCTGGTAAAAAGACCATTACAATTGACATTAATTTATTTATTTTACAGATTTTGAAACCAACTTCTTAAATTTCTAAATGTTTCTCAAATAATAAAATCAGAATTTAGTAATTTGATTAATGCGACTTAAAATTTAGATCATGGGCTGTTAGTACACCCAGGTTTTATGCTTCACTTTTACACTCCAGAAACACAGAAGTGCTGTAACTTTGTCTTAGTCTTTGCATTAAATACATGTTTAATTTTTCTTTAGTTGTTGTGACATCCGTACAATAATATTAAACACTGTAAGGAAGTGTGGAGGATCTATATCATCAGAAGATAAAGACGTAAAACTGCTAATCCTCAGCATAATTATGATAGTTAACATCATGAAAGACATGTACAAGAGGAAGTACACAGACCAAATAAAACTGGACCAAGAAGTGAACCTGAGGTACACCACAAACACTGATGTTGCAAAGATTGAAATCACCAAAGCACACGAAGAATTGCCTTATTATACATGTAGAACTTAAACGAGGCAAGAAATGGACCGAGGAAGTGACCACAATTTTCAAATCTGTATTAAAAAAAAATTACAACCCCTAAAAAGCTGAAGAGTGAAAAGCTTTCTGAGATCCAGAAGTACAAGGACAAACTTTTTTTCTTTTTTTGAATAGGTGAGTGGGTCGTTCACAACTTTAATAAGTTCAGTTTCTGTATTATGGTGCAGCCAAAAACAAAGTTAGACTTAAGATATTTTTTCATTTTCTGCAGGTCAACAGCATTTTACTAAGGAATGATAAATTCAAAATAATCCTGTTATTAGAGATCAGTCAGATCTAGACTGTTTTTCTTTAGGAGTGGTTTGATGACAGCCAGTTTAATTGCAGCATAGAAAATACAAAGACTTGGTAAAGAGATGAATAAAAGCATTACTTACCCCAAAGGTTTAGGCTTGTGAGTGTCCAAGGAGTGCAACTGGCAGCGTTTGTTCTTTTTACTTTTCGGAATGGCATCAATTGTGTCATTTAACTTTGATCTGTAAATGAATAATAAAAATAAAAATTTACGCAACTGAATATATTATTTAGTGGTAAAACACAATCAGTTTGGAATGTATTTCTTGTGGCAATGACTAGAAAAACATCAGTATCAGTTCGACTTGAAAAATCTATGAGCAGTGGACATAAAATGATCACATTATTACTTCATAGTTGATAAAAAAAAATCCAGTGCTTTTCTTTAATTAAATCATACAAGTTACATTTCTGTCTTTCTAATAGCAACTACCATATTTTCCGCCGTACAAGTCGCACCGCCCTATAAGTCGCATCAGTCCAACTATGTCTAATAAAGTGGAAAAATCTATAAATATGCTGCTTCGCCGTATGCTGACGCAACACGTTTGTTACACGTCACCGCTGGCAAACGTGGACCGAACCCAGAAATGTGGGCCGGTGTTGTGCCAAAAATCGATGGTCTGCCAAATGCTGGCCGCGGGAGCGTGCATGGGAGGACTTTAACATGAATTTAATAAGATTAACACTTAAAAACAATTATTTATTTGCTCGAAATTATAGTAAAGGTGTGTCTCAGTCTAACTTTTACTTAATAAATGCACTTTGATGGTCAAATAAGCTGCATTTCAAAACCCGATTTGCGGAAGTGGGCACGCGCAGAGGGACGAGCCTCTGTGCATTTCTACAAAATTTAACAAGATAAACACCTAAAAACAATCATTTATTTGTTTGCTCGAAATTATAGTAAAGATGTGTCTCAGTCTAACTTTTACTTAATAAATGCACTTTGACGGTCAAATGAGCTGCATTTCGCCGGGGCGGCACAGTGAAATGAAGCTGATTCAGTTGCTACAGGCAGACAACAGTGGCAGGCTATGGCAAGCCAATTGTGTCAATAGCCACTTTTACCCATTACATGAAACAACGGTATGCCTTACTACTTGAGTGCCATCTAGCGTCTGAAAATGGTAGTGTTCCATTTTTTTCAGTCAGTGAATGAAAACAGTCACATCTCAGCCAAAAATTGGTTTATAAATATGGGGAAAAAAATCCATAAATGTCGCTTCAGCGTATAAGTCGCAGGGCATACAAAAAAACTGCAACTTATAGGACGAAAAATACAGTACTTGAATCAAACTATTTGGATTTTAAGCACTTTTCTAGTGAATACATAAGAAAAAAAACAAAAAAAAAAAACCCTTCTTTCTTACCCATGGATGTAGAAGAGAGAATAAAGCTTCTTCATGTCTGCCAAGCAGGACTTGGTGACCGTGAGCATGCCTTTAGGTTTCACCGTGAGGGGCTTCAGGGCTGGTTTTCCTGATTCCACAGAATGTGAGAAGAGGCGCTCGACGCTTCGTCTGCAGCCCACACACGGTACCAGCTGAGATAATGTACTGAACACTTCTCTTGATGTCACCATCAAGGCCATATTCAAGTCCTGCTGCTTCAGCTTGGAATAATACTAGAGGCGAGGGAATCACACCTATGTCAACAATTTATTTTTTCTAACTGACCACTCAAAAACAACAGTGTAAAATAAAAACTCTTCACCTCAGAAAACTGTTTCCAACGGGAAGTGTTGCGTTCATGGCTGTCAACATCCATCACACTGTCAGAAAACTCCATCACCATCTGACAACCAACAATATATACAGTATTAAACCTCAAGGTTTGTTTTCATCCATACCAGTCATTTTCAGGAAACACCTTCCCAAACTGCAGGAAGTTCTGGTTTGTCTCTAAAATCAGCTTGCACTGCCATCTAAAAGTCATCCGATCAGCTTTGTAACTTCAGAACATCACCAACATGTCTCCAAGTGTGACTTAGATAAGAACAGAGGCACCAGAAACTACAGATCCAGGCTGCTGATGCAGCTTTTAAACATTAGGTTTCTTCCAGTTTGCTTGCACAAAAGCCTACACCCAGTAAACAGTAAATAATTTATTTAGGATCAGACCAGTCGTTCTTCATGTTGTCCTTCGCTAATAAACAGTATTGATTGCACTCAGTAACTCTAGATTTGACAGATGATGGATGTTGTGCTGTGAGTAACTCAAAAACAACTTTTCAAAATGTGTTTCTGCAGCAACCTGAGCATTCACACTGTGACTAGTGTGCTGTTTTAAGTGCTTAATAAATAAAGTGGTATGCTATGGTAGTGTCTTTTCGGAAAACACATCTAAATACATGTAAAAATAATGTGTTGCCATGTGTTAAACACCCAGACTGAGCAGATTTTGTATGTGCTTCACAGAGAACTCTCAGTCCAAGTTAAACTTCACATTATTGCTCCCAAAACATTAAACAGTAATTGTGTGCCAGTATCAGAACATTACATTTCACTCTGCATACTAGGAACCTGTAAACTCACCGTGAGTGTGTCATCGATGTATAGGGGGATCTGTCTTGCCAGAAACGGGTAGTCCTCCTCCCCTTCCCTGCACACTGCTACCAATCGGGCCATGACTTCTTCCGATCGGATCTCTGGTTCTGTGCAGCTCGCCTACAAGTGAAACACACAAACTCACTGTAATCGAAATACTGCAGCTCATTGAAGGAAACTCAGCATATTCTTGTCACTAACTCAGATAACAACGATCTCAATATGACCACTTTAAAGCACATTTTAAAAAGGGTCTCTAAAACTGGACCCAATACCACCTAAGCAACTGGTACCCAGATTTAGCTTGCTATGCTAGCAACAACATGGCAAACGAGAGCGTGGATGTATTAACAGCATAAATATTTGATTAATAAAGTGCAATTTGCTTATTTTGGTGAAACTGTAAGTTACAAGATTAGGTTAGCCTCGCAGAAAATAGACAGCTAACTCCAGTTAATGTTAGCCTGCTAGCTAATTCTATTTCACAATATCACTCACTACTTTAAAAATCAAAAATGTCGTTCAGCGAAATTTTAGGAGCAATATTACAAATAATATACTATTTGCTCCTCGATAATAAACACGTTAAAGAGTTTATACGATATGCCTGTCTCGTCGGTGCCAACTGACTTGGCTAACCTGCTCGTTAACGTCGCTGCTAACGTTAGCATGCTAATCTAAGCTAATATAAAGTTAAATCCAGTGGCTACTTAGCGACGAACACTGTCGTCAGTTTTTCGACCTTACACTTCAAACACCGGCGTCTCCGCAAGGTAAAGGTGCACTTGACTAAACCCAACCACGATTTTGACTTACCTTCCTCTGAAAGTTACATAAAAAAATAAACAAGTGCGACAGCGAACGAGGCAACTACGGCAACAGAATCTTTACTGATTCACCTTTAGTCTCAACGTAACGCTGTTCAACGTACAGCCAGCAGGGGGCGCCGCTGAGGCTTGAAGGCTCATTGATTACGCAAGAGGCCATCTATTTTATCTATTATTTGTCCCCCTGAAATCCGGAAGACATAAAAGTTTATAAATGTATGTTTTTATGCAGTATAGGTATGATCATAATAACCTGCTAGATCATTTTAAACGTTTTTATTTACCTGTTTATCATTTATTCCATGTTGTGGACATTAAGACTTATACAAACCGGATTCCAAAATAGTTGGGACACTAAACAAATTGTGAATAAAAACTGATTGTAACGGTGTGGAGATGGCAAATGTCAATATTTTAGTCGTAATATAACATAGATGACAGGTCAAAAGTTTAATCTGAGTAAATGTAACATTTTAAAGGAAAAATATGTTGATTCAAAATTTCACAGTGTCAACAAATCCCCAAAAAGTTGGGACAAGTAGCAATAAGTGGTTGGAAAAAGGAAATTGAGCATATAGCAAACAGCTGGAAGACCAATTAACACTAATTAGGTCAACTGAGAACATGATTGGGTATAAAAAGAGCTTCTCAGAGTGTCAGTGTCTCTCAGAAGCCAAAATGGTAAAAGGATCACCAATTCCACCATTGTTGCACAGAAAGATAGTGCAGCAATACCAGAATGGTGTTACCCAGCGTAAAATAGCAAAGACTTTTAAGTTATCATCATCAACCGTGCATAATAACATCATCAAAAGATTCAGAGAATCTGGAACAATCGCTGTGCGTAAGGGTCAAGGCCGTAAAACACTACTGGATGCTCGTGATCTCCGGGCCCTTAAACGTCACTGCACCTCAAACAGGAATGCCACTGTCAAGGAAATAACAGAATGGGCTCAGGAATACTTCCAGAAAGCATTGTCAGTGAACACAATCCACCAGCTGAAACTCTACAGTGCAAAGAGGAAGCCATTTCTAAGCAAGCTCCACAAGCTCAGATGCCAGACCACATTCTGCAGCAATCACAACATCATGGCTACGTAGGAGAAGGATCCAGGTACTGAAATGGCCAGCCTGCAGTCCAGATCTTTCACCTATAGAGAACATGTGGCACATCATAAGCAGGAAGGTGCGACAAAGAAGGCCCAAATTGATTGAACAGTTGGAGGCCTGTATTAGACATGAATGGGAGAGCATTCCTATTTCTAAACTTGAGAAACTGGTCTCCTCTGTCCCCAAACGTCTGTTGAGTGTTGTAAGAAGACGGGAGGATGCCACACAGTGGTAAAAATGGACGTGTCACAACTTTTTTGGGAATTGTTGACACCATGAAATTTGGAAACAACAGATTTTTCCTTTAAAATGATACATTCTCTCAGTTTAAACTTTTGATCTGTGATTTGTGTTCTATTCTGAATAAAATATTAGATGTTGGCACATCCACATCATTGCA
>NC_056511.1:29511435-29512629 GCF_014905685.2 Nematolebias whitei | reverse complement strand
ATATATGTCTCATTGAGCCTCAAGGACTCATTTACAAGAGTTTTAAACAAAGAAAACATATGAGGTACAGACTGTTGGGGTCGATCTCCCCACCATCACAGACATTTACACCTCCAGATGCAGGAAGAGGGCCACCTGCATCATGAAGGACCCCACTCACCCAGCACACACACTTTTTGCCCCACTCCCCTCAGGAAGGAGGTTGAGGAGCATTGAGTGTAGAATCACTAGACTGAGGAACAGTTTCTACCCTGAGGCTGTTAGACTCATGAATCCCTAATCAGAATTATCACTGTGAAAAAAAAAAATCACGTTAATGCCACTTTATTGATATTGTTTATCTTATTTCTCTATGTATGGTTTTTAACATTTAGGAACTTTTGTGTGAAATCTTTTTATCTTTTGTTGCTATTGCTGCTGTTACACTTGAATTTCCCCATCCGTGGGACAATAAAGGCTGTTTCTATTCTAGTCTTTGATTGTTAATATGTGCTGCTGATTTATGTCATGCTGCTGTATTCATTCATACCCACCCATCTGCTAACACAGACTCATGTTCGTGCTGCTGTTCGGCATACTGTTTTTGCACTATTACTGCTTCGCGTATTCCTAGTTTAGCATAGTTCTTAGTTCATATCTTTGATCTTATTACCGTTTTTCTTTTACATTTTATACTTTTGTTGGATGTAACTGGGACCCTGTGACCACAATTTCGTTCCACATGTGATGCAATGACAATAAAGAACCTTGTACTTGACAATAGACAATCATATAAAAGCATATAAAATGTAAAGTGAAAAGAAATTATATAAAAATGAATCAAAAACAGCTACATTATAAACCAAAGTGAAATACTAAAAACAGGAACATGTCTGCGTTGGTTTTTGCCATGAACTTAGCAGATGTTTAAAATCCCTTAGAGAGGTCAAAGTTGACAACCTCAGATCTTTTAGCAATATATTCCAGGAAACAGGAGTGGATTAGAAGGTCCTTTGATTAGTTCAGTCCTCAATGAGGGAACACTGCAGGTAATAATGTCCTTAGAGTGCACGCTGTAGTTGCAGTCACGCAGAGACATATAGGAGGAGATGTATGAAGGCAAAAGACCAAGAAGTGATTTATAGATGAAAATGTACCAGTCGGAGAGTCTGCGTGAAGTCAATGATGTCCAGTTAACAGGGTGCAGTGGTGGGT
>NC_056511.1:29492630-29511335 GCF_014905685.2 Nematolebias whitei | reverse complement strand
TCTGCGTGAAGTCAATGATGTCCAGTTAACAGGGTGCAGTGGTGGGTATGGTAGTTACTGCCAGTTATGAATCAGTGCACCATGATAGACAGCATCCAACATCTGCAGGGTGCTTGTAGGAGCGTTCATGTAAATAATGTCACCGTAATCAATAGAGGGAAGGAACTTAAAGTCACAGTTACAAGGTGTTTCCTAGCATTCAGAGTTAGACAGGATCTATTTCTGAAAGAAAAAAACCCAGTTTAACTTTCAGTTTCTTTACTAGGTTTTCGACATAAGGCTTAAAAAGAGAGATGTTCTTTACAACAGACACTGACTGAAAGGTTCAATCAAAAGTTTTGACAAAATGCAAATTGTTACTATACTGAAGTCAAAAAATTGTAACCAAAGTAAATCAGTGAAAATGTGTTCACTTCTAGCATAACACATTGAATGTTTCACCGCAGGGTGTCCCTGAAGCCAGAACTTTGAATTTAGAGTTATACGAAAAAAATAATCAATACAATTTTACTTGCTTTACTATTTTGCAGTGTGTTCTAGTGAACAAATGAAACAAAGTGCAAGTTAATTTTATAGTGTATCAATAAAATAAAAAGCAAAGTAGAAGCAATATTTTTAAGCTGTAAAATCCTTTGCAAAAAATAAAATCAATGTTTTGTTAACAAAACTGACAATTTTAATGCTGAAGTATTAAAAATGAATTTTCCCCTCATCACATTTAAAGACTTAAAAACCCAACCAGTTTTATAAAGGGCTGATCCAAATGGAATACAAAACAGATATTATAAAAAAATAAAAAAAATAAACAAACACAGAAACAGAGTTCAAATTCACATAAAATAGTTTTTCAAGTCTTCATTTATACAGAGACAAATTAGAATTTTAAAATAAAATAAAAACACATAAGCAAAACATAAATACAGATTAGGAGTATTCTCAGCAAACTGATAACATTTTACATTTTTACTTACAAATTAATTCTCAGTGTTTTGCCTTTTTAAATGCCCCAGATTAAAAAATGTAAACAAATGGTAAGTGGACAGTTGCAACTTTCACCAGAACTTTACTGTAACTCCACAAACATGTAAAACATAAATCACCAAGGAGTTTATGAACATGTACAGCAGCAACACACACACTGAAAATGAACCACTGCAGCTGAGTGTGTCCACCAGGGAGTTGGTCAAACCCGTCATGACGTTTGAAAGCAAGAAAAATAACAACTGGTTCCTGCTGACGGCTTGAACGATGCAGAGTTTGTCTGTTTCACCTCTCGTCTTGCAGAGGCCTTTGTCAGTGTCTGCTCTTTTGTTGTATGTGTCCAGCCATGAAGGCACAATGCGACTATCTGAAGTTCTTTTCAGAAACAGTAAAAGCATATCAGCTAGTCCAAAGCAGGACATAAAAAACAAAGACTGAGCAAGGCTCCAGAGGACAAAAGGAAAATTAGCAGTGCGGCGAGACACTGGCTCCACGAGAGTCTGGCATGTGCGCAAAGCAGCGAACAAGACGAGACTTCCCAAGAAGAGACTGAAAATCATTCTGAGCCACTCTCTAACCTGGGATCTTGGTTGCATCACATAGTGTCCAATCTGAACTCCTGTTAGGTAGATGGCAACATAGCCTGCTAGCGAGAATATGCCCTCCTTATTGGCATGCACAAAGTCCTTCTCTCTGTCGTGGTTGTGCAAGATGAAAGCCTTCAGCTCTGAAGTCTCAAGAAAAAACTGATAAATTCCACTGATCAGAAGAGCAAAGAGCCACAAGTATCTGGAAGGTAAAACAGTCAAAAGTGCAGAAGCCAGAACTCGGACAATTGCTAAAGTGAAAAAAAAATTCCAGTGGATGCCGTATTCTGTCACATGTTCATGGTAGCCAGTCATTTTGACGCTCACTAACCTTCCCATACCGAGAGTGAGCAGTGGCCAGACGGCCAGGATCTGCTTCGTAACGTAACTCATCTTGGATCCAGAGATGTTCTTCCTCCTCGCCTCAGGACAAACAAGGGCATTCGCAAACACAAATCCTCCAACTCCAAAGTCCATAGCTCCAGTGCCATAGGTTTCTGTTTTGGCGTAACGTCTGGGAAAGACAACAAAGTCCACTGCAAGGATGCTGATGGCAGTTTTAACATTTATAAACACTCTGAAGAGAGTCACAAAAGGGACCTGGTTGAACTGAACGTGACTCTGCAGGAAACTGCTGACAGGCTTCTGTGAACGCTGAGCAGAAAATGTACTGCTGGTGTGGTAGATGTAGTAAAACACACAGGCTGAAGCAAACGTTAGGCTCACGGCGACCTGGAGAAGAAAGCTGCTCAGAACGGTACATGACAGAACGAGAGGGAGAATCAGCACACAGAAGTCCAGCAACAGGTGGGAAATTGTTGGGAAAGGCAGCGGCAGAGTTCCTTTAATCTGCTGGTAGAGTATAAAGATGAGTCCTCTGATCATGAAGCAAACTGGAGCGAGAAAAGTTCCCAGTGCCACCTCTCCTAAACTGGTCCCATTGAGATTACTGACAAACGCTTCCTTTAGATCCTTTGGAGCCATGTCCTACAAAAAAAAAAAAGAGACCACAAAAAGACCCAATTAATACATGTGACAAAACTCACTGCATCATATCACATAAAGGTTCTCTCTTGTAAATGAGTCCTTGTGACTCAATGAGACTATTTACTGTAAATAAAGGTTGCATGAAAGAATTCATTCATTCAGTCTTTATTTAAACAGATAAGCCACATTGAGCCTCAAAGACTCATATACAAGTGAGACCTGTTTGGACAGACAATAAAAAGTGGTGAAAATGACACATATGAATGATACACTGGAAAATCATGACAGCTCGTGTACAGCTAACATTACAGCTAACATTTTTTGATCCATTCAACCTTTATTTATACAGGTTAGTCCCACCTGATGATACCACCTAGTGATAACCTTAGGTATAGTCAAAATCACCCCTTATGTGTTGATTTAAAGTCAAAACCGTTTGTAGAACAAATCTATTCAATAAAGCTAAGAATTAAAACAATTTTATTTGAAAGTTGTGCAACATTAGCTCACTCTCTGGTAGTATTTTGCAAGTACTCACCACGAAAAGATAACTAAATAACGTGTTTGACGTCGTTTAATAACTTTACCAAAGTAATCGTCTCTATTTACCCGTACTTGCATAAGATTTGTCTGTTGAAAGTGGGAAATAATGGTTGACAACACTGCCTGTTTTCCAGCATCGCTCTACTGCTGGAAGCTCTGGTTTCTGACAACAGATACTTCCGGGTCCTGTGGCGCATTCATGACAGCTCGGAGTTTTGGCAATTTACAAGGACTCACATTATTTATGCCTGCAGGAGTCTTAAAAACACCGATAATACCCGATACACTGAATGGCCATCTAATAATTACAGAATCTGAGACAAAAAAAAAACGTTTGGCATATAGCAATAATTTAATGGTCATAATTTTCGGGTAAATAAAAAACACATTCAAAGTAGCCGTTAATGTGGAGCTATCAAGGGCGTAAACAGACATGTCGAAGCGTCACTGAGAGGGCGGGAATTATGTGCAGTTTGGGTGTCTGTGAGTCAGTCGGACACTGAAAGATCGTCCTTGAGCAAGGAACCGCAATGGAACTGATAGTTTTAGTTTCTTCACCGTAAATTAAAATCTTCTCAACTACAATTTAAGTAAGTGCTGTCTCCATAGTTTCGACTGACTTTCGAGGAGGCGATAAAATCAATGAGTTCTGTGGCCCGACGTCACGTTCCAGTGGGATTCAAACATGGAGAAACAACGGTAAGACACACTGGTCTGGAAGTTTAGAAGGAGTTTGATTTCTCCAAGTAGGTATCTCTGCAGGCAAATTAGGAAGGCGTATCTGGGCGATCATATCTGAATGGACTATAGGAAAGTAGGCGTATCTGGGCGGTCATATCTGATTGGACTATATGTAAATGGGCGTGTCCGGCCGGCCCCATATGATTAGACGATAGAAAAATGGGCGTGTCTGGCCGGCCATATTTGATTGGACGATAAAAAATGGGCGTGTCTGGCCGGCCACATCTGATTGGATGATAGAAAAAAAGGCTGAACGATAAAATGCCGTAACCACAGACATATGATGTCTAAAAACAAAACGTTATTGGCAGATTGTGTTAACCACAGGCATATTATGTCTATGGTGTTAACCGGTTCGACATTAGCGGCGTCTCGGTTCTACATTGCTCCAGTATACTGTCGCGGCGTCTCCATAACTTCTTTTTTCGCCTCTCTTAACACAGAACTTCCGGTTACATTTCAAAATAAGAGCAACATAACTGGGTAGTGGGGAGAGCTAAACGTTAGGTGTTTTTTTTTAATACCTAGCCATAACATTAAAAAACAAATTCCATTTTGGTTGTTGAAAAATGTGAAAAAAGTTACAATCGATTCATAAAGAAAGAAAAATATTAATGATACTTAAACTGGCCTTGGGACAAAGAATGTTTCCTTTAACTTCACATTTTCTTGTTCAACCTGCAGTCACCACAGATGAGTGATTTGTCAGTTTCTGTAAGATTTCTGCAACTGGAGCTGGTATTTCTGTTTACTGGTTAACTTCCTCAGCTGTCTCACATTTTAAAAGTCAACCCTACTCCATGTTTCAGTAGAAAACAAGCACATTTAGGAGTCAGTACATAACCAGACTTTTGGCCCTCACACCTGTACCCAGTTGCTTATGCTGCATGATGAGATCAGATTTATCCATATTTTAGAAATTACATTTAGCTTAGTCGACAAAACAATACAAATGAAGACTGTCTGTCGTAAAAAAACCTCTTGGTTTTGCAGTAAGCAGCCTGATTTCAAACTGACATCTTGGCCAAAGGTAAAATAAAAATCTTTGTGTTCTCAGAAAAGATGTTTCAGGACCTCCAATAAACTTATGTACACATCAAAGCGCACAAGACAGATTCAGGAATTCTCTTTGTTTTCCAGATTTCACATTTGTTATTACCTTAAAACATACTCAGACAACATTTGATGCATCATTGAATTTTTTTATTGTGTTTATTGGGACGTCCATTTTTAGAAGTCATCGTAGCATCTGTTGGAAACACAGAACATAGTACAGTTAGGGTGTTGCTAGTTGTTACTTATTGTAATGTGTGGGCATCACAGTACAGAAGCTGGACTACTAACCCTGCATCCATGGCACAAAAGTGGGTGCAGTACCCAGGAGTAATGGCTTCACTGTGGAAGGCCTTCAGCTCTCCTCTTTTGCCACTGCCCCAGAAACTTGCACCACAATCTTTAAATTATTCCCCACAGCTTAAGCAAACAGAAATTACATAAGGCTTTCTGTGCTCAGCCTGAAATACTTCAGGCTTCTTCGTTTATTTTGAAAGTCAACATCAGATGTTGGTTAACATTGTTGAGCAACATCTTGGGGTCTTCTAGAGTCAACCTGAAGTGAGAGTGGTTCCTGACATGGCAGAAAGACATAAATATAATTAACAACTTTTATTTATTTGTTTTTCATATTTTTCAGTTATACACAGCTTTAAAATATATATTTTTCAAGTATTAAGAACTTTTATTTTCAGCTTTTATTTTGAAAAGCAACACCCAGTTGTTGTACACGTGCACAGTGAGAGCTGCTGGAGCCGAGTGGAGGCTCACGTTACCTCAGTGCGTTACTTGCATGGGAATTCCCCACCATGTTTTCACATGAGCTAAACTTCTAAAGCACGACAACAACGAGAGAACGGTCGAAACTATCGTGACCTACAATAAACGTACTTCAATAATATGCATAAGTGAAAACATAACATACTTTATAAGTACAATAAATCATATTTCTTTGTCAAACATCGCAAAGAAACGTTACCTCATCAATAATCCTCATGACTTTGAGGGTTACCCATAGCCAATCAGTGTTCGCCGCCGACAAACGCCTATTAAATACTGTTAGCCAATCAGTGTTCGCCGCCCGAAAACGCCTATTCGCCAGAAACGCCCACTTTTGGTCTGCAGAGAACCCCTTCTCGATTTTTTAGTCATATTTATGACTTATTGGCTCAGATTGGTAAAATGTTAAACTTAAAATGTATATTTTTAAAAAGACAAAAACGTACCAGGGACCGAATAACAATATTATTCCGCCTATGAAAATAGTCCCCACGGTTAAACTTTGTTTACTAAACTTAATTTGACTTTTTACATTCGTTATTACAGTCTGGTTTAAAGTGCGCACACTGACTGACAGGGATGTCTGTACTTGTAGTTGTTTACAGTAGTAGTTTGCAGTTGGCAGTGCTTTAAATATCTCTCAGCACTTCACAAACAGGTTTTTAAAAAGGCTGACATTTCACTTTGTGCATTTTACTGCAATTTTTTGTCCACTTAGAAATAGTTATATATATTTTAAAAGCCATTTCAAGACTATAAAACTAATGTATATACAAGTCATGTTTCAGGTATCAAAATTTATAACAATCATTAATATACACCTTATTAAAATGGCAGAATTGTGGGATGTAGGCTGTCAGATATTTGATTAACTATGTCTGGACCAAATGGGTGTCTTGGGCAGCTTACAGCCTCCAGGGAGACTTCAGGTTCAAATTGTGTTAGGATAAAGTGGATCTCTATAAGGCTGAAAGGATTTGTGACAAAAATTTCACACATACCTCAGACATTAGCGAGAACTTGAGTGTAGGTTTTAACTTTTTAAAAATTAACAATCTCCATGAAAATTATACTCTCTGTAGTATAATGATGTGAGAGGCTATTCTTATTCCAGAAAGGGTTTATTGACCCTGTAATGATGTTGGTGAATTTTCTCAAAGTCAAAACACGACAACACGTCTGATGTTTGCAGAGAGCTGTTTGGGTTTTAAACATTTGTCTCATGTTGTGGGAATAACAAATACATTACACACAAAAGCTCAGCACTCGTGTACGGACTTGTGTCATTTTTAAAATATTTGTTCACGTCTCGTTTCTGCACAGGTGAAGGGATTCATCCAGAAAGTTCACTGTCCTCACCCACATCTGAATGATTCGCTGGATGGGGAAATCCAGGCCTTCCTCACTGATGAAGACCAACTGCACACTTATGATGACCTTACTAAAGTCAACCCGGTGACTCCAACAACAGGTATCAAATATAAAACGTCTGAAGTGATAGATTAATGCCTGACTGGTTACTATTTCACTACAATAATAAGATGCAAGTTCTACTCAAATGTCAGAACCAAGGACGTTCTTTACTTCCTATCTGGAAAGGAATAATTTAAGTTTCATTTAATAACAAAAAGTTAAGATACTTCAGAGTAAGTCATTAGTTCTGCCTCAAAGAAAGGGGAAAAACTAAACAGTACAGTTTAGAAACAGCAGAGGTCAGGGTAATTACTGCAGCATCATTCTGCAAGATATGTGACTATAGATTTTTAAAATATGAACGACTGTGTTTCCTCTACATTTGAATGTTTTACGATTGTGTAACATATTCAAGAGACTTTTTATAAACCATGTTCTTTTACATTTTTTTGATTGATGCAGATAGTAATCCTATCTGCTCTGATGCTGTGGCACTTAGGGCAGTCATCGTTGGAATTAAAAGGGAAGGCATACTGTGAGGTTAAAATGCAAGAGTATTTGATCAAAACTGATCCCAGTATCATGTGGTCCGGAATCAAAAGCATAACGGATGTAAGATTTGATTGTTGATATGTGCTGCTGACTATCCATGTTGCTGATCTCATGCTGCTGATTTATTTCATGTCGCTGTGTTCATTCGCCCTCACCTGCTCACACAGACTCATGTTTGTGCTGCTGTTGTTTGGCACATTGTTTTGTACTATTAGTGCTTAGTATATTCCTAGTTTAGTGGATTCCTTACTTCATATCTTAGATATTATTACTGTTTTTCTTTACAATTTGTATATTTGTTGGATGTAACTGGGACCCTGTGTACATAGTTTTGTTCCACCTCATGTACCACATGTGATGTGAATGACAATAAAGAGACCTTGACCTTGAGAAGGACGCTGAATGCCCCAGAGTTCCATCTTTTCCTGATGCTCTCAATGCCTCTTTTGCCTGTTTGAGGATATGAACAGCTTTCTTAACACCAGAACCATCCAGCCACCCAGTGAGCAGCCTCTGAGTATTACACCAAAGGATGCCTTACAGACCCTGAAGAACATCAGGCCACGTAAGGCTGCAGGGCCAGACAACGTCCCAGGTCACGTCCTGAAAGACTGTACACATCTCAGAGGTACTAACTGATATTTTTAACACCTCTCTTGGAAAAGCAGTCATACCATCACGCTTCATAACTACTGGGTACTACTATAATTTCCGTCTTTAAGCTCACCACGCCTGAATACTACCGTCCAGTAGCACTCACAGCATTTGTGAAGAAGGGCTTCGGGCAACTGGTTGTGTATGGAAACGGCTCTGATGAAGACTAAAAAGCCTTGCTGCAAGTGGTCAAGACTGCTCAGAAGATCACTGGGAGCAGCCTCACAGCAGTCAGTGACATTTCCATGGCTAGCATTATGAAAGACCCCACCCATCCTGCTCATGGAGTGTTTGCCCCCCTGCTTTCATGTAGAGGGCTGCAAAGCATCAAAGCCAGATCAACCAGACTCTTTACAGAAGCAGTCACACTCATGATTCCTCTTTTATATATCATGTATAAACACTAATCTAATCCGTTGCTGCTCTAGGGTTTTACATACATTTTATGTCTAACTTGTACATGTATTATTTTTTTTTTATTGTGTTTTCACTGCTGGCAACCGGAAACTCCATATCTATTTTTTATTCCTCATGCACTCACTTGGAATGACAATAAAACTCTTTGGTTTATTCAATCTTTGAACCAGTTGTGTCTTAGATGCACAAACATCAATATCTAAAAGTGAGTATGGGAGTAAGTGACTGTTTTTTCAGTAATTAGTGTATAGTTTTATTGCAAAACTTTTTTTTTAGTAATTTTTACCTGTAGCTTTATAAGCATAAGACAAAGGATTTTTCCCCCTGCAAGATTACTCAACCTTATTTTAATATTTATGAGTTACGTGGCTACTATCAGGAACATGTGACTGTAAATCATTTCTCATGTGCTTAATGATATTTATTGTTTTCCTTTGTAGTACTAAAATGTTTGCAGGCCAGGTACAGTGTGAACATGTTTTACACCCATGCTGGCTGCACCTTGGTGGCTCTAAACCCCTTCCAGCTCGTTCCGGACCTTTACTCTCTGGATGTGATGAAGGAGTATCATCTCGCTTCTCAGCCTCAGGTATTTACAGCAGCCTCGCCAACACTGGGCACTGGCAGTGCTGCAAACAGGAAGGAGTGGCACTCTTTATATGACAGTACAGGGTTGAAATCATGCTTTCAAACAAAATAAATGCACTGAATAAACCGAGGATAATGACCTCTTTAATGAGTGTGGGTTTTCTGGTTTACAGGAGTTTAAACCACATATATTTATTGTGGCAGAAGAAGCTTACAGGAATGTTCAGGGTCAGCTGGAGCCGGTGAACCAGTCCTTGGTGGTCAGTGGTGAGAGCGGAGCTGGAAAGGTAAGTCGGCTCATATTGGAGTGTGTTACATTTAAAGATTAAAGACCTAACATTCCTCGAAGGACAGCATATCGTCCACTGCCTTTCATGCCAGAGTTTGAAACTAATCATCTGATATTAAAAAATGAATTTATGTCACATAGAATAACCTCATCCAAGATCCTGCATTGTCTGTTAACACTTGGAATATGAGTGGGGAAAGACTCAACTGTTATCACTAAATTTGAGCTCAATAACTAAAACTGGGGCAGCACGGTGGCGCAACTGGTAGAGCTTCTGCCTCTCAGCGAGCAGCTCCTTGGTTCAAACCCCGGTCCAGGGGCCTCTCTGGGTGGAGTTTGCATGTTCTTTCCGTGCGTGCGTGGGTTTTCTCCGGGTGCTCCGGTTTCCTCCCACAGACCAAAAACATGCATGTTAGGCTGATTGGTAACTCTAAATTGTCCCTAGGTGTGAATGAGAAAGTGAATGGTTGTTTGTCTCTATGTGGCCCTGTGATGGTGTTCCATGAAATTATCTTAAACAAAATACAGGTTCGGAGAAAATGGTAAAACTCACTCGCTGTTTCTGCTAGAATAATAAGTGTCATTTATTAAACTGCCACAGATACAGTGAAGCAAAAGTACATTCAGTACAAATCAGATATTGATGTAAAAAGCCCCTCACCGTGACACCAGACCGGGAAGCCATTTCAGTCCGAGTGAGAAGGTAACATCAATTCAGGCTGGGCATCGGATCAGGATCCACAGCAGACTTCAACTCTTATTCTGAGTGTTACACTTTTATACTCCCCCTCTGGCTGGGTGACGTGCGGGCAGAGCAAAACATGTTTACCCGTTATCAAGGCAGTTGTGCAGCAGAGCGATGGCTCTTAAAAACATGTCTTTCAAACCCAAGGCCTTTGCGTACGAGCCTGATGGATGAAAGACATGTTTACAGAAAACTCCGGGTTGTTGTAACCGCCAGACGGGCCAAGTCTTTCGGTAAGAACACTCCCGGAGACTTATCTACATTCCTTTGAAGCACATCACCCTCTGCAGCACAAGGCCTGATTTGCACAGTTAAGCTGCATATAAAATGAGTATAAAATAAGTATAAATTGACATAAAAGCATCAAAATAATCATTCTTATATCAGATGGACTTGCGACCCGTCCAGGGTGTACCCCGCCCCTTGCACAGTGATTGCTGGACATGGGCACCGGCGACCCCCGTGACCCAAAATGGAACAAACGGGTAAAGATAATGGATGGATGGATGGATAACTAAAACTGGCTGACATAGAACTATCCTTGTGTTTGCTAAGGCCGATTCGATGTGGCAGCCGTCTTGAATTGTGTTGCCTCCAGAAGTTAGTCAGTTTTAGATGCACATTTGATGATACTTTGAGAGACTCATTAACATCTGTCCACTGGGAGTGGTGGCGCAGAGATTAGAGAAGGTTGGTCTGTGATGGGAAGGTCGCCGGTTCGAATCCCTGGACCGACAACATCAAAATGTGGGTGGGAAATGTGAAGCACTCACACCTGCCTCGGCCCTCATTTGCCCCACTCTGGGCTCTTGAGCAAGGCCCTTAACCCCCACCATCTGCTCCGCCAGGTGCCCTAGATAGCAGCTCTCTGCTCCACACAGGGGGCTGTGGTAGCTCGGTGGTCTGTGGTTGCATCAGGAAGGGCATCTGGCATAAAAATAATTGCCAAGTCTTCATGCAAGTTAGATTGCTGTGGCGACCCCTGAAGAAGAGAGCAGCTGAAAAAAAAAAAATTAACATCTGTCCACTGGTTCCTGAGATATTTTGCTAACAGGCAAACACACAACGTCAACCACATTTTTTTCCCACCTTTAATAGCGGCAGGCGAAAATAATCTAAATCTGTTGTGTTAAACTAGAGTTTAAACTGTAGCGTGTTCAGTTTACAGTTCAGAAACTGAAGAGAGCAAAAACATTGTTTTAACCTTGTGTGTTTGAAGTTATTCAAAATATTCACTTTAGGACATTTAACATAAATGTTGTGGTATATATAATTAATAATCTGTTGTGTTATTGGTTTTATTTTTTCTAGACATGGACTTCTCGTTGTCTGATGAAATATTATGCCATTGTGGCAGCCTCCTCATCGGTGATGAAGAGTCAGGACACAGTAGAGAGGATAGAGAGGAGGGTGTTGGACTCCAATCCTCTAATGGAGGCCTTTGGTAAGACAACAGGAAATCATTTTTAAATGTTAAATAGTTTGTATCTTCTCAGTCATTCATCAGCTGAGTGCTGTCTCCAGGGAACGCCTGCACACTAAGAAACAACAACAGCAGTCGCTTTGGGAAGTACATCAAGCTGCAGCTAGACAGGTACGCACCACCTTTTCTCCTCTAAAACCCTCAGGCATCACCTGTTCATCCTGTGTATTTCACATCAAGGTGTCAGCTGCTAATCGGTGCTTCAGTGCAGACATATCTGCTGGAAAAGACCAGAGTGTCCTGTCAGCCAGCCAACGAGAGGAACTTCCACATCTTCTACCAGGTGAGTTAACAGTTGTTGGTTTTTCGCATAATGTGAGTCTTTACCTGTTTTCTGAGAGATGTTTGTGTTTCAGATGATGAAAGGGGCCACAGACGAGCAGAGAAAAGAGTGGAAGATGCAACACGACCAACATTTTGTTTGGCTGCCAAATTCTGAAAAACAAGTTGAAGGTTGGTACTTCGTTTTCTTGTGTATCGTAGGACCATTTTTTATTTCTTAAATAATAGATTAATGTATGTTCTTACAAGCATTTTTTTTTATTTTCTAGAATATTATTTTCATGAAACTGTTGGGGCAATGGTGCATCTGGGAATTGATGCAGAAAGACAAAGACAAATATTTAAGGTAAGGTAAATCCAACTCATTCTTGGATGGATGGATGGGTGGATGATGGATGGATGTTAGACCTCAGTGCTGCATTTGATATAGTTGATCACATTATTTACTACAGAGACTTGATTTTGATATTGGGATTACAGGAACGGCTCTAAATTGGTTTAAATCATATTTATCTGATATATTCCAGTTTGTAAATGTAAATAATAAATCTTCTTCTTACACCAAAGTTAGTCATGGAGTTCCTCAGTTTTCAGTGGTTGGCCCAGTATTCTTTACTTTATATATGCTTCCATTGCTCATGGCAAAAACCAACACAGACATGTTCCTGTTTTTAGTATTTTACATCGCTTTATAATGTAGTTGTTTTATTTATTTTATTTTTTAAATATAATTTCTTCCATTTACTTTTCATTTTATATACTTTTTTATGATACTCTACTGTTGCCATCTGTGTTCTTTGTTTAAAACGGGTTTCTCTTGTAAATGAGTCCTCAAGGCTCATTGAGACTAACCTGTATAAACAAAGGTTGAATTGAATTAGGTAATGTTATTAAACAGCATGGGATAACTTTTAATTGTTATGCTTATGATACACAATTATATTTGTCCATGAAACCCAATGAATCCCATGACTTCTGTTGTGACTTGGTGCTATATACCGTACTTGCCGCCATACACGTCGCACCACCGTATAAGACACATCAGTCCAA
Source organism: Nematolebias whitei (assembly GCF_014905685.2). Lineage (NCBI taxonomy): Eukaryota > Metazoa > Chordata > Actinopteri > Cyprinodontiformes > Rivulidae > Nematolebias > Nematolebias whitei. Next base: position 29,498,190 of record NC_056511.1, on the reverse strand, counting down.
ATATGTCTAATAAAGTGGAAAAAACATAAATAAGTCGCTTTGCTATATAAGTCACATCTATTATGTGTCACTGCTGACTCGTCGCGTTTGTTACGCGTCACCGCGTAACCCCCTGGAAACGTGGGCTGGTATTTTGCCAAAAATCGATTGGCTGCCAAATGGCAGCTGCGGGAGCATGCACCAGAAGACTTTAACAAGAATTTAACAAGATTAACACTTAAAAACAATTATTTGTTTGCTCGAAATTATATCAAAGGTGTGTCTCAGTTGAACTTTTCCTTAATAAATGCACTTAGACGGTCAAATCAACTGCATTTCAAAAGCCGATTTGCGGCTGCTGGAACACGCAGAGGGAGGACTCACTGTGCATTTCTTCAAAATTTACCAAGATAACAACCTAAACAATTATTTGTTTGCTCGACATTATAGTAAAGATGTTTCTCAGTTGAACTTTTCCTTAATAAATGCACTCTAATGGTCAAATCAGTTGCATTTTGCCTGGGCATCACTGCAAAATGCAGCTGATTTGGCGTTTCTCCAAGAATTCCGGAGCGAGATGAAGGTGACTTTGTATGGCAAGCCAAGTGTCTCATTAATAGCCACTTTTATCTACAAACCAGATTCCAAAAAAGTGGGGACACTAAACAAATTGTGAATAAAAACTGAATGCAATGATGTGGAGATGGCAAATGTCAATATTTTATTCGTAATATAACATAGATGACAGATCAAAAGTTTAATCTGAGTAAATGTAACATTTTAAAGGAAAAATATGTTGATTCAAAATTTCACAGTGTCAACAAATCCCAAAAAAGTTGGGACAAGTAGCAATAAGAAAGGAAATTGTGCATATAACGAACAGCTGGAAGACCAATTAACACTAATTAGGTCAATTGACAACATGATTGCGTATAAAAAGAGCTTCTCAGAGTCAGTGTCTCTCAGAAGCCAAGAAGGTAAGAGGATCACCAATTCCACCATTGTTGCGCAGAAAGATAGTGCAGCAATACCAGAATGGTATTACCAAGCGTAAAATAGCAAAGACTTTTAAGTTATCACCATCAACCGTGCATAACATCATCAAAATTCAGAGAATCTGGAACAATCGCTGTGCGTAAGGGTCAAGGCTGTAAAACTCTACTGGATGCATGCATACAGAGCATGCAAACATGCATACAGAGCCATACCCCTCCCCCACCTCGGGCAGTCAGACCATCTTTCCCTCCTGCTCCCCCCATCTTACACCCCCCTCAGACGCAGAGCAAGGCCTACAACAAAAACTGTTACAATCTGGCCTGGTAATGCACTCGATGACCTACAGGACTGCTTTGAACAAACTAACTGGGACTTATTTCAACATCAGGAAATGGAAACATACACAGGAACAGTACTGGACTACATCAACTTCTGCATCGGAAATGTGACTATGGTCAAAAACATTCGTGTTTACCCCAACCAGAAACCATGGATGACCAGCCAGGTTCGCACACTCCTCAGAGCCCGCGACGCTGCCTTCAGGTCAGGTGACAGAGCTCTGTACCGAGCTGCTCGAGCCAACCTGAATAAGGGAATAAAAACAGCAAAGGCTGACCATAAAAGGAATATAGAGTCCCATCTGTCCAGCAACAACTCACGGGAGGTGTGGAAGGGCATAAAAAACATCACTAACTATAGAGGCTGTGAGGTGACAACAGGAGACCTGAGTGCATCACTAGCAGAGGAGCTAAACTGCTTCTTTGCATGCTTTGATGCACCACAGCAGCACCCATCTGATCCTGCCCTGCTCCCACACCCACCCGGTTACTGCACCACTCCACTCACTGTACGGGAGCATGATGTTAGACGTTCCCTCCAATCAGTGAACCCCAGGAAAGCTACTGGCCCAGATGGAGTACCTGGCAGGGTGCTCAAAGCATGTGCCCTCCAGCTCGCCCCCACCTTCACCAGAATTTTCAATCTCTCCCTGGCCCAGGCTGTCATCCCTCCCTGCTTAAAATCTGCAACCATCATCCCAGTGCCGAAAACGCCTACCATCACCAGCCTGAATGATTACCGACCGGTGGCTCTCACCCCGGTAATCATGAAGTGCTTCGAGAGACTGGTTCTCCAGCACATCATGGACTATCTCCCTCCGAACTTTGACCCCTACCAGTTTGCATATCGCACCAACAGGTCCACAGAGGATGCTATTGCAGTAGCTCTCCACACCGCGCTGAGCCACCTGGAACAACAGCACAGCTACGTTCGAATGCTCTTTGTGGATTACAGCTCGGCCTTTAACACAATCATTCCGGATATTCTTATAAATACATTGGACAATCTCGGCCTCCCCCCACTCACATGTGCCTGGATAAAAGACTTCCTAACCAATCGGCCCCAATCTGTAAGACTTGGTCCCCACCTCTCCTCCACTCGTACGCTGAGCACTGGCTCCCCACAGGGCTGTGTGCTGAGCCCCCTGCTGTACTGTCTCTACACCCATGACTGCAGCCCGGCCCACAACAACAACCTCATCGTCAAGTTCGCTGATGACACCACAGTGGTCGGACTAATCTCAAGGGGAGATGAGACATTTTACAGACAGGAGGTCCTGGAGCTAGCAACCTGGTGCTCAGAGAAAAATCTGGCTCTGAATATCAAAAAAACCAAGGAGGTGATTATTGATTTCAGGAAGCACAGCACCAACCTAGCCCCCCTTTACATCAACGGCGAGTGCGTGGAGAGGGTTCACACTTTCAGATTTCTTGGTGTCCATATCTCTGCTGACCTAAACTGGAAAGAGAACACCACAGCGGTCATCAAGAAGGCTCAGCAGAGACTACACTTCTTAAGAGTCCTTAAGAAGCACAACTTGAACACAAAACTGCTGCTGACCTTCTACCACTCGTCCATCGAGAGCCTGCTGACATACTGTATCTCAGTATGGTACGGCAGCTGCACCCTGGCTGACAGGGAGAGGCTTCAGAGAGTAGTTAAGACAGCACAAAAGATAATTGGCTGCCCTCTCCCCTCCCTGATGGACAAATGTCCATCAGGGAGGGGACACATCACGCTGCCTCAACAGAGCAGAAAACATAATCATGGACTGTTCACACCCGGGTTTTGAACTGTTTGACTTGTTACCTTCAGGGAAACGCTACAGGTGCATCAGAACAAGAACAAACAGATTCAAGAACAGTTTTTTCCCGAAAGCCATCACCACACTGAACTCACACATGCACTGATTTAATCATCTAACCTCCCAAACACCTGGACTTCTACTGTGCAATACTACTGACATTTCATACCCTCAGTCACCTTAACTACCTCACTAACATCCATAATGTGCAATACAATTGTGTAATACTTGTATTTTTTACTTTCATTATTATATCTATATTGCGTTACATTTTTTATATTTTTAGTGTGTGTTTAATGTGTGTTTTCTTAAGGCGTGTTTTTGCACTGGAAAAAGGAGTGGCTCTTAATTTCATTGTACTGCGTATAATGACAATAAAGGCATTCTGATTCTGATGCTCGTGATCTCCGGGCCCTTAAACGTCACTGCACCTCAAACAGGAATGCCACTGTCAAGGAAATAACAGAATGGGCTCAGGAATACTTCCAGAAAGCATTGTCAGTGAACACAATCCACCGTGCCATCCGCCGTTGCCAGCTGAAACTCTACAGTGCATAGAGCAAGCTCCACAAGCTCAGACGTTTGCACTGGGCCAGGGGTCATTTAAAATGGAGTGTGGCAAAATGGAAAACTGTTCTGTGCTCAGATGAGTCACGATTTGAAGTTCTTTATGGAACACTGGGACGCCATGTCATCCGGACCAGAGAGGACAAGGATAGCCCATGTTGTTATCAATGCTCCGTTCAGAAGCCTGCATCACTGATGGTATGGGGTTGCATGAGCGCTTGTGGCATGGGCAGCTTGCATGTCTGGAAAGGCACAGTTAATGCAGAGAACTATGTTCAGGTTCTAGAACAACATATGCTCCCATCTAGACGTCATCTCTTTCAGGGAAGACCCTGCATTTTTCAACACGATAATGCCAGACCACATTCTGCAGCAATCACAACATCATGGCTACGTAGGAGAAGGATCCGGGTACTGAAATGGCCAGCCTGCAGTCCAGATCTTTCACCTATAGAGAACATTTGGCGCATCATAAAGAGGAAGGTGCGACAAAGAAGGCCCAAGACGATTGAACAGTTAGAGGCCTGTATTAGCCATGAATGGGAGAGCATTCCTATTTCTAAACTTGAGAAACTGGTCTCCTCTGTCCCCAGACGTCTGTTGAGTGTTGTAAGAAGAAGGAGGGATGCCACACAGTGGTAAAAATGGACTTGTCACAACTTTTTTGGGATTTGTTGATGCCATGAAATTTGGAAACAACAGATTTTTCCCTTAAAATGATACATTCTCTCAGTTTAAACTTTTGATCTGTGATTTGTGTTCTATTCTGAATAAAAGATTAGATGTTGGCACCTCCACATCATTGCATTCAGTTTTTATTCACAATTTGTTTAGTGTCCCAACTTTTTTGGAATCCGGTTTGTATTAATGTGACATTTGGCTTGCCACATTAAGGGCCCTCTAGTGGCTGAAAATGGTAGTGTTCAATCCAACAATTTGACCTGACTGAAAATTGTTGGATTGTATACCTGGATTATTGAGCATGGACTTTTTTGGTAGTGTTCAATGTTTTCCGTGTCAGGATGAATTAAATCGTCAGATCTCAGCCAAAAATTGGGTTATAAATATGGGAAAAAACATAAATAAATCACTTTGCTGTATAAGTTGCAGGGCATGCTAATTTATGCAAAAAGTTGCCACTTATACTGGTGTAGTGAACTCGGCCTCCGACCAAAACCTGCCTCTGAAAACCTTCATGGGACAGGAACTGTTATTTCATTGATTTAAATCCAGAAATACAAATGAGCTCATCCAGAGACTGTCTAATTATATCCTGAAGTAATCAATTGAAAGAACACTCTTCTTTTATATTATCATTACTATTTTACAATATCTTGATAAATCAAAAGTGTGTTTTGTTCATATCATTTCTAAATGTTGAACCACTCATTTTAAATCAACTGTGAAACAGTATTAATGATTATTGTTTTTAATCCTCATTTAAATTAGAAATCAAGTTAAATGTCTATTTACAAAGTAATTATGCATTTTGATCTTCTGTGTGAATGAGAAGTAGTGATGACGGTCGAAAGTCAGAGACAGTCAGAAAGAAGTTTTTAGAACGAAGTGAATTGTTTTTAAACCTAGCAGACAGTAAATAAGAACAACTGGCACCTGCTTGCTCTCACTTCTTCAAAACATTTCTTCTGTATGTACTAAAAGTTCCTAAAACATTCCTGCTGTCCTCTTGACTTGTAGTGACCCTCTGACATCACTAGAACCACCCCCTGTTGGTTGTTTCAACCAATCAGGAAGTCCTGAAGTGACCGGAAGTGAGAACTCGTTAAAAGTCCACACTTCCTGGAGTCTTCAGTCTAGTCTTGAACTTAGTCTTCTGAGTCTTTGATGGATTCTCCCACATCTGAGTGGAAACTC
>NC_056511.1:29490597-29492530 GCF_014905685.2 Nematolebias whitei | reverse complement strand
TTAATAGGAAAAGTAAGAAGTGAAAAATGTAGAAAAATAAAAACTACTACGTCCAACTAATGATTGTGTATCTGTCTGTCCCTTGTCTCACGGGCTTCATCCAGAAGAAGACGCACGTGTTGTTCCTGCTGTGTCCGGTTCAGTTCTTCATGTTCATTCAGTGATGAAATAAAACTTTTCTTTACTGGACTCTTTTCTCTTTCTCTTCACTAGAAAGAAGAAAAAGTGGTTAATTCAAGCTACATACTGTTTTTGAATAAATGCATGAAACAAAGAAAGGTGCTGCTAACAGCTATAATAGATATATTAATAATAATAAACTGATCAAATAAGAAAATGAAAAATAAATTGATTTAAAAATAATGAAAATGATAATAATGGATATATGAATCAGAAAGTATTATACAGATGCAGATATTCTTTGTCATTCGCACCACATGTGGTACATGTGGTGGATCAAAATTATGTTCACAGGGTCCCAGTTACATCCAACAATAAAATATAAAAGAAAAACTGTAATAAGATCTAAGATATGAACTAATAAAAACATCAACTAAAAATATAAGCTCCAATAGCATAAAAACATTAAACACAATACGCAGAACAGCAGCACGGACATGAGTCTGTGTGAACAGACGAGCATGCATGAACACAGCAACATGAAACAGATCAGCAGCAACATGAAACTGATCAGCAGCAACATGAAACTGATCAGCAGCTACATGATGTGATTCTTCACAGTGTTATATATTCATGAGGCTGCACAAACTCAAGTTCATGTTGCTGTTTGACGTATTGTTTTGATTGTTTACTGCTATTAGTGCTTAGTGTTTTATTAGTAGATGTTTTTTAGTTGATATTTTTCTTAGTTCATATCTTAGATCTTATTACTGTTTTTATTTTACGTTTTGTTGTCTGTAACTGGGACCCTGTGTACATAATTTCATTCCAATTCAGTATTTATTCAACATTTTAGTTTTTTACTTTAAAAATAAAATAAATCAAGTCCTTATCGGAACAAATAAAGTGATGTGGAACAGTTGCATCTGTTCTTACCGAGCACAGAAGCTGCAGCGTTGTGCTGCTCTGTGAGGTGCAGCTGGGCTGTGATGGAGACCTGTCAGGTGCAGACTCCTCTCATGGAGCAGGAGCAGGAGCCGGGAGGCTTGGAGGGTTTAATGTGGAGTTTAGAGATGAACCGTCACGTGCTGAAATACGTTCTGGATAAAATACAGTGAGAAACGGGACCGGAGGACAGTTAGCATTTATGCAAATTAGCTTAGCATCGTAGCACCGACGTTGTACTATTATGGCGTCAGCCTCTTTTGTTAGTTAAAAATATGTTCAGAACCGATGGGATGAGTAATTTAAAATATGTTTAAAGTTAGAAAACACTCACCATCTTCTATAAATGGTTCAAGTAGAGCAGTAGTCGTGTCCAAACCACCCTCCAATCCTCCATCTAGCTCGCTTTGACTTTTTTCGTCGGCCACCAAGCACAACAACACCTGCACTTCTGCATTTGACCACGGCTTTGACATTATTGTTGTTGTATAGCTTCAAAATACTAAAAGATACACTCCTCGTGTTATCGCTAATGGCAAGCGGTAGAGAAAAAATGGTGGATCGGGTTGTTTGGAAAGACTCCACAGACTCCTCCCCCCGACCAATCAGTGACCGACAGTGTTTCTGACATCACGGCGCGGCTCGCTCGGAACCCTTGAGAAGCCGGGCCAGAATTTAGCAAGGCGAGCCGGTTTCTGGAACAGTGGAAAGACCTCAAACGCGCTTCAACCCGGAAATATCCGACCCGCGCCGTGACGGTGGAAAAGGGGCATTATGCCCCTTTTCCACTGTCACAGTGCAGATCAGGTCAGTTCGGGTCGGTTCAGATCGGCTCGGGTCTGTTGTGTTTCCATTTACACTTCTGGAC
>NC_056511.1:29489513-29490497 GCF_014905685.2 Nematolebias whitei | reverse complement strand
TTTTTCATTTTAGTATAGATTTTTACAATAAAGATGTATTAAAAATACCTTCACTTTTATTATTTGCAGATATGCATAAAGTTCATGTTAAAATTGCAAAACATCACACTGTGCTGTAATCTTTGAAACTGCTTTTACAATAAGCTACAGACTTGAAAACAATTAGATTAAATTTTGTCCTTAAATTTTAAAGATTTGTCTTTCATTAAATTTAAAAACATGAATTTATTACTTATTAATCTAAAAAAGTTAAGTCTGGTCCTCTGGACATTCAAAAAACAAAACAAACAAACAAAAAACATTTATTGTTTATTTATTCATCCATCCATCCATCCATTTTCTTTACCCGCTTGTTCCATTTTGGGTCACGGGGGTCACTGGTGCCCATGTCCAGCAATCACTGTGCGAGGGGCGGGGTACACCCTGGACGGGTCGCAAGTCCATCATAGTGCCTGTTTATTTATTATAAACTGTATTGTTTGTTTTGTGAATGTCCAGAGAACCAGACTTAACTTTTTAGATTTTTCTACCTGGATTATTGAGCAGCATCAGGATATTAATTAATAAATAGTCAGTTGGTCTGTGAACACCATGGGGTCCTCCTAGAAGAGTTGAAGAGGTGGCTGTTGATGTCTGTGCCTCCCTGGTAAAGATGCTGCCCCCACAACCCTGAAGCAGAAGATGGATGGATGGATGGATGGATTTTTTTTTTTTTTCATTTAGCCTTTATTTATCCAGGTTAGTCTCATTGAGCCATGAGAACTCATTTTCAAGAGAGACCTGTTTAGGGAGCAAATGGATGGATGGATGGATGGATGGACGGACGGACGGATGGACGGACGGACGGACGGCGAAGGAGGAGACCATCAAACACAGCAGGAGTGATCAGTTCAGGTGAGCACCTGCCTGTTTGCTTCAGATCAGCTGTTCAAATCTCTGCAGGTTCAAATAAAAGGTGCACCAGGACTTTCAGCTGAATCTCTC
>NC_056511.1:29484537-29489413 GCF_014905685.2 Nematolebias whitei | reverse complement strand
GAGCACAGGATGCTCTCCACTGCACACCTGTAGAAGGAGGTGAGGACTGAGCTTCCCAGACCAGCTCGCCTCAGCCGTCTGAGGAAGTAGAGTCTCTGATGAGCTTTCTTGATCAGGCTGATGGTGTTGTTGCTCCAGCTGAGGTTGTCATTCATGTGTACACCCAAGTACTTGTAGCTGGAGACCACTTCCACCGCAGATCCTCTTATGTTCAGGGGGGTGTAGGTGTTTTTGTTCCTTCTGAAGTCCACAATCATCTCCTTTGTCTTCTTCACATTGATGTGAAGGTTATTCTCTCTGCACCAGCTCTCCAGGTGTTCCACCTCTTGCCTGTAGCTGGACTCATCATTGTTTGTGATGCATCCCACCACCGCTGTATCATCTGCAAACTTTACAATGTGACAGCCTGGATGGGTAGCTGCACAATCATACGTGAGCAGAGTAAACAGGAGGGGGCTCAACACACATCCCTGAGGAGAGCCAGTGCTGAGGGTTATGGTGGAGGAGGAGAGGTTGTGGATCCTCACTAACTGTGGTCTGTTTGTTAAAAAGTCTAGTACCCAGTTGCAGATGGAGGGGCTTAGTCCTAGTGTGGATAGTTTGTCCATCAGGGTTTGGGGGATCATGGTGTTGAAGGCAGATTTGAAGTCCACAAAGAGCATACGGACGTAAGAGTTTTTCTGCTCCAGGTGGTTGAGCGCAGTGTGGACCACAGAGGAGATTGCATCCTCTGTTGATCGGTTCTCACGGTATACTGATGAGGGTCCTCGTTGATGTTGATGGTTGTTTTGATGTGAGTCATGACCAGTTTTTCAAAGCAATGACGCTGTTGTTGTAAACTCTGACACGCCCTCACCTGAAAAGGGGGGGGGGGTACAATCACACGTCACCGACGGTGACCCATCACAAACTGAAACATCAGACACAGCAATAGCTGTGCTAACGGTTCAGTCAAACCAGGGTGGCACAAACAACAACGTTGCCGCTGTCACGGACAGCCACCAGGACCTTGTTGTTTCAAACAATGAGAGCCCCTCAACACACAGTGAGCGGGTAATCTCATTAATGACGGAGGCCCGTCAAAAGCTGAACTCCCAGGAGCAGCAGCAACTGCACCAACGGTTCGGGAAAACCGAGATTACACAGGTAAAGGTAAACGTAAGAAGAAACGTCGGCCAAAACCTACAAGGTTCCTGTGTAATCTGATCAGAAAGGGGGTCGCTAAAAAAGCTTACCTGTCGATCACACTCGAAGGGGTCGTCACACATGAAGCCCTACTGGATGGTGGAGCCGACATAACTATTATGTCAGCCAAACTGTTTGAGGAGCTCAGGACTGCCGCTAACAATGTTCACAGGGAAATGCCTCTCATAGAACGTGCTATAGGGCTGCAGAGACGAGGACAACCCTAACAGCTATAGCTATGGTTCACATGCAGGTTGGCGAGATGACACTATACCACCCGGTACATGTGTCTCCGGTTGACTCATTCCCATTTTTGGTCGGCCAGGATTTTATAAATCGCTTTGACACGATTATAGATCATGGTGAACAGACAATGTGGGCCAGAGTGAGCAAACCCCTGCCAATACTCATGCCTTCTGAGACAGTCACAGACTGCCCAACAGCAGGCACTGCAGAAGGCACCGAGGACCTCTCAGCAGAGAGCACAGTCCCGGTAAGTACTCCTTCAAAAGCATGTGGAACCGAAGAGATCCAACTGGTGAACCTAACTCTGACTGAACAAGAAAGCCTCCTGTCTGAGCTGAGACAGTCAGAGCCCACCGGATACTACCTACCATTGGTAGTTCAAGGTGTAGAGATCCAAGGATCCCACACCAAAGATGCTGTACTGTCGCCGGGGACAGATAAACCAGCTATCAATGACGGAGCTGTGGACGTCCCTCAGTGGTCCTCTGACCCCTCCAGGCTGCTCGCACCTCTGCCAGTACAACCTACAGCCGAGGTAATGGCAGTCACACGTGCACAGGCTACAGCCAAGCCGGTTGACAACACAGTCTCTGTACAACCCGTGCTGACTGACCCAGACATCATCCAACTTCAGAAGTTGGATCCTGCGATAAACTCGATAATGCTGTACTTGACTGACCCAGAGAAAAACACTCCATCCGAAGCCAACCTGGATTCCAATCCAGACCTTAAAGCCTTCTTTCAGCTGCGCAAACAGCTAAAACTACTCAAGGGCTTCCTAACTTTTGCTCATGGATCGACGTCCTCACCCGTGTTCGTGGTCCCCCATGACCACAGGGGGGTGACGTTAGTTAGGGTAATGTTACCAGACGCGATAATGTGATCAAATCTGACAGTCAGAGTGAGTGACGCACCGTAACGTTGTTTCCTAGTTGCTTAATCACTACTTTTGACAATGTTGAAACGTTGTTTTTCTGGTTGCTTAGTCACTATTTTTGTCGATGTTGAGACATCGTTTAATTGGTTTTTGGTATTGTTTCTGAACACCCCCAGCAAGAATGAATTTTGTGTGTACTTTAGTTAGAGACTAAAAGGACTTTAACTGTGCCAACATGCAGTTCATTTGTTAAAATTCAATCTTTGAGGAGTCAATGTAGATTAATGCTACCTTACGACGCTCAAGCCGAACCTACTCGAACAATCCTATTCCGGGGGGGGGGGCGGGGTAGCTAATCCTTCAGTTGAGTCTCGCCATAGACTCCAAAAACATTTAGGGGAAAACCAAAAAACCAAACCTCAAGTCGTTCGTCTAAAAGGACAACAGACAATTGAACCAAACTATATTTTGCCATGTAAATCTAACTTGAACCAAGTTAGGAATGGAAAAATAGTTTGGAATGCCCTTCTATAGGTATAAATCCCTATATATAAATTTTTCAGCATGACCCACCCTTTAAACTGGTAACTTTAGCTGATCTAAACCATGATAGCTTACACACCAGGTGCATGTAGGTTAAGGTCTTATGTAAAGTCCCACTCATAAGCCCAACTAAAACCACATAAATGTATAACACATAGAACCAGAATGGCACCCACTGGGAACCACCAGCAGCAACCTTCGCTGAAGGGACCTACAACTCCAACGTGGGTCTCCAATCTCCATCCAGTGGTCGCCGCTGCAGTTCAATCGAGGGAACCCCTCTGCATGCTGATCAATCAACACCTCCAATTGTTGTGGATTATATGACTTTTTCCAATGGATTACAGACTTTGTTTCCAAGGGGTTAAAGCATTGCTACAATGGAATTACCCACAACATTATGGAATTACCCACAACATTATGGAATTACCAACAACATTATGGAATTACCAACAACATTGTGGAATTACCTAAACTGTTGTGGGATTACCTTCTTTGACTTTTGTTTTCCTCTTGCTGGATTACATCAAGCTCAAGGACATTCGGAGGCGTAAGTTCATGTTGGAATTCATCCACATGGACAGGCGATGATTTCCAAAGGGGGGACTGTAGTGAACTCGGCCTCCGACCAAAACCTGCCTCTGAAAACCTTCATGGGACAGGAAATGTTATTTCATTGATTTGAATCCAGAAATACAAATGAGCTCATCCAGAGACTGTCTAATTGTATCCTGAAGTAATCAATTGAAAGAACACTCTTCTTTTATATTATCATTACTATTTTACAATATCTTGATAAATCAAAAGTGTGTTTAGTTCATATAATTTCTAAATGTTGAACCACTCATTTTAAATCAACTGTGAAACAGTATTAATGATTATTGTTTTTAATCCTCATTTAAATTAGAAATCAAGTTAAATGTCTATTAACAAAATAATTATGCATTTTGATCTTCTGTGTGAATGAGAAGTAGTGATGTCGGTCGAAAGTCAGAGACAGTCAGAACGAAGTTTTTAGAACAAAGTGGATTGTTTTTAAACCTAGCAGACAGTAAATAAGAACAACTGGCACCTGCTTGCTCTCACTTCTTCAAAACATTTCTTCTGTATGTACTAAAAGTTCCTAAAACATTCCTGCTGTCCTCTTGACTTGTAGTGACCCTCTGACATCACTAGAACCACCCCCTGTTGGTTGTTTCAACCAATCAGGAAGTCCTGAAGTGACCGGAAGTGAAAACTCATTAAAAGTCCACACTTCCTGGAGTCTTCAGTCTAGTCTTGAACTCAGTCTTCTGAGTCTTTGATGGATTCTCCCACATCTGAGTGGAAACTCTGCCGGACTGACAGCTTGCTGTGAATCCACCCGGGAGATGAGCATGTTTGTTGAACGGAGTAAGCGACACGACTCCTGACGATGGCCAGCCGCTCTTACTGGAGACGCTGGAAGGTAGCGTTGAAATGAACCCGACACCGGAGCCTATTAATTTCTGCAAAGGTAACGAGTCGTGACGCGCCAAGTGTACCGGAGGTTTTGAGCTGGTGTTGAAAGGAGCGTGCCATTCTGCTGTCCGAACAGACACCCCCCTAAACCCATCTTTTCTCTTCATTCCTTCCTTTAAAACTCTTCTATTTTGCCAGTAATCTAAATGCCTTCAGAAATGTCTCGTTGTCTTATTAAGTAAAACGTGCCAAGTTTTATTAATCAAAACCAGATCAGCTAATCACTTGTACATGTTTAATGTTAAATTTTGATTCTGTTAAATAAATGACCACATTTATTCTGATGGGTCAAAGGAAATTAATGTCTCATGTCACTGATTTAAACAGTCATCACAGTTATCTCGTCACATGACCTTAATTTAACTCGAAAAAGAGAGAACCCGTTATATTTAAATAATTAGTAGTGAAAGGGTCAGAAAGCTGACCCTGACACCACTACACTGGATGGATGGATGGATGGATGGATGGATGGATAGATGATAGATAGATAGATAGATAGATAGATAGATAGATAGATAGATAGAT
>NC_056511.1:29482206-29484527 GCF_014905685.2 Nematolebias whitei | reverse complement strand
ATAGATAGATAGATAGATAGATAGATAGATAGATAGATAGATAGATAATCTGCAATTCATAATTATCTCTTTCATCCTGTTTGCAGCTGCAGTATTATAGAGCTGTATCTTCTAGCTGTCGTCATTCGTTACAGATTCTAGCAGGAATTCTGCAGTTGGGGAATGTGACTTTCTGCTCTTCCACCAACGAATTGCAGTCTTGTGATCTTGATGAGCAGTCTGAAGGTACTTGATATCATTTTTATGGGGTTTTGGATCGTGTCACAAATAGTAAGATACATGTAATTGTACATGACTAAAGCTAGTGTACAAACAATACGCCTGAAGTTAAAGTGCTCATATTTTACATTTACATTTGTGTTTCTTTCGAGATTTATTATCAAACCTCATAGTGAGTCCAACAATCCTATATTCCCCCCACCCAACATTTTAGACTTCCTACAGAGAGCTGCCGAGCTGCTGTGTGTTTCTGCAGACGAGCTTCAGACGTGTTTAAGAGTGAGGACTCTCAAGGCGGGGAGGCAAAGCGTGTTCAAACCCTGTTCCCAGGCGGAGTGCGGTGTCAGGAGAGACTGCCTGGCCAAAGTCATCTATGCCCAGTAAGAACAACATCGTCATGTAATGGAACAATTTGTCAGCCAGTCATGATGTTTTGGTCCATGTTCTTGTCTTCACCAGGTTATTTGAGTGGTTGGTTACATTCATAAACAACAGTATGTGTGCAGACAAATCCACGTGGTGCAATTTCATAGGTAAGAACATTCTTTCTTCTGACAGCACCAAAAACAATGTTCAGTTTTGTCTCCACCAGTTCCCACAGTCCTGTCCTCTGTGGTCTGCAGGAATCTTAGACGTGTACGGCTTTGAGTGTTTTCAGAACAACAACTTGGAGCAGCTGTGCATCAACTACGCCAATGAGAAACTCCAGCAGCACTTTGTGGCTCATTATCTCCGAGCTCAGCAGGTAGACTGCTATTGACTTCCATTTTTACGCTGATATCAGCAGGGTGCTGATCTGAATGTGCTCTCAGTGTGACAACCTCATCCTGGGGGTTTCTTCTGAATTTAGTTACTGATGAAGACAGCGTCTGTTCTAAATATGTCAAATAAATGTTACATTTGAATTATTATTGTTATTTGCTGTTGCTCTTAGGAGGAATACGTGTCAGAGGGTTTGGAGTGGTCTTTTGTCAAATATCAAGACAATCAGACCTGTTTGGATCTTATCGAGAGAAACCCTGTCGGCGTGTTTTCTCTTCTTAATGAGGCATGAAGTCTGTTTTTGTACAAATAATTTTCCCTCTTATTTTAAAATCTGTTTTGTAACAGATTGACAGTGACTTTCTTACACATATTAATGTATTTTAAACATCTTGTATGTCTCTCCAGTAAGTGAACGTTATTTTGCTTATTATAAAGGAGAGTCGTCTCAACAGAGCCTCAGATGCTTCAACTCTGAGGGTTCGTTTGGAGAAGGAGCTTTGCAATAATGCCAACATCAGCTGGGACAGGCTCAGCAAGGTGCCACACTTCACTGTGGCTCATTATGCAGGCAAAGTTAACTACCAGATAGAGGGCATGGTGGAGAAAAACAAGGTAAGAAATGCTGTTAACCTGTGGTGCAGATAGGTTTGCCTCTAGGAATGCACCAGTACGTGTATTCATCCTGAACTGTCACAGACAGGCTCAAGTTTTCTTTTTTAAATTTGTTTACTGCCATGGTAAAGCTATTTAAGCTACTTCACAGCTATCTTCATATAAGACAGTGATGTGTGCTGTGCTGCGGTGGTAAAACCCACAGCAGGGAGGCAGTAGACTGTTTGTTGGGAGATGGAAAATGTTGGAAGTAGCTTGTTTTTCCATCTTCAGTTTGAATGTTGAGAGACTTACAGGAGAATAATAATAAAAAAAAACACAAATGAAGGTTGCAGAGGGATTAATCTGTCAGAGGAAACAACAAACTCCACAGGGTGTGTGTGTTTCCTTCTAAGTGGATGTGCAGAGGTGTGTGACAGACGTGTCCTCCAGGTTTGATGTGTTCAGGTGTTGTTCTGTGCCTTGAGTGCACTTGCTTCCTTCCTATCAATCTACCTGCCTACCTTGCTTCCTTCCTTCCTTGCTTCCTTCCTATCTACCTGTCACGGTCAGCGGCCCCCGCTGCCCCCCCATCTGCCAAGCCTCTGCCACCTCCTTCAAGCTGCAACCAGAAACCAACATTTATATCTTCAAACTATCATCCCACAGTCTTAATCATTTCCTTCTATTTCAAGTTTCTGTCTCTGTCTGCTTTTTATATTTTTTATTGTTCTGCTTTGTGTGTG
>NC_056511.1:29479719-29482106 GCF_014905685.2 Nematolebias whitei | reverse complement strand
CTGAACCGACCCGAACTGACCTGATCTGCACTGTGACAGTGGAAAAGGGGCATAATGCCCCTTTTCCACCGTCACGGCGCGGGTCGGATATTTCCGGGTTGAAGCGCGTTTGAGGTCTTTCCACTGTTCCAGAAACCGGCTCGCCTTGCTAAATTCTGGCCCGGCTTCTCAAGGGTTCCGAGCGAGCCGCGCCGTGATGTCAGAAACACTGTCGGTCACTGATTGGTCGGGGGGAGGAGTCTGTGGAGTCTTTCCAAACAACCCGATCCACCATTTTTTCTCTACCGCTTGCCATTAGCGATAACACGAGGAGTGTATCTTTTAGTATTTTGAAGCTATACAACAACAATAATGTCAAAGCCGTGGTCAAATGCAGAAGTGCAGGTGTTGTTGTGCTTGGTGGCCGACGAAAAAAGTCAAAGCGAGCTAGATGGAGGATTGGAGGGTGGTTTGGACACGACTACTGCTCTACTTGAACCATTTATAGAAGATGGTGAGTGTTTTCTAACTTTAAACATATTTTAAATTACTCATCCCATCGGTTCTGAACATATTTTTAACTAACAAAAGAGGCTGACGCCATAATAGTACAACGTCGGTGCTACGATGCTAAGCTAATTTGCATAAATGCTAACTGTCCTCCGGTCCCGTTTCTCACTGTATTTTATCCAGAACGTATTTCAGCACGTGACGGTTCATCTCTAAACTCCACATTAAACCCTCCAAGCCTCCCGGCTCCTGCTCCTGCTCCATGAGAGGAGTCTGCACCTGACAGGTCTCCATCACAGCCCAGCTGCACCTCACAGAGCAGCACAACGCTGCAGCTTCTGTGCTCGGTAAGAACAGATGCAACTGTTCCACATCACTTTATTTGTTCCGATAAGGACTTGATTTATTTTATTTTTAAAGTAAAAAACTAAAATGTTGAATAAATACTGAATTGGAATGAAATTATGTACACAGGGTCCCAGTTACAGACAACAAAACGTAAAATAAAAACAGTAATAAGATCTAAGATATGAACTAAGAAAAATATCAACTAAAAAACATCTACTAATAAAACACTAAGCACTAATAGCAGTAAACAATCAAAACAATACGTCAAACAGCAACATGAACTTGAGTTTGTGCAGCCTCATGAATATATAACACTGTGAAGAATCACATCATGTAGCTGCTGATCAGTTTCATGTTGCTGCTGATCAGTTTCATGTTGCTGCTGATCTGTTTCATGTTGCTGTGTTCATGCATGCTCGTCTGTTCACACAGACTCATGTCCGTGCTGCTGTTCTGCGTATTGTGTTTAATGTTTTTATGCTATTGGAGCTTATATTTTTAGTTGATGTTTTTATTAGTTCATATCTTAGATCTTATTACAGTTTTTCTTTTATATTTTATTGTTGGATGTAACTGGGACCCTGTGAACATAATTTTGATCCACCACATGTACCACATGTGGTGCGAATGACAAAGAATATCTGCATCTGTATAATACTTTCTGATTCATATATCCATTATTATCATTTTCATTATTTTTAAATCAATTTATTTTTCATTTTCTTATTTGATCAGTTTATTATTATTAATATATCTATTATAGCTGTTAGCAGCACCTTTCTTTGTTTCATGCATTTATTCAAAAACAGTATGTAGCTTGAATTAACCACTTTTTCTTCTTTCTAGTGAAGAGAAAGAGAAAAGAGTCCAGTAAAGAAAAGTTTTATTTCATCACTGAATGAACATGAAGAACTGAACCGGACACAGCAGGAACAACACGTGCGTCTTCTTCTGGATGAAGCCCGTGAGACAAGGGACAGACAGATACACAATCATTAGTTGGACGTAGTAGTTTTTATTTTTCTACATTTTTCACTTCTTACTTTTCCTATTAAACAATTTTTTTCTTAAGTGGTGTCCTTGAACATTAAATTTCCTAAACAAATTTTACAATGTTAAGTTCATATAGTGTTTGTTTAAATTCATACTGGAATTGAGAAGAATTTCCAATTGCATTTGATCTTTAATGAATCCTAAGAAAAGATTACCAGAATCTGCTCAACTGTTATTATGTTATAATTTTTTGGTTCTAGGATGAAGTGACACAAAAACAGTCAAAAATTCAGAAAGGACAGTTATCAATTATCAGTTATTTATCAGTTTTCATTTATCAGTTATCATTTATCAGTTATTGGCCATACAACTGTGGCCTGAGAGATTCAGCTGAAAGTCCTGGTGCACCTTTTATTTGAACCTGCAGAGATTTGAACAGCTGATCTGAAGCAAACAGGCAGGAGTTCACCTGAACTGACCACTCCTGCTGTGTTTGATGGTCTCCTCCTTCACCATCCATCCATCCATCCATCCATCCATCCATCCATCCATCCATC
>NC_056511.1:29474919-29479619 GCF_014905685.2 Nematolebias whitei | reverse complement strand
ATCCATCCATCCATCCATCCATCCATCCATCCTCTTCTGCTTCAGGGTTGTGGGAGCAGCATCTTCACCAGGGAGGCACAGACATCAACAGCCTCCTCTTCAACTCTTCTAGGACCCCATGGTGTTCACAGACCAACTGACTATTTATTAATTAATATCCTGATGCTGCTCAATAATCCAGGCAGAAAAATCTAAAAAGTTAAGTCTGGTCCTCTGGACATTCACAAAACAAACAATACAGTTCATAATAAATAAACTAAATGTTTTTTGTTAGTTTTGTTTTTTGAATGTCCAGAGGACCAGACTTAACTTTTTTAGATTAATAAGTAATAAATTTATGTTTTAATTTAATGAAAGACAAATCTTTAAAATTCAAGGACAAAATTTAACCTAATTGTTTTCAAGTCTGTATCTTATTGTAAAAGCAGTTTCAAAGATTACAGCACAGTGTGATGTTTTGCAATTTTAACATGAACCTTGTGCATATCTGCAAATAATAAAAGTGAAGATATTTTTAATACATCTTTATTGTAAAAATCTACACTAAAATGAAAAACACATGGGTTTAAAGCAGCAGGGAAGGCAGTAAGGTAGGATTATGAATCAGGTTTATAAGTTACAGCTCATGAGGTACTCCATTAGAGCATGACATCTCTTCCACAACATCTTGTGACAAAACCTTCAGGGTGTTCTTCTTCTAATACGTTTAGTGGTGGCTAGTAAGTAGCTTAAGGGAGCACTACCGCCACCAGGTGGTAAGACGAGTTGGATTCTAGTCCCCGCCTACAGAGCCGGTCCAGAAATGTAAATGGAAACACAACAGACCCGAACCGATCTGAACCAACCCGAACTGATCTGATCCGCTCTGTGACGGTGGAAAAGGGGCATAAGTCATGCTTGTGGTGTTCAGAAAGCTGCAATGTGTTCTTGTTAATGCTGAAAGGTGTAAATCTGTTTGTGTAACTAAGCTGGATTCAGTGGGAAAAACGCTTTATTCTGTTTGAAACTGTTGCATGAACGGAGGTTCTGCTGTTCGACCGGGTTCTGTTTATTGGACTGAACGAGTCGTGTTTTAAATGGATGAAAAGCTGTTTTAAAGCTGGGCGCCGACTCAGACCGCTGTTTTATGCTATTCGTTGCATTTTTAACAGTAAATAGTGCATTTTTGAAGTTTTAATGGGCGATAATTTGACAGGACTGTTCATGCTAACTGCTAACTGAGAGCAGGTAAACACGGGCTGTGATTGGTTGAGAACCGCTGTTTGGGTCGTTCTGATTCGCTGAGAAGCTGGTGACGTATCTCTGTGCGTCCACTCCCTCTGATGTCAGATTGTGAAACCCACCTCCGATGTGCACGTGTCTGAAAAAGTCACGTGACCCCGGAAATGAAGCTCGTTTTAACCGAGTCCTCCTTCGTGTTTAAAAACGCTAAATAAAGCCTGCCATTGTTCCTAAAACTCATGTTTTCATGCAGATAAAGCGTGCTTGTGGAAAAAAGCCACGTTAATAGCTTTAAACCCGTCCATAAAATGTTACAGAACCATGTTCGACCTTGTGCTACATTGTAGCTAATGGCTTACAACCGGATGTCAACAGGACGGTTCACAGGAAGTTGTCATAGACTCCTACCGGTAAAAGTAAGCTTACACCGCCACCTGCTGTTGAAAAAGGAGTATATCAGTTTTTCTGAAAGAAAGCTGATCACTCTGCTTTTCATAAAAAAAAAAATTTTGTTAATCCAGCCTGGTTTCTGTGTACTGTTTAAATAGCGAATTCTGGTAAATTTAAACTGCTTACAAAAGCGTTTGAACACTAAAGTTGATGTCAGACTTTTAGAAAAATTGCAGGTTTATTAATTTTAAGTGCACTTGAGTAAAATTAACACTGAAAAGGCCTGGTTCATGGTATCTGTTAAAAATAAGCTCATAATTAAGTAACACTGCCAGAAGGAGGCATTTACTTACAATGTTTATGGGGTAAGACCTTCACAGGGGCCCATTTATTGAAAAGTTGGCTTTTAACAGTACTGTTGATTGAACCCAGAGCTAAAATAGTGTGTGAATCTCACTGCTCACTTAAAAAAAAATTTACCTGTTAAAAAAACTCTTAAGTTTGCAACTGTTTAACCAGATAGGTGCTGAACAGTGGTTTACCATGGCAGATTTAACAAACACAAATATTGTTCCATGTGGGGGGAAGGACTGGTTAGAAAGAGCGTTATCGTTGCTAACAGAGTCCTTACATCCATATGGTGAACAGGTGGACAGCATGAACTCAACAGAGTTATTGGACTAGCTGAAGGATGTTGCAGAAAGTGTGACCTCTGCAACCATAACAAAGTCAAGCTATGACCAGCTGGCTAAATTGGCACTCTTACTGAAGGCTAAATTTTATGTTGAGGCCAACAAAGCTGAAGACCTTGATAGAAGGTTAATGCACGAGACAGAGGTCCACGTGGCAGCACGTGTGGAGTACCTAAAACTCGTGGCACAGTCTAAATTTGATAAGGAGACCTGGGAAAATTAATTAAAACGTGAGAGAGAGCTCTCACAAGCTCAGCTGTCGTTACAAGCAGACTCATATGAGGTGAAGCTACGTGAAACAGGGATTAAGTACCAAGCACTGTGTTCAGACAATGATGTGCTACAACGAGAGGTGCAGCTCACATCAAAAGCTCTGAACGAGTACAGATTGGAAAAGGCGGCGTTAGTCCAACAAGGCGTGCGTTTACAAAGTGAATGTCATACATCACAGGAACGCTTAAAAGCCTGTGATGCAAAACTAGCCGCAGCAACAAATGAGATTTCTGACGTGGGGCAAGGTTGTCTGGAACTCAAAGACGAACAAAGTCAGAGTCCAGGACACCCACCACCACCTCAGAAGGATTTTGCTGTACCTCCTGCACTTAATTCCCTTCCGTCACCTCCACATGAGTCTAGCGACTCACCTCCACGTGCTGTTTTGGTTCCTACGACACCAATCACTCAGCCTCTGCTCTCGATTTTGGATTTGCACAAAATTGCAAAATATGTCCAACACTTTGAGCCGGGGCCGTTGGGTTCATCCGACACTAAGGCCTATCTGAACGACCTTGACTTCCAATTAAGAAGCTATCCCAATGCTACAGTTGAGGATAAAGTTGTCAGGGTTTTCTGGTCAGGGCGAACCCAGTAGTGCGGACAGGGACTCAACTCGGCAGAAGTACAAAAATAGAAATTTAATGATAATAATGAAATACAAAAATAACAGGCTGACGAGGCAGCACAACTTATAAAATGGGATGAAGGCACGGGAAGCTCAGAGGGACTCAGGAAACTCAGAAGACTCAGAAGACTCAGAAGAACACAGGGACCCAACGAAGACGACGCGACAAAGAACAAGACTGAACAGACGACTTATATACAGGGACAAGACGAGACGTGATTACAAACAGCTGTGACGAGACAAGGGTGGCACCAATTGAACTGAAGAGAAAACACTAGGGAACACAGACACAAACCGGGCCGTCATATGGTACCATCCTTACAAAAGTAGGTTTGATCAGGCTCACTTCAACCAGGACGGTGTTTTCCTTCATAGAACGTCAACCTGATGCCACAAGAAAGGATTACCGCCTGTTATGTGCTGCTCTTATGAAAGAGTATTCCCCTTGCGCGGGACCTGGCGGTTATCCAGCCGCCGACAATGTCATGCAAGGTAAGAATGAGCACCCATGGGCATATTATTCCAGGATTTTGCAGGCTTATTTTGGTTACAGGAACGAGACCAGCATGGAGGAGGAGGAAACGTTTAGGTACGTTTTCAGCAAAAATCTCCACCCTGACATAAGGATGTCAGTGCAAATGATGGCTAATTTCAAAGAGAAATCCATCAGTGAGATAAAAAGTTGTGCTGTGAATGTCTTTGAAGCCCGTTCACAGGCCAAAACACCCATTGAGGTGTTCCCAGGTGAGAGGATTCCTGCCCAGTCATTAGAATTGAAAGGGACGAGAGCTTGGACTCCCCCTCCCAAAAAAGGCGAGAGGAAACGAGGTTTCCCAACAGCCAAACCGCAACAGGTGAGTGCCCCCTGGTCCAGACGAGATCCTAAATGGTTTCCCAAGGAACCAGAGGATGAACGAATGTACCAGAAGGGGGGCGAACACCCTAAGGGTAAAAAGTATGGCACCAAAAGTGACCCATACAAACAGGGATCCCACTGGGAACCCCAGAGGGGGGGAACTGCTTCCCCACCACGTCGGCTTGAACAGCCTGAGACGAAAAAGAAACAGCAGTACGTCCAGAAAGAGAGCCCCAGACCTCTGAGCTCGGACGAGACAGAGAGTGTGCGTCGGTTCTTGGAATTGTTGAAAGGTGTTGCCACGGACAAACAACCCAACGCGTTGTTTGGCAATATCAATGCTGATAAGTCAGAGCACACAGACAACACCGTTACTGCTGTCACAGACAGTCACAATCAGAGTCAGAGTTTCTTTATTGTCATTCGCACCTCATGTGGTACATGTGGTGGAGCGAAATTATGTACACAGGGTCCCAGTTACATCCAACAATAAAATGTATAAGAAAAACAGTAATAACATCTAAGATATGAACTAAGAAAAACATCAACTAAATATACACTAAGCACTCATAACATAAAACATTGAACATCAGCACAAACATGAACATGAGTCTGTGAGCAGATGTGCACGCATGAACAC
>NC_056511.1:29468592-29474819 GCF_014905685.2 Nematolebias whitei | reverse complement strand
TTGACTCCCATCACCCTTTGGAGCACAAGTTAGGAGTCATCAGGACTTTCAGAGCAGACAGCATCCCCACTAACTCAGGAGCCAGGCAGAAGGAGAAATCCTACACAAGACAGGCTCTAGAGCAATGTGGATATCCTAACTGGGCCTTCCTGAAAGCAGAGAAGAAACCCATACAGGACTCCAGTCAGCCATCAGGTGAAAAGGAGGAACCCAGACCCAGACCAGTGGTCATGTTGTGGTATGTTGAGGGAGTATCAGAGAAACGTTGGTTACGTACTGTAACCCCAGATTCTCTGAGTATAGGCGTAGCCCTTTAAGAGCTTTCGCTTAGTGGGTTTATCCCGTTATGCGGAGCATTAGCACTGAAAAAATTTAGTCCACGCCCACCTGCTGTGTGGGCCCCACCCGGTCCGTATAAATTACGTTAAGAGCGGGAAATCGGCTCCCAAAATAGCTTTTTTCTTCAGCCATTCAGGAGCCAGTGAGGCCCGACGCTTAAAGGGCTACGCCTATACTCATAGAATCTGGGGTTACAGTACGTAACCAACGTTCTATTTCGTATAGGCTTCGCCCTTTAAGAGCTTTCGCTTAGTGGGTTAAGGGCGAAGCAGATGTGGTCCTCGCCTCACTGGGTCCATTCAAACACCGTATGAAGCAGAAGCTTGCCCAAAAAAGTCTAATCACTCAGCTCCCATGTGCGTAATTATGCATTGCGTAATTATGTGTGCCATGCACAGACGCATGTTGTGTAACTATGCATTCTGAATGCATGAACGCCCCGGAAACATCAACGGGGAGGGAAAAACACTGAAAAGAGCCATGAACCAACCGGTTTACGGCTGAACCGTATGAACAGATTAATAATAACAAGAGTTGATTATTAATCAGATGAACTGATTGGTAACAATAGTCGTGAACTGATTAATGACAATAGAATCAAATAACAGTCACAACTTGTGATTGATAACATCTCACACTGTAATGCATGCAGACAGATGTGAGTAAAACTGAGTTCCATGAAACAACAATATTCATTCTGTAAACACTAAGGACAGAATGTGTCATGGAACAGGCCGTCACATCACCTAAATAAAGGCGAATAAATGAGCAGGGTGTTGACCACGCGGCCATAGTGCAAAATATCCTGCATTGACATACCATTATGCAAAGCAGTCGAAAAAGCGATACCCCTGATAGAGTGTGCTCTGAGGTTGACAGGAGACTCTAATTCTGATGCTCTGTAGGCTTCAGAAATAGTCTCACACAGCCAGTGTGACAAGCACTGGGTGGATAACGGGCGACCTGCAGGTGCATCTCTATAATGCACAAACAAATGTTGACGCATTGTAGCTGTGCACGCTATGTAACACGTCAACGCCCGCACAGGACAGAGGAGATAAAAAGACGTTACTTCTTCTGATCTGTGTGTGTGTGTGTGGGGGGGGGGGGACGACCCCTCCAACGATATCGCTCTTGATTAAAAGAGCTCGTGAAGTATTAGGCATAAAAGCTGGGTTGGTCTAAAATCAGCTGAGCTGCCGTCAGCCTAATTTCTGAGACATGACGGAGCGACAGAGAGAGCAGATAAAAACACTCACTCTCTTAGCGGATGTTAAAGCCAGCAGCAGGGCTGTTTAAAGAGACAAGAATTTAAGTTGAACCTGATCCAAAGACTCAAATGAAGCTTTGATCATGACCTGCAGGACCAGTATTAAATCCCACTGGAAACAAGTGGGTGTGAGACAGGCCTGCGTCTCTGTACACCTTTAGAAAACGTTTCATCAGCGGATGATAAAACCTGTTCTGTCTCAGAAACCTTCATGTCAGGAAGAGATGGCTGCAGCGTACGTTTTAAACGTGCTGGATGCAAATTTATGTCCATCAGCTGCTGCAGAAAGAACAGCATGCCACCTAAAGAACATGAGGAGGCCTCTACACCCTTCTCTGTACATCAGCACTAAAAAGCTGTCCGCTTTGATGTGTACATCGCTGTGGTAGATGCACCACGAGAAACCTGAATTGTGCGCATTACATCCTGTGGGCAACCCATCCTCTCTAAGTGGATTCGTTCAACGGCCAGACCCACAGGTGCTGGCCTATTTCTGGGTAACTCCTGGTCGCTCCTCCTGCCTGGAAGGAGAGCGTCCTCCCTCTACGGCAGTTTCCACGGGCACCCCGACGGCAGGCGTTTCAGGGCTGGGAACCATGGTGCACCCACGTGCTTGGGGCCACCAGGAGAGCTGTCAATCCCTCCTCCTGAGCTCGGTTCAAGAACCGTAAGATCAGAGGAGGTGGAGAAAAACGCGTACAGAAGCATTTTGGGCCATGGACTGTGGACAAACGCATCCACCCCCCGGCGGTGGTTCGTCTCATGGGCTCAGAGAAGCGCATAATTGACACTGAGCGTTTCCCGTGTCACAACAGGCCCACAGCCGCTATATCAATCTGAGACAAAATGCTCCGTCAGAGGATGATTAAAGGTTGTTCTGTCTACGACAACTTTGAGACAAAAGAAAAACACGGTTGCAGCATACAATAGTTGTGCTGGACACCAGATTTCTGTCCCTCGGCTGCTGCCGAAAGACAGCATGTCATCCAGTGGACATGAAGTGGCCTCTACGCCTTTCTGTACAGCAGCGTTGGAAAACTGACTACTTGATGTGAACAGCGCTATGGTGGATGCAGCACGTGACTCCTGAATCGTACGCACTACACCTTGAGAGCGATCCATCCTCTCAAAGATCTGCACAGCGGCCAAACCACAGGTGCTGGCCTATTCTGATTAATTCCTGATCGTTCCTCCCGCCTGGAGGGAAGCGTCCCCCCTCCACGGCAGGTTCCACGAGCACCCTGATAACAAATGTCGTAGGCCTGGGAACCATGATGCGTTCACGCACTTGGGGCAAAGGAGCTGCCAATCCCTCCTCCTGAGCTTGGTTCAGAAAACCGTGATACCAGAGGGAGAGAAGAAGGTGAAAGGCATTACGACCACAGGCTGTGAGCAGGCACGTCCAACCAGCGGTGGATCGTCCTATGGCTCCACGATAATTATAATTGACATTTAGCGTTCTCTCGTGTTGGTACACGTCCGCAGACGCTGGCAGGATTCTACCGTGTCTGAGTCCTAGTTCTGGGTGGAATACATGAGATGTACCCACTCCAATGGAGAACAGATTGGATGTGTCCCACACAGCATCTGTCTCACAATGTGGCACATGGGTTGAAAAATGCATATATTTCCTGCTCGTATGTATGCAACAGTCACTTGCTGTCTGAGAATCAAAAACTCTGAAGATTCTGCAGCTCAAGGTCAGTGTTGAGTCACATTCAAAGATCCCGTGCGACACTCCAAAAACATTTAAAAGGCTGCTGTGTGGAGAGCCACAGCGGCTCCACAGCTTATTAAATGTGTGTGACGTAGGTCTGCTGACGGAAAACAGCTGATATCACTCAACCAGTTCACGTGAGTTGCACTGCTGCCCCCTGTCTGTACAAGCTGCTCAGCACCCGCAGGTGTCCAGATAACGCAGAATTAAAGCGGCTCGGGCGCATAATAGAGTGTTGTTTCTCACAGCTCAGAAATTGACAGTCTAGAATAAATCTCATCTTTCCGGTTCATTGGGACTAGGAAGTGATGAGAGAGACCTTGCGTTTCCTCTCCATCTGAGATTCTAGAAATTACATTTCAAAAAAGAATTTCCTGAGCTTCTACTAAAGGGGACGAGATCTGTTCATAAATGACAGAAAAAACGTCACAGAGTTCCTCCACACCGGGGTTTGAGCTGAACTGCAGCGTGAATCCCGGATGAAAACGGTTCACCCATCCGTCTGGAGGCGCGCATTCATTGCCACCCGTTTATAAGCTATAAAGCGGGCACGCATTTATGCTGTGAAACACATACATGCTGATGTGAACTGGAGCGCACTGAGTGAGAGAGAAAAAACCCATGCGCGTCCCCGAGGATGCAAGACATTGTGTTGCTGTGGGAAAACAATTCATGTGTTGTGTTCACGTTGTGTGCCGCTGCTCCGTGTAACGCTCGGGAAGCGGGTGCACATATGAGCCGACGCGCCCTGCAGGGTCGTGTGTGTGCGTCCTTATGCGACGCTTTAAGCCAGGATTGCCGCGGGGGCGCGGGTTGGCACTGGTGCGGTAAGGAGGCACCGCGCGCCATCGGTGGAGCGGGGTTACCACTGGCTCGGTCTGCAGAAACACGTTCATTGTTTGCTGCGAGTCACGTGAGCTTTTGAGTGATTCCACGAGCTGCAATATTAATTCAGACAAAACCCCTTCTTCGAGGATGTATGAGCTGAGCCGCTGTGTGTAGAGGTTGGCTCCTCTACCCCTCCTTTCTCTGTTGTTTGTGTTTTCCTAATTATCTCTCCACAGCTGCTGCTCATTACCTGGACCATGTGGAGGAGCTATTTAATCTGGAGCCTAACTCCAGATCAGTGCCAGAGCAAAGTTCTACCAAGCTCCATGTTCCTGTGACTACTGGCTGGCTGATTCAAGCTCCTTATCTGTCTCCCTGCGTGACAGCAGCGTTTCTCCTCCTCCACCTTCACTCCTGTGTGCCTCACCTGGTTCCTGGTTCCTCCTCACCTCCACCCCGGCTCCCTTGGTGATTTTTGTAAATACACTTGTAAATATACTCACCTGATCCCACCGTGGATTGTTGGATTCGGATCCTGTCTCCTGTTCTCATGCTCCTGGAACATCAACGACAAGTAAGCTTATTTTTGGATTACTATCAACATTTCCAAAATCTCCTCAAGACGATTTGTCGTTCACCACCAATCTCCTCTCTATTCCCACAGTGGATCCATCCTGAGTTTGAGTTTACCAGATACACCTGAACCAATAAATAATATTGTTTTTTTACCTCAAGTTGTTTAGTCCTTGCTTCAAACCGTTCGCCTTTGACATCACCTACAGACCCTAACAGTTTGCTCTGGCCACAATATGTCAAAGAACGGTTTGAATGCTGATCAAGTCACCCTTGAGGAGAGAGTAAGGAGAAATTAAGCTCTCTTACAGGAACTAATTACCCAACACAAGACTACACAGTCGAATCTGGAAACGGTGGGTGGAATGATTCAGTCCATCGGCAATAGAATGGGAACACTAACTCCACCCACGCCGGCCGTCTCACCACCATTAGCGCCGCCAGCGCTAAGCACCGCCCGCTCGGAACAACCCCGTGAGCCGGAGATTCGGCCGGCCGCAGTTTTTGAAGGTAACCCAGAACAATTCAATGGTTTCCTCCTCCAATGTGAACTAGCATTTGCCCGTTCTCCTTCCCTGTTCCCAAACTCTGCATCCAGAAACACCTATATCGTTACTTCGTTGAGAGGTTTACCTCTTGAATGGGCTCATGCCTACCTTCAGTCTCACCCTGTGGTTTCACTATCATTTAATGACTTTGTTAAGGAGTTCAGGAGTGTGTTTCATGTCCCTGTCCACCAGGAGGAGACGTCCCGCCGTCTGTTGGCTATGAGACAGGATCAAACTACCGTGTCTGAATACGCCATCCTCTTCCGGGTTGCGGCGGAGAAAACCAGGTGGGATGAGGTGGCACTTAAGGGGGTATTTTCTAATTCACTTTCTGATCAAATAAAGAATCAACTGGCACTTAGAGATGAGCCGGAGACATTGGATGACCTCATCAGATTGGCGATCAGGATCGATAATCGCCTTCGGGAAAGGCGGGGCCAAGCGGAACCGATGGCTTCCGGGTCAACTTTTCCTCCAGCATTTCCTGCTATCAGAGGACCCCCGTTTCAACCAGATACCACTCACTATGATTCCGAGCCTGAGCCAATGCAGATCGGACGAACCCGACTCACGTTGCAAGAGAGGCAACGACGATTGACAGCACGTGAATGTTTCTACTGTGGAAAGAGAGGACATTTTGTGCGATCTTGCCCAAACAAGTTAAACTCCAGCACTCACCAGCCATTCAGGGGATCCTGGTGAGTGAAGCTCGTTGTGCCCCTGATTCACGTTTTTGTCTTCCTGCCAGAATTATGCTTCAACAGAGACACTACTCCATTGAGTCCCTCATTGACTCGGGAGCTGAGAGGAACCTTATTTCTCAAGATTTGGTAGATGAGCTTCAAATACCTACCAGAAGCCTTCCTTACCCCATTCCGGTGGCTGGAGTCACGGGAAGAAACATTACAACTATCACCCAGGAGGTAACTAACTTACCATTCATCATCTCCGG
>NC_056511.1:29462028-29468492 GCF_014905685.2 Nematolebias whitei | reverse complement strand
TGTGTGTGATTTTCTGTTTATCTGTTTCTGTTATGTTCCTCTCATTCCTCAGTCTGCTTCTCCACTCAGTCTTTATCATTCACACCTGTCCCTCATCAGCCACTTGCCCAGGTGCTCTCATTACTAACTCTCCCTCTGTCACATAAAAAGCCTTTCTTTCCTTCACTCCTTGTCCGGTGATTGTTCTATGTTCACAGACATCACAATCCTCTTCTGCCTTGTCTGGTTTCTGCCCCCCTGATGATCTGCTCTGCATTATTTCTGATCCAATCTGCCAAAAGTAAGTTTTGCTGCACCGACAGCCTTTTGTTTTGTTGTTAAAAAAAATAAATTGTTTTTGGTTTTTGAACTCCTGCCTCACTCATCTCTCTGCAATTGGGTTCCAACCTCGAGGATCGTGACACTACCTACCTGCCTACCTTGCTTCCTTCCTACCTACCTACTGCTTACCTTGCTTCCTTCCTTCATTCCTTGCTTCCTTCCTACCTTGCTTCCTTCCTACCTACCTACTGCTTACCTTGCTTCCTTCATTCATTCCTTGCTTCCTTCCTACCTTGCTTCCTTCCTTCCTACCTACTTGCCTACCTACCTTCCCTCCTTCCTTGCCTCCTTCAGTATCGATGTCAATTTATTTCTATAGCACATAAAACACCAAAAGCTGGCCAACGTGCTTTACAGTTAAGTCAGATTAAAAAGAGTAAAAAATACATCTTGTCCCACTCAAAAAACATAAAAAAGTTTACAATAAAATACAACACACAACAACAATAAACTTTCTTCCTTGCCTGCCTACCCTTCATTTCTGGAGTGTAACAAAGTTTTGTTTGACTCATGGCCTGTAGGAAACAGTTTGACCAAACTGACCGAGGCGTTCTGTTACTGTTAAGCACACATGTATCTGCTGATTTTGAACTGGGTTCTGTGTTTCAGGACCCGGTGCCACCAGAGCTCATCAACCTGCTTCAGAGTTCTGACAACCCCCTCCTTCACCAGATCTTTTCTGTCAAAGAATCTGAGAACCCAAATAACAAGGGGCTCAGTAAAGTGACTGTGGTCTCAAAGTTCAAGGTAGGAGCATTTGTTTTTTCTTTGTTTCAGAGAAGTGTGTGTGTGTGTGTGGGGGGGGGCGGCTGTCAGCCGTGGCTCTGATGATGTAATTGTTTTGCTGCAGGACTCACTGGAGAGCCTGATGAATATCCTCTTGGGCACAACGCCTCATTACACCCGCTGCATCAAGCCCAACCCTGACTGCAAGCCGTTGACCTTTAGAAAGGAAGAGGTGGATGTTCTGCTCTGGCTTTTCATCGTCTACTTCTCTTTTCACACACACAAAAAAGTTTCATCTGATATCTTCTGTCAGGTTATCATGCAGCTGGAGGCCTGTGGGATTGTCGAAACCATTCACATCAGTGCTGCGGGCTTTCCAATCAGGTGCAGAACTTTAAATATCATCAACTGAAAAACAAAAGGCAGAAAATAATGTTTGTGTGAATGTGTATTGTTCTGCGTTGTCTGTTAGTAAAATATCTAATTACACACTGAATGGGTTTCATTGAAATTTCCAGAAAGTAATCATTAAATCCAGATCTATTGGTGATAAGATTTAACAGTCAGTCAGATTCAAGATGTCAGCTTCAGCTAATCAACCTTGGAAAACACAAAATGACCACAACTTAGTTTTACACACAGGGAGCTGAAATTTTGAAGTAGTAGTAGCTGATGGTCATTCCCAACTTGTACTCTGAGCTCTAACTGATTGTGTGATATCTATGTTTAAAATTTTGCCATGAACTACAGTCGTCAATCCTGTCTGTTAGCAAAATATCTTGTGAAACACTCAACAAATTTTATTGAAACTCGTAGAAAGTAATTTATGAATGTAACTCTACAACTGATTAATGTCTGATTTCAACCCAATTCAAGATGACCAGTAGAAAACACAAAACTAGTTAGAACTCTGTCAACTAGATATCGAGTCCAAATTAGGTATCGCAGTAGTTGACAATTATTCCTAACACAAATTTTACAATACAAATTTATTTGTAAAGTACTTTAAAACAACACCGTTGCCGAAGTGCTGTACACTAACACATACTGTACAAGCAAGCATAAAAATATATTAAATCAACTGAAACCGTAAAAGTAATGAACTGTTAAAATCATAAAACATCAAACAGTAAAAAAAAAAAAAAAATTTGCTAATATAGTGTGTGCGATTGTGCGGAACATTATTTTCAAGATTTATTCAAAACACTAAAAGGTTGTATGAGTTTCTTCAAGGAATACAGTGTTTTTATGTCACTTTTTCTCTTTTTAATACATTTGTATACTTTATTTCTGCTCATTTAACTTTTTTATCTTTATCTTTGCTGCA
This sequence comes from Nematolebias whitei, assembly GCF_014905685.2. NCBI lineage: Eukaryota > Metazoa > Chordata > Actinopteri > Cyprinodontiformes > Rivulidae > Nematolebias > Nematolebias whitei. The sequence goes on along the minus strand of NC_056511.1, from coordinate 29,466,118 downwards.
CAGAATTCCTTTCAAAAGCGTCCTGCGGCGGTACGGACTGATTACCAAATGTTCACCATCAGGGAGTTGTGATGTTGGTGAGTTCTTCTTGAACAGTTTTCTGGTCAGTTTGGGCATTTCTGCTGTTGACAAACAGTGATTTTGTTTCCTCTCTTTAGGTCTGCTGGGTTATTCCTCTTTCCCTTCATTAGTCCTCTTAATAAAAAGAGATCCTCACTTCTCTACTCTCCTTGGGACTTTTTACTTTGGTCTTTAAAAACAAGACTTTAACAAATTTTGAAACATCTTGTAAACTGTACAGGTAAATGCACATCTGTCTGTCGCAGCTCGCTTTGCATGCTTTTCAACTCTTGCTTTGGGATTGTCATCTTAATTTATATTCATGTAAATCCCACTATTTGGCTGCTTTTGACTTTGCTTAAAGCATAGCTTTATGAATATAAATATTGGTTTATCTCAACATCAGGCTGCTGCTTTGGTCCATAAATGAAATTGTAAAAAAACATGATGGTGATGGCTTTACAACTGTCTTTAAAATTTTATGAATCTCCTAAAATAATACGTACGGCATTTAGTTTTCTCCTGAATTTTACCATGTTGCTAATGTGAATTACCTGTAGATGTTTATGGGTTTTAGAAACTTTAAATTATTTAAGGGCAAAGAGCTGCAGACTTTCATGCTCTTCCCAGGATTTACAGTTTTTGTATAAAGAAATGTCTCCCCCTTTTATTTCTCAAGTTTTATAGATCAAGACAGATAAAAACAAATCTTCTTACCAAAGCTGAAAGTAAAATATATCATTGTGTTGCTCTTCTTTTAAGTCAGAGTCAGAGTCAGAGTTTCTTTATTGTCATTCGCACCTCATGTGGTACATGTGGTGGAGCGAAATTATGTACACGGGGTCCCAGTTACATCCGACAATAAAATGTATAAGAAAAACAGTGATAACATCTAAGATATGAACTAAGAAAAACATCAACTAAATATACACTAAGCACTCATAACATAAAACATTGAACATCAGCACAAACATGAACATGAGTCTGTGAGCAGATGTGCACGCATGAACACATCAACATTGAAACAGATCAGCAGCAACATGAAACAGATCAGCAGCAACATGATATGGTTTTTCACAGTGATTATTCTAGTTAGAGATTCATGAGTCTAACAGCCTCAGGGTAGAAGCTGTTCCTCAGTCTAGTGGTTCTACACTTAATGCTCCTTAACCTCCTTCCTGAGGGGAGTGGGGCAAAAAGTGTGTGTGCTGGGTGGGTGGGGTCCTTCATGATGCAGGTGGCCCTCTTCCTGCATCTGGAGGTGTAGATGTCTGTGATGGTGGGGAGACTGATTCCAACAGATTTCTGTGCAGCCTTCACCACTCTCTGCAAAGCTTTTCTTTCTGCAGCTGTGCAGCCTCCATGCCACACATTGATGCTCGAGCACAGGATGCTCTCCACTGCACACCTGTAGAAGGAGGTGAGGACTGAGCTTCCCAGACCAGCTCGCCTCAGCCGTCTGAGGAAGTAGAGTCTCTGATGAGCTTTCTTGATCAGGCTGGTGGTGTTGTTGCTCCAGCTGAGGTTGTCATTCATGTGTACACCCAAGTACTTGTAGCTGGAGACCACTTCCACCGCAGATCCTCTTATGTTCAGGGGGGTGTAGGTGTTTTTGTTCCTTCTGAAGTCCACAATCATCTCCTTTGTCTTCTTCACATTGATGTGAAGGTTATTCTCTCTGCACCAGCTCTCCAGGTGTTCCACCTCTTGCCTGTAGCTGGACTCATCATTGTTTGTGATGCATCCCACCACCGCTGTATCATCTGCAAACTTTACAATGTGACAGCCTGGATGGGTAGCTGCACAATCATATGTGAGCAGAGTAAACAGGAGGGGGCTCAACACACATCCCTGAGGAGAGCCAGTGCTGAGGGTTATGGTGGAGGAGGAGAGGTTGTGGATCCTCACTAACTGTGGTCTGTTTGTTAAAAAGTCTAGTACCCAGTTGCAGATGGAGGGGCTTAGTCCTAGTGTGGATAGTTTGTCCATCAGGGTTTGGGGGATCATGGTGTTGAAGGCAGATTTGAAGTCCACAAAGAGCATACGGACGTAAGAGTTTTTCTGCTCCAGGTGGTTGAGCGCAGTGTGGACCACAGAGGAGATTGCATCCTCTGTTGATCGGTTCTCACGGTATACTGATGAGGGTCCTCGTTGATGTTGATGGTTGTTTTGATGTGAGTCATGACCAGTTTTTCAAAGCAATGACGCTGTTGTTGTAAACTCTGACACGCCCTCACCTGAAAAGGGGGGGGGGGTACAATCACACGTCACCGACGGTGACCCATCACAAACTGAAACATCAGACACAGCAATAGCTGTGCTAACGGTTCAGTCAAACCAGGGTGGCACAAACAACAACGTTGCCGCTGTCACGGACAGCCACCAGGACCTTGTTGTTTCAAACAATGAGAGCCCCTCAACACACAGTGAGCGGGTAATCTCATTAATGACGGAGGCCCGTCAAAAGCTGAACTCCCAGGAGCAGCAGCAACTGCACCAACGGTTCGGGAAAACCGAGATTACACAGGTAAAGGTAAACGTAAGAAGAAACGTCGGCCAAAACCTACAAGGTTCCTGTGTAATCTGATCAGAAAGGGGGTCGCTAAAAAAGCTTACCTGTCGATCACACTCGAAGGGGTCGTCACACATGAAGCCCTACTGGATGGTGGAGCCGACATAACTATTATGTCAGCCAAACTGTTTGAGGAGCTCAGGACTGCCGCTAACAATGTTCACAGGGAAATGCCTCTCATAGAACGTGCTATAGGGCTGCAGAGACGAGGACAACCCTAACAGCTATAGCTATGGTTCACATGCAGGTTGGCGAGATGACACTATACCACCCGGTACATGTGTCTCCGGTTGACTCATTCCCATTTTTGGTCGGCCAGGATTTTATAAATCGCTTTGACACGATTATAGATCATGGTGAACAGACAATGTGGGCCAGAGTGAGCAAACCCCTGCCAATACTCATGCCTTCTGAGACAGTCACAGACTGCCCAACAGCAGGCACTGCAGAAGGCACCGAGGACCTCTCAGCAGAGAGCACAGTCCCGGTAAGTACTCCTTCAAAAGCATGTGGAACCGAAGAGATCCAACTGGTGAACCTAACTCTGACTGAACAAGAAAGCCTCCTGTCTGAGCTGAGACAGTCAGAGCCCACCGGATACTACCTACCATTGGTAGTTCAAGGTGTAGAGATCCAAGGATCCCACACCAAAGATGCTGTACTGTCGCCGGGGACAGATAAACCAGCTATCAATGACGGAGCTGTGGACGTCCCTCAGTGGTCCTCTGACCCCTCCAGGCTGCTCGCACCTCTGCCAGTACAACCTACAGCCGAGGTAATGGCAGTCACACGTGCACAGGCTACAGCCAAGCCGGTTGACAACACAGTCTCTGTACAACCCGTGCTGACTGACCCAGACATCATCCAACTTCAGAAGTTGGATCCTGCGATAAACTCGATAATGCTGTACTTGACTGACCCAGAGAAAAACACTCCATCCGAAGCCAACCTGGATTCCAATCCAGACCTTAAAGCCTTCTTTCAGCTGCGCAAACAGCTAAAACTACTCAAGGGCTTCCTAACTTTTGCTCATGGATCGACGTCCTCACCCGTGTTCGTGGTCCCCCATGACCACAGGGGGGTGACGTTAGTTAGGGTAATGTTACCAGACGCGATAATGTGATCAAATCTGACAGTCAGAGTGAGTGACGCACCGTAACGTTGTTTCCTAGTTGCTTAATCACTACTTTTGACAATGTTGAAACGTTGTTTTTCTGGTTGCTTAGTCACTATTTTTGTCGATGTTGAGACATCGTTTAATTGGTTTTTGGTATTGTTTCTGAACACCCCCAGCAAGAATGAATTTTGTGTGTACTTTAGTTAGAGACTAAAAGGACTTTAACTGTGCCAACATGCAGTTCATTTGTTAAAATTCAATCTTTGAGGAGTCAATGTAGATTAATGCTACCTTACGACGCTCAAGCCGAACCTACTCGAACAATCCTATTCCGGGGGGGG
>NC_056511.1:29454245-29461928 GCF_014905685.2 Nematolebias whitei | reverse complement strand
GAGGTTTCTCTTGGATACACGCCCCCCCTATTTCCTCTGTTGGAGACTGAAATCCTGGTTCCGTCTGTCAAGGATCACATGGACCGATGCAGGACAGTTTGGATTCAGGCTAGAGAGGCACTGTCAAGGACTGCCGGACGGAACAAGGAATCAGCTGACAAACACCGCTCTAAAGCCCCGGACTACAAGGTGGGCCAATCAGTATGGCTCTCCACCAGGGACATCCGTCTAAAGGACACCTCTTGCAAAATGGCCCCCAGGTACATTGGCCCCTACACTATTGACAAGATCATAAACCCCTCTGCAGTCAGGCTCAAGTTACCACCATCCATGAGGATCCATCCAACTTTCCACGTTTCTAACTTAAAACCAGTATCAGTCAGCCCGCTCAACCCTCCCACCAGCTCCCCCCCCAGCCCCCCTTTTGATCGACAACCACCCGGCATATAGGATCAACCGTATCCTGGATTCCAGAAGACGGGGTAGGGGTTTTCAGTTCCTGGTCCATTGGGAAGGTTATGGACCTGAAGACAGGTCATGGATCCCGAGGTCTTTCATCCTGGACCCCGGGATGATAGAGGCGTTTTTTCAAGACCATCCAGAGAAACGGATGATGTCATCGTACTGAGACGATCGTTTGGGGGGAGGTACTGTAGAGTTTGGCTCCTCTACCCCTCCTTTCTCTGTTGTTTGTGTTTTCCTAATTATCTCTCCACAGCTGCTGCTCATTACCTGGACCAGGTGGAGGAGCTATTTAATCTGGAGCCTAACTCCAGATCAGTGCCAGAGCAAAGTTCTACCAAGCTCCATGTTCCTGTGACTACTGGCTGGCTGACTTCAAGCTCCTTATCTGTCTCCCTGCGTGACAGCAGCGTTTCTCCTCCTCCACCTTCACTCCTGTGTGCCTCACCTGGTTCCTGGTTCCTCCTCACCTCCACCCAGGCTCCCTTGGTGATTTTTGTAAATACACTTGTAAATATACTCACCTGATCCCACCGTGGATTGTTGGATTCGGATCCTGTCTCCTGTTCTCATGCTCCTGGAACAACAACGACAAGTAAGCTTATTTTTGGATTACTATCAACATTTCCAAAATCTCCTCAAGACGATTTGTCATTCACCACCAATCTCCTCTCTATTCCCACAGTGGATCCATCCTGAGTTTGAGTTTACCAGATACACCTGAACCAATAAATAACATTGTTTTTTTACCTCAAGTTGTTTAGTCCTTGCTTCAAACCGTTCGCCTTTGACATCACCTACAGACCCTAACACTGTGAGGCTTGTGGGGCTGCTGACGCCGCGGGAGCGCGCGTTGGCACTGGAGCGGTCAGGAAGCAGCGCGCGGCATCGGTGAAGCGAGGCTACCCCTGGCTCGGTCTGCAGAAAACCGTTCATTCTTGGCTGCAAGTCACGTGAACTTCAGAATGATTCCACGAGCTGCAGTATTAATTCAGAAAACCTTCTTCGAGGATAAAGGAGCAGAGCCGCTGTGAGGCTTGTGAAACTGCTAACGCCGCGGGAGCGCGTGTTTGACACCACTGCAATGACAAAACATGTGTCGCTTCTGCCGGGAGCGAGATACGTTGCTGAGCTCGTACCATGGTCTCACGTGAACGTTGACGTGAACGGCGGGCGCTGAGAGCTGCGTGCGCGCTTTCATGCCGCGGGGGCGCGCATCGGCACCGCTGACAGTGAATGAAAACAACCTTAAAAAAGGCTCATTCGTGATGAGTGTGTGTGTGATGGAGCCGCTTGTCAGATAAATCATGCTGACAGCCTGGCTAAGAGACACTTCATCATAAAATTGTTATTTCACAGTGTCATCAACACACCTCCAGCGACCGGCCACCTAGTTACCTTCCGTTGAGCTCTGTTTGTTGTCCTGGAGGGCCCCCTGTTGGCTAAGTCCGGGAAAACAAATGAACTTCCGGCTGCCGGGGACGTCTGACGGGAGGGGCTGGCGTAGCAGAGCTGGGGAGGCGTTGAGCAGGCGTTAAGCAGCCGTGGAGCAGCTGGGGAGCATCTTGAAATGATCTCTTGCTGATGAAAAGAGGATCACCAACAGACTCCTGCATCTCTCCTGAGAGGAAGGTGGAGTGACGAGCCAGGAGAACCTCTGGGACCTCGTTCTCAGGCTGCAATGCGGGGCGGCAGACAGCAAAAGAGGCGCACCGGTTGAGGATGACGTCAGCTGACCTGTAGACTGAGCGTACTGCAGGGGCTGGCAGCGTCGTTAGCAAGCAGCCGCTACGAGAGCGGAGTGAGCCGAAGGACAGAGGGCCACCGTCTCTTCCCGCCCCTGAACGTGTACGCCAACAGCGTAACGTGTTGTTTGCTGCGGCCGTGTGGAACACATGCTGGTGAGCTCAGTTGGAGAGCGGTGTCACCGTCTCGGTTATGCTAACCGGAGGCACGAGACGCTGGTCCACCTCGAACATCTTACTCCAATGAAGCCTCCATCAGGCTCGGCTCCAGAGGGCACGGAGGGACTTTCCGCTCAGTGAACCCCTGCTCTGGCGATGGGTGCGGACTGTGGAGACCGGCTCCCCCAATCTACCAGGAAAGAACCCATCTGTGGCCTCGCCCGTAGGACGTCCTGTTGGGAGCACGAGGCCATATGGATCAAGACGGTGAGCCGGAATGGAGCCCAGTAAACAACCTTCCCGCCGGATCATCCGAACTGGCGGGAAAGGCGTAGGACGTAAAAAAGGGTCCTTTCATGTCAGCCGCCTCCTGGGTTACGCCGGGCAACCCCTGAGGGCGCCGTCGGCCGGGAGCGGTGTGATCGCCAATGCGAAACGAGGTGGGATGGGGTGAGCATTCACTCAGCCCCCCTCCACCAACACTACGCTCCCCAGGAGGGAATGAGCAGCGGGGGCTGCAGCTGAGCACGCCTGTCCCGGAGGAACCATCCGATTCACTCCGAGGGTCGGCGATAAGAGGAAAAATACAAGATGGCGTTGTCCAGCGTGTAGTGACCTGTCACTGGGAAATATTCCTCGGCGCTTACCTTGAAATAAGACTGCTTGTCAGCTTCTCCTCGGGGAGGAGAACTCACCGGACGACCGGAGGTCGACTGCCGGGCCAAGCATCCTTAACAATGGTTGGTCATCTACACTATTTTCCTTCTTTGTTCTTCTGACAGTGCTATTTTAGCTCGCTGAAGAAAAAATGGGAGCCGATTTCCCGCTCTTAACGTAATTTATACGGACCGGGTGGGGCCCACACAGCAGGTGGGCGTGGACTAAATTTTTTTCAGTGCTAATGCTCCGCATAACGGGATAAACCCACTAAGCGAAAGCTCTTAAAGGGCGAAGCCTATACGAAATAGAACTGAGACGTTTATTTTCTAAACATAACGTCCCAGTGGCTTTTAAACCCCAAAATACATTATGGCAAAGACTGGTTCATCCCAAAGATCCAGTCCCCTGGCACAAACAGAGTAATATTGTGTATGCTGTTCAGTGTCAGGAGGGCTGTGATCAGTCTTACATCGGGGAAACTAAACAGCCACTGGCCAAAAGTATGGCTCAGCACAGAAGATCAACATCATCAGGCCAGGATTCTGCGGTCTACACTCATCTCCAGGCCAGCGGTCACTCTTTCAGGGATGAAGATGTTCACATCCTGGACAGAGAGGAACGATGGTTTGAGAGAGGAGTAAAGGAGGCCATCTTTGTGAAAAGAAACCGTCCATCGTTAAACAGGGGTGGAGGCCTCCGGGTTCAACTGTCCCCCTCTTACAATGCTGTGATTGCTAGTATCACTCAACCCCCTGTGAATAGTAAACAGCCATCAGTGTGCTAATGATCCATTGTTAGGCTGATGGTCCTTCTTGACCATCTGAGCAGCTGGTTTTGGTTGTCAGCAGCAAAATGGTTGATCCACTCTGAGAAGGTGATATTTAAGAGACTGAGCTGAAAACAGCACCTCAGACTGAGGAAGTCTCTCGGATGAGAGACGAAACGTTTCTACATTTTTTTTTTGCTTTTTTTTTTTTTTTTTTTCTTGTTTTTTGAATGTCCAGAGGACCAGATTGAACTTTTTTGGATTTTTCTACCTGGATTATTGAGCATGTATCAGGATATTGACAGGAAAGGTCAGGCTTTACAAACTAGTCAACATTAACAAGCCTTCACAAGTAAGACAGCATCACGGGAGACTAATGCTAGTAAATAACATTTAACACTTTTCATTTAATATAAGTTCAAGTGCTATGCATATCATATGTCTGTTAGACCTAGATAATCTTGCTTAAATAAGTAATTCAGACATTTTGAAGTGTGTAAAAGTTATAAGCAATGAGTTTCTTACCTGTTGAAGATGGTAGGGATGAGCAGTATTTTCCTTCTCCATTTTGTGTACTTTTTTCAACACACTTACTGCCCACTTCATCCCCCTAAAAGAAAATATAAATACCGGTATATACATATTTATCTTTGGAAAAAAAAGGGGGATAATTACCAGTAAAGTTGAAGAATATTTTACTTAAATGATAATCCGTAGTAGATACTTCTTGGAGTGGCCTTAGTTTGAATAAACAGATATTAAATTTGACCGGATTGATGAACTAATGGCTAGTCTAAAAGCAGATCACAGTGGGTTGTTGTCATCTTAAAATAACCAGTCTCCACAACAGTAAATGTAGACACTCTTTCATAGACTCTGCACATGTAGGATGTCTTTCATAAAATTCTGTCATTATTTGCTAACACCAATAGGAGAAACAGCAACAGCTAGCTGTAGCTTTTCTGATGCAGCCTGAGAGCAATCCTGTTGGGAATTTCTTAATATTTCTGCTAAAATAAAAGTGAAATGTGAACTCTTCAGCATTTAAAAGGTTTAAGTTGTAGCATTGCATGCTCTGCTGTGGAATTCAGATTATTTGAGTTGAAATCTGATCTAGTTGGATTGTATTAACAAGCTAATAATGGTTTGTCCAAAGTTGTCAGTCTTGTTGAATGTAAACTGTATTTTAAAGCTGAGTTTAAATATCTATTTACAACAGGTAAGATGTTAACGTTTCACAAACTACATTTCAAAATATTTCAAATGTTTTCTCAACATCAGCGCTGTTTAACACAATTAAGTGGCTAAAAATCACACGCGCTCCAACACATCATAATAATAGTGTAACTTACACATGCTTATTGCTGCTTTGTGTTCAGTTTATTTGTGTTTTTAACTTTTTCATTTTTCTTTAGGCTTTTTTTTTTTTTTCATCATCGCTGCATTTTCTTTGAATTCACCATGTTTTAAGTTATTGTACACAAAATTCCCAGGACCAGGAATCCCCCAGTCAGTTGAAGCCTGAGCCTGGTTCTGCTGGAGGTTTCTTCCTGTTAAAAGGGAGTTTTTCCTTTCCACTGTTGCCTTTGTGCTTGTTCAGGATGGGAGACTGATGAAGATTCAACACAATCTGCTGGCTTCATTAGATGGATAACTTTTACCAAGTGACATTTATAAATTATGTGAATGCTTTTCTGTTGTGACTCGGCGCTATAGAAATCAACTGAATTGAAAATTGTTTAGACTGTTTTAATGCTGTTGAGCTAAATCCACCAAACCTTTAAGCACGCTGTAAAACATTCTGTTAGAGTCCTCAGACACTTTTAGTGCTGATCAGTCATTGTATGAATTTGTCTTCCAATGTTTCTGTAACTCCTGGTTACCTCTGTCTCAGGTTTGGAGGATGATAATATTCATCAGGAGGTGGAAAAGGTCCTCAGTGTTGTGCTCCATCACTTGTCCCGTGACGATCGCAGCTCACTGGTCCACTGTGGAAATACTAAAGTCTTTCTCACTCAGACCATGGTCAGTAATGAAGTACAAATATCACAGAGAAATCGTCTGAAATTGATGAAGATTTTATTTTTGTTTTGTTTGGTCATATTTTGAATCACTTTGAGCTGACCCGTCTGACTCGTCTTGCAGCTGGATTTGCTGGAGGATCAGAGGAAGAAGATCATGTCCCAGCATGCCTTCTCCATTCAGTGCTGCTGGCTGCGGTATCAGTGCCGTAAACGCCTCGCTCGCAGGCGGTCTGCTACTTTGATCCAAGCAGGTAAACCATTAATACTAAGATCAGGAGCTGCTGAGTGGAACTAAAAAGCTGCATGGCCTTGATCCTACAGTCTCCTGGTTTTGAACTTTTGACCTGGTTCCTAGCCAACACGAACCAGCTGCTGGTGTCAGAACACACCGTCTGTGTGTCCAGAAACAGAATCTACTGCACTCACTAACTTCTCATGACCTAACTGTTTGTTCTTAAATGCTCGATGCTTGGCTCAGTTAGTCGTGAACAGGTAAATGTGTTTAATCCCTGCAGCGGTGAGGTCCTGGCTGGTCAGGAAGCAGATCCAGAGATGGAACCGAGCAGCTGCAGTGATCCAGAAGACCTGGAAGAAGTGGAGGGTGAGACTTAGAACTACCATCTAACATTCTGCATGACGTCTTGCTCATTCTTTACATGCAGTTAATACATCATTATCATCTCCACAGGCGCTGTTGAACTCCTTGGCTGAATCAGAACTTGATGATGCAGAGGACCTCATATCAGAAGATGTCCCAGAACTGAACCATGTTGTTTGGGAGTATGGCTCAGTGCAGCTCTCCACTATTCAGGAGCCCGTCACGGTGCTTGGGTGGCCCATGGGCCTTGCTCTGGCCGGGGCCCCATCCGTGACGGTTTCTCTGACAGCAACAGGCTTCCAGAAGGTTCTGTCTGTCATGGCCTCCCTCAACCTGCCATCCAGGAGAGGGGAGTACAAGGTGGAGACCAATCAGTACCAGCAGGGGCTCGCCTCTATACGTGCTCAACCCAGAGTGAGGACACATTTACACACGTTCAGGAAAATATTTAACATTTCACTCGTGAAGTTTTGTCATGCTGTTTTCTTCTTCCACACAGGGATCCGTAAAGCTGCACTACCAGCGATCTCCACTTCTGTATGCTGACAGGCAGCCAGACCTGAAGAGCAATGTCACAGGCTTTAATGAGATCCTGCTGGTGAAGACTTTGTAAGATTTCCCGTTGCAGAACGTAATGGACACACTGAACCTCTGGACATGCTGCCATTTCTAAACAAAAAAAAAAATACATCATGCAAGAAACAATCCTGGTATTTTGCATTTGATAAACACTGAATCTGTTTTTGCCAAAACCTCACATTTCTATGTAACAAGGTTGAGTCAGGTCCTCTGGATGGATTCTTCTTTGTTGAAACGTTTCCTCTTTTATACAAAATACTCTTCAATCTGAGGAGCTGCAACAAACTCAGTCACACCACTTTGTTGTTGACAGCCAAAACTACAGGTCCTTCTCAAAAAATTAGCATATTGTGATAAAGGTCATTATTTTCCATAATGTAATGATAAAAATGAAACTTTCATATATTTCAGATTCATTGCACACCAACTGAAATATTTCAGGTCTTTAATTGTTTTAATACTGATGATTATGGCATACAGCTCATGAAAACCCAAAATGCCTGTCCCAAAAAATTAACATATTTCATCCCACCAATGAAAGACAAGTGTTTTTAATACAAAAAACACCAACCTTCAAATAATCATGTTCAGTTATGCACTCAATACTTGGTCGGGAATCCTTTTGCATGAATGACTGCTTCAATGCGGCGTGGCATGGAGGCAATCAGCCTGTGGCACTGCTGAGGTGTT
>NC_056511.1:29450425-29454145 GCF_014905685.2 Nematolebias whitei | reverse complement strand
TTTTTTTTGAATGTCCAGAGGACCAGATTTAACTTTTTTAGATTTTTCTACCTGGATTATTGAGCATGCATCAGGATACTTTGGTTTGTTTCTTTATATGCCCCAGGTGGTCAAATATTTGGCTGACATGCTGCGTATACTTCTAGTTAGTGTTTTTACAGCAGCACTGACATTAAAACTGGAACTTCCTTTCCACGTCACTTGTTTTGCAGCTGTGCACCTTTAATGTGCAATGAGTGCTTTAAAGAAGTGCAGCACATTCATGCTAATGATAGCATCTGGAACCAGATGTTCCACTCAGTTTGACACTTACAATTAACCAAACATTACACAAATGAATACACAAACTGAAATCTCGTTTGCGATTTGATTGTAGTTTTAAAAAAAGTTACTAATATTTTGATCAACTACCAGAAGTTTCAAAGAGGCAGCAACGACACAAATCCTGCAGCAGCTGGCCTCTTTAAGGTGCTAACGTTCCACATCAAAAATAATTTCTAAATACTTTGTTCTGCAAAAGAATAATCATCTGTGATTTTGACATGTTGGACGTATGGCTCCAGTTATAGCTATAAAAAAAAATCTCAAATGTACATGTGATTCGTGTGTTAATGCTGCTCCTTTCCATGCTGTTCAGTGTCAGGAGGGCTGTGATCAGTTTTACATCGGGGAAACTAAACAGCCACTGGCCAAAAGGATGGCCCAGCACAGAAGATCAACATCATCAGGCCAGGACTCTGGGGTCTACACTCATCTCCAGGCCAGCGGTCACTCTTTCAGGGATGAAGATGTTCACATCCTGGACAGAGAGGAACGATGGTTTGAGAGAGGAGTAAAGGAGGCCATCTTTGTGAAAAGAAACCGTCCATCATTAAACGGGTGGAGGCCTCCGTGTTCAACTATCCCCCTCTTACAATGATGTCTCTCTGAATAACAAGCATCCATCAGAGCACTAACGACCAATCATTGGGCTGACGGTCCTCCTTTTACATGTGAACATTTACAGGTCCTTCTCAAAAAATTAGCATATTGTGATAAAGGACATTATTTTCCATAATGTAATGATAAAAATGAAACTTTCATATATTTCAGATTCATTGCACACCAACTGAAATATTTCAGGTCTTTAATTGTTTTAATACTGATGATTATGGCATACAGCTCATGAAAACCCAAAATGCCAGTCCCAAAAAATTAGCATATCATGAAAAGGTTCTCTAAACAAGCTATTAACCTAACCATCTGAATCAACGACGTAACTCTAAACACCTGCAAAAAATTCCTGAGGCTTTTAAAAACTCCCAGCCTTGTTCATTACTCAAAACATCAATCATGGGTAAGACTGCCGACCTGACTGCTGTCCAGAAGGCCATCATTGACACCCTAAAGCAAGAGGGTAAGACACAGAAAGAAATTGCTGAACGAATAGGCTGTTCCCAGAGTGCTGTATCAAGGCACCTCAGTGGGAAGTCTGTGGGAAGGGAAAAGTGTGGCAGAAAATGCTGCACAACGAGAAGAGGTGACCGGACCCTGAGGAGGATTGTGGAGAAGGGCCGATTCCAGACCTTGGGGGACGTGCGGAAGCAGTGGACTGAGTCTGGAGTAGAAACATCCAGAGCCACCGTGCACAGGCGTGTGCAGGAAATGGGCTACAGGTGCCGCATTCCCCAGGTCAAGCCACTTTTGAACCAGAAACAGCGGCAGAAGCGCCTGACCTGGGCTACAGAGAAGCAGCACTGGACTGTTGCTCAGTGGTCCAAAGTACTTTTTTCAGATGAAAGCAAATTTTGCATGTCATTTGGAAATCAAGGTGCCAGAGTCTGGAGGAAGACTGGGGAGAAGGAAATGCCAAAATGCCAGAAGTCCAGTGTGAAGCACCCATAGTCAGTGATGGTCTGGGGTGCCATGTCAGCTGCTGGTGTTGGTCCACTGTGTTTTATCAAGGGCAGGGTCAATGCAGCTAGCTATCAGGAGATTTTGGATCATTTCATGCTTCCATCTGCTGAAAAGCTTTATGGAGATGAAGATTCCATTTTTCAGCACGACCTGGCACCTGCTCACAGTGCCAAAACCACTGGTAAATGTAAAAAAGTTAAATCTGGTCCTCTGGACATTCAAAAAAACAAAACAAAGCAAAACAACAAAAAAATGTAGAAACGTTTCGTCTCTCATCCGAGAGACTCCCTCAGTCTGAGGTGCTGTATTCAACTCAGTCTCTTAAATAGCACCTTCTCAGAGTGGATCAACCAGTTTTGCTGCTGACAACCAAAACCAGCTGATCACATGCTCAAGAAGGACCATCAGCCTAACAATGGATCATTAGCACACTGATGGCTGTTTACTATTCACAGAGGGCTGAGTGATACTAGCAATCACAGCATTGTAAGAGGGGGACAGTTGAACCCGGAGGCATCTTCATCCCTGAAAGAGTGACCGCTGGCCTGGAGATGAGTGTAGACCGCAGAATCCTGGCCTGATGATGTTGATCTTCTGTGCTGGGCCATCCTTTTGGCCAGTGGCTGTTTAGTTTCCCCGATGTAAGACTGATCACAGCCCTCCTGACACTGAACAGCATACACAATATTACTCTGTTTGTGCCAGGGGACTGGATCTTTGGGATGAACCAGTCTTTGCCATAATGTATTTTGGGGTTTAAAAGCCACTGGGACGTTATGTTTAGAAAATAAACGTCTCAGTTCTATTTCGTATAGGCTTCGCCCTTTAAGAGCTTTCGCTTAGTGGGTTTATCCCGTTATGCGGAGCATTAGCACTGAAAAAAATTTAGTCCACGCCCACCTGCTGTGTGGGCCCCACCCGGTCCGTATAAATTACGTTAAGAGCGGGAAATCGGCTCCCATTTTTTCTTCAGCGAGCTAAAATAGCACTGTCAGAAGAACAAAGAAGGAAAATAGTGTAGATGACCAACCATTGTTAAGGATGCTTGGCCCGGCAGTCGACCTCCGGTCGTCCGGTGAGTTCTCCTCCCCGAGGAGAAGCTGACAAGCAGTCTTATTTCAAGGTAAGCGCCGAGGAATATTTCCCAGTGACAGGTCACTACACGCTGGACAACGCCATCTTGTATTTTTCCTCTTATCGCCGACCCTCGGAGTGAATCGGATGGTTCCTCCGGGACAGGCGTGCTCAGCTGCAGCCCCCGCTGCTCATTCCCTCCTGGGGAGCGTAGTGTTGGTGGAGGGGGGCTGAGTGAATGCTCACCCCATCCCACCTCGTTTCGCATTGGCGATCACACCGCTCCCGGCCGACGGCGCCCTCAGGGGTTGCCCGGCGTAACCCAGGAGGCGGCTGACATGAAAGGACCCTTTTTTACGTCCTACGCCTTTCCCGCCAGTTCGGATGATCCGGCGGGAAGGTTGTTTACTGGGCTCCATTCCGGCTCACCGTCTTGATCCATATGGCCTCGTGCTCCCAACAGGACGTCCTACGGGCGAGGCCACAGATGGGTTCTTTCCTGGTAGATTGGGGGAGCCGGTCTCCACAGTCCGCACCCATCGCCAGAGCAGGGGTTCACTGAGCGGAAAGTCCCTCCGTGCCCTCTGGAGCCGAGCCTGATGGAGGCTTCATTGGAGTAAGATGTTCGAGGTGGACCAGCGTCTCGTGCCTCCGGTTAGCATAACCGAGACGGTGACACCGCTCTCCAACTGAGCTCACCAGCATGTGTTCCACACGGCCGCAGCAAACAACACGTTACGCTGTTGGCGT
>NC_056511.1:29442467-29450325 GCF_014905685.2 Nematolebias whitei | reverse complement strand
CTAGGACTCAGACACGGTAGAATCCTGCCAGCGTCTGCGGACGTGTACCAACACGAGAGAACGCTAAATGTCAATTATAATTATCGTGGAGCCATAGGACGATCCACCGCTGGTTGGACGTGCCTGCTCACAGCCTGTGGTCGTAATGCCTTTCACCTTCTTCTCTCCCTCTGGTATCACGGTTTTCTGAACCAAGCTCAGGAGGAGGGATTGGCAGCTCCTTTGCCCCAAGTGCGTGAACGCATCATGGTTCCCAGGCCTACGACATTTGTTATCAGGGTGCTCGTGGAACCTGCCGTGGAGGGGGGACGCTTCCCTCCAGGCGGGAGGAACGATCAGGAATTAATCAGAATAGGCCAGCACCTGTGGTTTGGCCGCTGTGCAGATCTTTGAGAGGATGGATCGCTCTCAAGGTGTAGTGCGTACGATTCAGGAGTCACGTGCTGCATCCACCATAGCGCTGTTCACATCAAGTAGTCAGTTTTCCAACGCTGCTGTACAGAAAGGCGTAGAGGCCACTTCATGTCCACTGGATGACATGCTGTCTTTCGGCAGCAGCCGAGGGACAGAAATCTGGTGTCCAGCACAACTATTGTATGCTGCAACCGTGTTTTTCTTTTGTCTCAAAGTTGTCGTAGACAGAACAACCTTTAATCATCCTCTGACGGAGCATTTTGTCTCAGATTGATATAGCGGCTGTGGGCCTGTTGTGACACGGGAAACGCTCAGTGTCAATTATGCGCTTCTCTGAGCCCATGAGACGAACCACCGCCGGGGGGTGGATGCGTTTGTCCACAGTCCATGGCCCAAAATGCTTCTGTACGCGTTTTTCTCCACCTCCTCTGATCTTACGGTTCTTGAACCGAGCTCAGGAGGAGGGATTGACAGCTCTCCTGGTGGCCCCAAGCACGTGGGTGCACCATGGTTCCCAGCCCTGAAACGCCTGCCGTCGGGGTGCCCGTGGAAACTGCCGTAGAGGGAGGACGCTCTCCTTCCAGGCAGGAGGAGCGACCAGGAGTTACCCAGAAATAGGCCAGCACCTGTGGGTCTGGCCGTTGAACGAATCCACTTAGAGAGGATGGGTTGCCCACAGGATGTAATGCGCACAATTCAGGTTTCTCGTGGTGCATCTACCACAGCGATGTACACATCAAAGCGGACAGCTTTTTAGTGCTGATGTACAGAGAAGGGTGTAGAGGCCTCCTCATGTTCTTTAGGTGGCATGCTGTTCTTTCTGCAGCAGCTGATGGACATAAATTTGCATCCAGCACGTTTAAAACGTACGCTGCAGCCATCTCTTCCTGACATGAAGGTTTCTGAGACAGAACAGGTTTTATCATCCGCTGATGAAACGTTTTCTAAAGGTGTACAGAGACGCAGGCCTGTCTCACACCCACTTGTTTCCAGTGGGATTTAATACTGGTCCTGCAGGTCATGATCAAAGCTTCATTTGAGTCTTTGGATCAGGTTCAACTTAAATTCTTGTCTCTTTAAACAGCCCTGCTGCTGGCTTTAACATCCGCTAAGAGAGTGAGTGTTTTTATCTGCTCTCTCTGTCGCTCCGTCATGTCTCAGAAATTAGGCTGACGGCAGCTCAGCTGATTTTAGACCAACCCAGCTTTTATGCCTAATACTTCACGAGCTCTTTTAATCAAGAGCGATATCGTTGGAGGGGTCGTCCCCCCCCCCCCACACACACACACACAGATCAGAAGAAGTAACGTCTTTTTATCTCCTCTGTCCTGTGCGGGCGTTGACGTGTTACATAGCGTGCACAGCTACAATGCGTCAACATTTGTTTGTGCATTATAGAGATGCACCTGCAGGTCGCCCGTTATCCACCCAGTGCTTGTCACACTGGCTGTGTGAGACTATTTCTGAAGCCTACAGAGCATCAGAATTAGAGTCTCCTGTCAACCTCAGAGCACACTCTATCAGGGGTATCGCTTTTTCGACTGCTTTGCATAATGGTATGTCAATGCAGGATATTTTGCACTATGGCCGCGTGGTCAACACCCTGCTCATTTATTCGCCTTTATTTAGGTGATGTGACGGCCTGTTCCATGACACATTCTGTCCTTAGTGTTTACAGAATGAATATTGTTGTTTCATGGAACTCAGTTTTACTCACATCTGTCTGCATGCATTACAGTGTGAGATGTTATCAATCACAAGTTGTGACTGTTATTTGATTCTATTGTCATTAATCAGTTCACGACTATTGTTACCAATCAGTTCATCTGATTAATAATCAACTCTTGTTATTATTAATCTGTTCATACGGTTCAGCCGTAAACCGGTTGGTTCATGGCTCTTTTCAGTGTTTTTCCCTCCCCGTTGATGTTTCCGGGGCGTTCATGCATTCAGAATGCATAGTTACACAACATGCGTCTGTGCATGGCACACATAATTACGCAATGCATAATTACGCACATGGGAGCTGAGTGATTAGACTTTTTTGGGCAAGCTTCTGCTTCATACGGTGTTTGAATGGACCCAGTGAGGCGAGGACCACATCTGCTTCGCCCTTAACCCACTAAGCGAAAGCTCTTAAAGGGCGAAGCCTATACGAAATAGAACGTTGGTTACGTACTGTAACCCCAGATTCTATGAGTATAGGCGTAGCCCTTTAAGCGTCGGGCCTCACTGGCTCCTGAATGGCTGAAGAAAAAAGCTATTTTGGGAGCCGATTTCCCGCTCTTAACGTAATTTATACGGACCGGGTGGGGCCCACACAGCAGGTGGGCGTGGACTAAATTTTTTCAGTGCTAATGCTCCGCATAACGGGATAAACCCACTAAGCGAAAGCTCTTAAAGGGCTACGCCTATACTCAGAGAATCTGGGGTTACAGTACGTAACCAACGTTTCTCTGATACTCCCTCAACATACCACAACATGACCACTGGTCTGGGTCTGGGTTCCTCCTTTTCACCTGATGGCTGACTGGAGTCCTGTATGGGTTTCTTCTCTGCTTTCAGGAAGGCCCAGTTAGGATATCCACATTGCTCTAGAGCCTGTCTTGTGTAGGATTTCTCCTTCTGCCTGGCTCCTGAGTTAGTGGGGATGCTGTCTGCTCTGAAAGTCCTGATGACTCCTAACTTGTGCTCCAAAGGGTGATGGGAGTCAAACTGCAAATACTGGTCTGTGTGGGTGGGTTTGCGGTACACCTCGGTTTGCAAAAGTCCTCTATCAGAGACTGAGACCTCACAGTCCAAGAAAGCCAACCTGACATTTTTTACATCTTCTCGTGTGAACATGAGAAGATGTAAAAAAATGGCAGGTTGGCTTTTTGTTTTCTTGTTTTTTGAATGTCCAGAGGACCAGATTGAACTTTTTTGGATTCCTGTCAATAATCTCATTATTTACTGCATCAGGCACATTGGTTTGTGTCCTTAGGAATAAAAGTTGCATTTCTTGAGGTTTAATAAATCAAACACTAGAGCTAACAGGAACTAGCAACAAGGAAAGGCTGGCCCTCTTTCAGTAGTTTTACATGTACTGTTGTGTCAAAAATAATTTTTGCTAACTTTTGTTTATTGGCCTGATCAGAGTTCATGTCTTATTTCATAAAGCCCAGTGTTTGTTTTGTACCATTATGTGACTATTCAGAGTAAAATAAACAGAAAACGTTTTAAAGGTGGACTTTATTTTGCCTGTCATGGTGCAAACAATTATGATAAAGGTCCTGCAGTTATTTAGCATGCTGTGAAAGTGAGCTAGATTTAGAATTGTTTTTCTCATTCAGACAGAGCTGCTGTGTGTTGAATTGCTGCCTTTTATATTAAAAGCAATCTGCTTGTACAGAGAATGATTCTTTAAAATTCAGACATGCATGTTAGGCTGATTGGTAACTCTAAATTGTCCCTAGGAGTGAATGATTCTTTGTCTCTATGTGTCCCTGTGATTGACTGGAGACCTGTCCAGGGTAGAGGATGACATTTTTTCAGGAGTCCTGCAGGTCACGAGATTCCAGCAGGACTCCGGCAGGACAAGAGTCAATTTTATTATAACTCACAGGATTGGGATGGGACAGGACAAAAAGTTAACAGGAACAGACAGGAGCGGAAACTAACAAATAGGATAAAAAAAATAAAATAAAAAAATAAAATAAACTTTGGACAGGTGCCGCTATTTTGTAGTTTTCTTTCAATAAGGCTTCACTCTGGAATACCAGACTTGCAATTCTCCAGTCTGTAATGTGTTAAACACAAAGTAATATAAAAAGGAATGGGTAGAAGATTAAATCAAATTCAATGTATTTCCTAAAGACTAAATGGAAGAAAAAAACAGGAGCGGTACAAGAGTGGGAGTGATTCTGAATGGGAGCAGGAGTCATGTTACCAGGAGTGGGACAGGACAGGATTTTTTCTGTGGGACCAGGATGGGACAGGAGTGAAAATCCACTCCCGTGTCATCCTCTAGTCCAGTGTGTCCCCCGCTTCTCGCACAGTGATAACTGGATATGGGCACCACTATGACTTTCGCGACCTGAAAAGGAACGGGATGGATGGATGGATTTTATTTTTTAGAAAAGACAAGAGGGTGGGAAAACTTTTCCCCCCAAACACTCTATTTTCTTTTTCCATACTTATCCATCCATTATCTTTACCCGCTTCTTCCTTTTCGGGTCATGGGGGTCACTGGTGCCCATGTCCAGCCATCGCTGTGTGAGAGGCGGGTGACACCTTGGATATGTTGCAAGTCCATCACAGGGACACATAGAGATAAACGAGACAAACAACCATTCACTCTCTCACTCACACCTAGAGACAATTTAGAGTTACCAGTCAGCCTAACATGCATGTTTTTGGTCTGTGGGAGGAAACTGAAGTACCTGGAGAAAACCCACACATTCAATTAAATTCAATTAAAAAATACTTTATTAATCACAAAGGGAAATTAAACATGCACGGAGAGAACATGCAAACTCCACCCAGATAGTCCCCCAGCCAGGATTTGATTCAGCGACATTCTCGCTGAGAGACAGCAGCTCTACCAACTGCGCCACCGTGCCGCTCATACTAACCTGGAAAATACTAAAAACAAACTCCATACTTTTTGACTGCAAAGTGAACCTTTGTAGTACCACTAAGTACATTAGTAATATATAAGTAGTATATAAAGTAGTTGTTTTTAGGACTAATTTGTCTGAATACTCAGAAAGTCCCTTGGACATGGTGAATTCTAGAATTGCGCCGCTCAAGGTGGCTGCATGTTGGAGCAGCTCTGTTACTTTCATTCTGAGATTTTGCTTTTGGAACCTTTAATTCCTCTTTTTCTGGATGTAAGTCACATTTTTTGGATGATTGTTTCCTCTGGTATCAGATGCTGTGCAGCTGGAAGGATTTTTACTGCAACTTTTTTAGTTTTGAACATTTGTTATGATGCGTAACCATGGCAACAAGGCAGTTTTCTACAACCAACAGCAGCTGATTAACATCTCAAAAGCTCAAATAATATCTCAACTACAGCCCCAAATCTCAGATGAGTTGAAAGGGATGTTCTGTGGATGCATTCTCATCTACTGCCAGCAGTGCTGGAGTGTCTGACCACTGAGATCCTGGAACTAGCAGGAAACACGGCTCATGACAGCAGAAGGACGGATCGTCCCTCGGCATCTACAGTTGGCTGTCCGCAGCGACGAGGAGCTCGGCAGACTGCTGGGAGGAGTGGCCATCGCTCTGGGAGGAGCTCTGCCCGGCATTTGGGCGGTCCTACAGCCCGGGAACCGGGAGGCCAGCCAAGTCTGGGTGGATGGATCGAACGGCATCTGCAACCAGTTTCTTAGGATCCACTGTGGGATGGACCTTTACAAGAGATCCTTCCTGCCTACAGCCATCAGTATCTATAACATCTCTTAATGAAATGAGGATAACGAGTTACAACAATAAATAATTTCCCTTTGGGATTAATAAAGTATTTTTGAATTGAATTGAAGTTGATTTATAGAAGTTCTTGGTCTTAAATTTAGGTCAAAGCAGCCTTAATGCCAAGATGGCCGCGCTCAGAGCAGTTGCAGCTTCACAGGCTCCCGGTACCATCCCAGTTTTTAGAAGTTTTGATATTGACTCTGTGCCTGACTCCGCGCGATTTATGCGTGTGAACTATAGCCGAACCGAAATGATGAGAATAGGAGCGGATTTGCCACGAAATATAGCAGAAATCAGCAACAAACTCAAAGCTACGCTCGGCAGAATGCAGATCTTAAAGTCATCTACCTGGAAGCTGCAGCAGAGGCGTTCCAGCGGGCAGAAGAGGAAGCGCTGCTCCCGGCTTAAGAGGAGAGGATGCCGGGCGGGGGTTATGGTGAGGCTACGAGCTAACGCTAAAGCCGGTAAACTCCCCATGCCGTCTCTCTTTCTGTCGAATGTCCGCTCGTTGGACAACAAGATGGATTTACTTCGTCTGAGAGCGGGCGCCTCAGAAGAGATGAAGAAGTGTGCAGTGCTTTGCCTCACGGAAACGTGGATTACAAGCGAAACGCCGGACACAGTCTTCCAGCTGGATGACAGACTTTTTTTTCGAGCGGACCGCTGCAGCGAGCTAACGGGGAAATCACGGGGGGGCGGAGTGTGCATTTACGTGAGTAAAAGTTGGTCCACGAACTGTACTGTTGTAAATAGCTCATGCTCGAAGGCTTTGGAGCAAATAACAGTGAAATGTCGGCCACATTATCTACCCCGCGAGTTCACAGTGACTTTTATCACAGTTGTTTACATTCCTCCGGACGCTAATGCTAATGAATCACTGCAGGAGCTACATGATATCATCAGCTCGCTCCAGAACAAACACCCCGAGGCTCTTTACGTTGTAGCCGGAGACTTTAACCACGTGAATCTAAAGGAGTGTCTCCCAAGCTTTTATCAACATGTGACGATTCCGACACGTGGAGACCGCACGCTGGACCGTGTTTACACGAACGTAAAAGATGCATACAAAGCCGAACCCCGCCCCCACCTAGGACTGTCAGACCACATCTCAATCTTCCTGGCTCCTGCTTACATGCCCCCGCTGAGACGCTCCAGACCGGTACAAAAGAAAGTTAAATGTTGGAGCCAGGACAGTGGCCCCATACTGAGAGATTGTTTTGACCGAACAGACTGGCAGGTTTTCAGAGAAGCTGCTGAAAATGGAGGTTCGCTTGATCTTGACCAATACACATCCTCAGTACTGGGTTACATTAGTACATGTACTGACACAGTCTCCACTATCAGAAATGTTAAAAGCTACCCAAACAGAAAACCTTGGCTGAATGCAGAGGTGCGTACCCTGCTGGAAGCCAGGAACACTGCCTTCAGGTCTGGAAACTCAGAGGAGCTGAGTAGGACAAGGAAAGAGCTGGTTGCTGGTATTAAGAGGGCCAAGGCCACATATGCAAAGAGGATCGAGGGTCAATTCATCTCACAAGACCCTCGGAGCATGTGGAGGGGCATTAAGTGCATAACAGATTATAAAGGAAGGAGTGAACAATGCCCCAAAGACCCATCTCTGCCTGATGCCCTCAACAAGTTCTATGCACGCTTTGAAGACCCGAACAGACCACCCAGCACCAGACTCACCTCGCCACCGGATGAAGAGCATCTCAGCGTGACCTCAGCAGAAGTAAGGAGTACCTTGAGGAGGATTAATCCGCACAAAGCAACTGGCCCAGACAACATCCCCGGAAAAGTGTTGAAGGAATGTGCTGATCAGCTCTATGAGGTGCTGGCAGACATCTTTAACACCTCACTTACCCTGGAGACAGTTCCCACCTGCCTGAAGACTGCCACCATCATCCCAGTCCCAAAAAGCTCTACAGTGACTGGTCTGAATGACTATCGGCCAGTGGCCCTCACCCCGATAGTCGCTAAATGCTTC
>NC_056511.1:29433385-29442367 GCF_014905685.2 Nematolebias whitei | reverse complement strand
GGGGGGGGGGGGGGGGCTCCTCCTCAGGCCTCTCGGATGACTCACCATAGCATGTACCAAAAACTCTTTATATCACAGGTTAAATAGTCAGAAAAACAACATTTTATTAAACTCTCAACTCACCATCGTATGACCGTAGGGGGCGGTGTTGCACTGTTGCAGACCATAGAGTATGGTGTAACACCGGGTCCAATCCACCGAACCAGAACCAGTTTCGGTTTAAGTTTCGTTTTTGACGTGCTGCATGTTTCTTCACGTTTGCAGTTTAATAATAATAACTAATAGTTTAGTTTTTCCTGTGACTTATTTGCAGTATGATAAATGGTAGGAGCATAATATACGCTCCCAATGTTTTGTTGGTCTTTGTTTTTTTTGTTGTTGTAAATAATTGCCTTTTTTTGCGGTTTTATTTATTTATTTATTTTTGTATCTTGAAATCTATGACGTCATCAAATACTCGAGTTCTATTCGGGTTTTATTATGTTAATGTCGAGTTTAAAAATTATATACTCGTTCAACCCCTAGCCACCGGTACAAATCCAACCTGCTTTGGACTGGGCTTGGTTCCGATTTTCATGCATGAGAATTTGCCATATCATTCCTCATATATATTAAAATCTAGGTGTAACTCATTCAAATAAGCCTGAGTCATTCTGAGTTGTGATTTTCAAGGCCTTGTCATTGCAAAGTACTTCTGCATAATACTTCTGTATAACTCTTTCACTCACAAAATACTTCTGAAAACATTTCTGAGAACACAGTGTTCTTTTCCTAAATTTTCAACATCATGAACAAATTTTAAACAGGATACACTTTAAAATCACAAAGATTACAGTATCACTTGATTATTTACTTGTTTTTTGATTATAATAAACAAATCATTTTTATTTATCTGAACTGACAATTTTATTAGAAAGAAAAGTCGTCTTCTCCTCAGCGCCTTCCTCTGCCTGCGTGTGTGTCCAAGCGTGACGGCATTTGTGTGTGGAGGTGTGTCGCTAGACTCATGAGGAGGTGACGGAATGGGATTAAGAGCAGGAGGTGCAGCAAAATCCTTCTGAGGTGGTGGTGGGTGACCTGGACTCTGACCTTGTACGGCTTTGAGTTCCAGACAACCCCGCCCCATGTCAGAAATGTTATTTGTTGCTACGGCTAGTTTCGCCTCACAGGCTTTTAAGCGTTCCTGTGATGTATGACATTCACTTTGTAAATGCACGCCTTGGTCGACCAATGCCGCTTTTTCCAATCTGCACTCAATCAGAGCTTTCGATGTGAGCTGCAACAGTTTTTGTAGAACATTGTTGTCTGAACGCAGTGTTTGGCACTTAATCTGTCCCTCCCTCATCTTCTCCTCATATGAGTGAGCTTGTAATGACAGCTGAGCTTGTGAGAGCTCTCTGTCACGTTGTAACTCATTCGCACGGGTCTCCTGATCAAATTTAGACTGTGCCATGAGTTTGAGGTGCTCCTCTTTCGCTGTTTAACCTTAACTCAAGGTTGTCAGCCTTGTTTACCACAGCATAGAATGTTGCTTTCAATAAGAGCGCCAATTTAGCCAGCTGGTCATAGCTTGACTTTGTTCTAGCTGTAGAGGTCACACCCTCTGCAACATCCTTCAGCTCTTCCAATAACTCTTTGGAGTTCATGCTGTCCACCTATACACCATATGGATCTAAGGATTCCGTGAGCAGCGCCAACGCTCTCTCTAACCAATCCATAACACAAGGATCAATATTCCTTTCTGTCACATCAGCCATGATTATTCACTGTTCAGCACTTATCTGGTTAAATAGTTGCCAACTTCAGAGATTTTAACAGGTAAATATTTGTATTCAAGTGAGCAATGAGTTCATGTACTCTAAAGCACTCAAAATTAAATAAACCTGCAATTTTTCTAAAAGTCTCACAGCAACTGTAGTTTTCAAACGCTTTTTAAGCAGTTCTATATACCAGAAATTCGCTATTTAAAACAGTCACTCATAAAACAGGCTGGATGAACAAAAAGAAGAAAAAGAATGAGAGGAATTATCAGTCACCCTTTAGGAAAACTGTTATACTCCTCTTTCAACAGCAGGTGGTGGTGTAAGCTTATTTATAACAGCAGAAGTCTATGACAACTTCCTGTGGATCGTCCTGCTGACATCCGGTCGTTAGCCGTTAGCTAGACGTAGCACACGGTCGAACACGGTCAAATCAGCATTCTCTGAACAGAATTAGAGCTTAAACGAGGCATTGTTTTAACAAGAACGACTATTTGCATGAAACATGAGTTTTGGGAACAGTGGCAGGCTTCATTTAGCGATTTTAAACACAGAGGAGGCTTCGGTTGAACCGAGATTCATTTCCGGGGTCACGTGACTTCATAGGCACGTGAGAAACGGGGTGGGCTTTACAATCTATCATCAGAGGGAGTGAACGCAGACACGTCACCCGTTTCTCAGCGAATCAGAGCGACCCAAACAGCGGTTTTCAACCAATCACAGCTCGTGATTCCAGCTAGCAGTGTTAGCAGTTAGCCTGAAAAAGTCCGGTCAACTCTCGCCCATAAAACTTCAAAAATGCACACTTTACTGTTGCAAATGTAACAAAGCTCTTTTAACAGTGGTCTGAGACGGCGCTCAGCTTCAAAACAGCGTTTTATTCATTCAAAACACGACTCGTTCAACGAATCAGAACCGAGTCGGACCGCAGAACCGGGTCAGACAAAACCCCCTTCTCTGCTACAGTCTAAACAGAATAAAGCGTTTTTCCACAGCATGCCAGCATTAGTTACACAACAGATATACAAATTTCAGCTTTAAAATGAACACATCGACATTACTTTCAGCTCTCTGAACACCACAAGCAGAATCATGCTGTATCAAGCTCAAAACTCGGACCTGTTCATGCCAACACTCAGCGTCCATCTCAATGACACAGACTCCGTCACATATAATTCACACCTCTTTAAACATTCGTACGGCCACAAAATGTCTAAAGGGGAGGATAGGTCCTAAATTATCTCTTTTAGAGACCATGCGCGTCACGAGAAGCTCTTTAGAGACCACGTCCGGGCCACCAGATTGTAGTATGGTAAGGCTAGGTTAGCTTCAGTTAGCTTAGGAGCTCCACTACAGTCAATTTTTAATAACGGGTTCTCACTTTTTCGAGCTACTTGACAGATATGTGACAGAGGTACTGTGTTGGAGATGGTCTAATCAGTGACATGAGACGTTAATTTTCTTTGACCCATCAAAATGAATGTGGTCATTTATTAACAGAATCAAAATTTAACATCAAAACATGGTACACTTGATTATACTGAACGGCTCTGATTAATAAAACTTGGCACGTTTTACTTAATAAAAACAACAGACATTTCTGAAGATATCTGGATTAATTACTGGCAAGATAGAAGTTTGAAGATGGAAAGGAAGGAGTTTAAATGGAGAGAAAAGATGTGGAGGAAGAAAGTGTGTTGACTAGGAATGGCACCCTTCATCCGACCCCAGCTCAGCCCGGGTACACTAGGCAGTGAAGCGACTCGTTACCTTTGCAGAAGATAGGTCAGCTCCGGTACGGAGTTCCATTTCAACGCTACCTTTCAGCGTCTCCTTAGGATGGCTGAGAATCGTCCGAAGTAGTGACGGTACTCCGTTCAACAACATGCTCACCTCCTGGGTGGACTCACAGCTCGCTGTGAGTCCTTCAGAGGTTCCACTCAGATGTGGAAGGCTCCATAATCCCAACCAGAACCAGAAGAAGTCACGGAACCAACCAACTCACTCCAGAACTTCTTTCAGAACTGAACTTCTAAACTAACTGGAACTAGGAAGTGTTGACTTTTAAAGAGTTCTGCTTCCGGTCACTTTTGGGAAGTCCTGATTGGTTGAAAGAACCAACAGGGGTGTGGTTTTAATGACATCAGAGGGTCATTACAAGTCAAGAAAACAGCGGAGATGTTTAAGAACAGACAGAGAAATGTTTTGGAGAAATGACAGACTTACAGGTGCCAGTTTTCTTGTTTCTGTCTGAGAGGTTTAAAAACATGACAGTTCGTTCCCATAAACTTGTTTTTGACTGTCTCCAACTTTTGACCGACATCAATCCTTTCTCATTTCAGACAGAAGATCAAAAATGCATAATTACTTTGTAACATAGACATTTAACTTGATTTCTACTTTGAATGAGGATTAAAAAAATCATTAATACTGTTTCACAGTTGATTTAAAATGAGTGGTTCATTTCAACATTTAAAAATGGTATGAACTAAACACACTTTTGATTATCAAGACATTGTAAAATAGTAATGATGATATAAAAAGAGAGTGTTCTTTCAATTGATTAGTTCAGGATACAATTAGAAAGTCTCTGGATGAGCTAATTTGTATTTCTGGATTCAAATAAATGAAATAACAGTTCCTGTCCCATGAAGGTCTTCAGAGGCAGGTTTTGACCGGAGGCCGAGTTCACTACAGCAGTATAAGACTGTTTGAACTGAAGGATAGATAGTGAGGGAGCAAGCAGCGTGTCTCTTTAAGAAAAATAGTTAAAATGGATTTTAAAGAGAAAGGGAAGGGTCAGTGAAGAGCACTGGAGTTGAGCCTTTTGTCATCCAGTGTCTTCAGTAGAAAGGGAGAGAGACGAAGAAACAATAAAGCCGATAAATGAACATGAGGTTGATAATTTTAATTTATCATGCGATTAATTGATTTATTGTTTATTGCCTAACGTTCAGTACCATCGGAACACCACGGTGTATTCAAGAGCATAAGAACCATGAAATTCAGAAAGAATCAAGCCATAACCAAACAGAACCGAGCTCAATAAAGAAGCCAACTACACAACAATGTGAGCTTTCTAACAACTTTGTTAATAAAGGCTGAGTGAACATACTTCATTAGAATCAGACTTTTTAAAAGAGCAAGTCAGCCTTTCATTGTTTGCTCTGTGTGTTCTGTTTAAATTTTAAGTGCACAGCTGTGTTTTCGGTTTTGATATGCAGGGAAAACAACTTATTTTTGAGACATTTCTTTTGCAGTTACAGCTGTTTGTAAAAGGTGAGGTGTCTATAAGGGTGCATTCACACCAGCCCTGTTTAGTCCACTTTAATCGAACTCCAGCTCGTTTTCCTAGAAAGTCCGGTTCGATTAGGGAGGTGTGAACGCGCCATCGAAATTTGTCGCGGAACAAAAAGGCGAACTCTGGCCCGGGCTAAAACCTAGGTCTCGGTCCGGTAGAAGCGAACTCCAGCGCGGTTCGAGTACAGTGTGAATGTAAACAGACCGGACCCCGCTCCACAGGACAAACAAAACACGCATTTCTCTTACCTTATATGGAGCCGTCAGCTGCCTTGTGTGGATAAACAATATTCTCCGTGGTCTTCTGTCTCATCTTCTGCTCATGCCAAGTCCATTTTTGAAAAATGACAAAATATAACTGCTAAAACTTGATGCCACTTCGTTTTTATTTTTATTTACAGAAGAAGAAGAAGACGTGTCTTCAGAGGTTTTTGTGTCGTTTCTTTCAGTAGTTCTTGGTGCAGCGCCCCCTCAGGCAAGCAGGGGAATAGGTTGGTTCAACAGGTTGGCTCGACTGCACAGTGCAGTGTGAATGCAAACGCACCAGCTCAAATGTAAACAAAAGGTCATGAATATTGGTCCCGAACCAAGTCTACCGGACTATCTGGTGTGAAAACGACCTAAATAAAGGTGTCTGTGACAATTGGGACTAAGCTTTGACTCAGAAATATATTTTTATTACTTTATATTTTTTTCTTTCCATAAATATATATATCACCACTCATTAAAAAAAATATTGAGATATTAATTTTGGTCCATATCGCCCAGCCCTACGTGGCACTATATAATCTGAGTATAAACTGAATTGAATTTTGTAGTTCAACTTGGGCAACATCATTTATTCACAGATTTGCCAGGTGTTTGTATGGACATTTACATCTTTATGACATTCTTGTATATAATTGAAGGAATTCATGAGATAAAAATCATAATCTACTTCATTTGTCTATCAGTTTTCCACAACAGTATTCCCCCCCGCCCCCCAACTAAAAATGGTGTGACATCATGTGACGGATGATGCCAACTTCGAGACATTCTCATAGTTAACCTGATGTCATTTATAGATTAAGCAGAGGCATCATCCATTTTTATTATTATACCTGCTTCTCCTTTTTGAGTCGTGGGTCGCTGGTGCTTATCTCCATCAACTACTTTGCAAGAGGAGGAGACACCATGGACAGGTCGCAAGTCCATCACAGGGACACAGAGACAAACAACCATTTGTCACATGGTTTTGGTCTGTGGGAGGAAGCTGGAGTACCAGCAGAAAACCCACACGTGCAGGGGGAGAACATTTCAACTTCACACAAAGGCCCGAGGCAGGGAGGCGATCCTGTGACCTTGCTGAGGCAACAGCTCAGCCACTGTGCCACCGTTTTTTTAATCTAGATTTCCTTTGTAATTCACCAAGTTTTGTTTTTCACAAAAGAAAATCCAAATTGATATAAAATGTTCTTTCATCGTTACTAATCTACAGGATGACTGATTTAATTTTTTACATTTCTTCTCTTGCAGTTGCTCGCTTGGCTGTTACAAGAAGCATAAAGGTGAACAAGTTTCATCCCTGATTTTGTATTTATATATTTAGTTGTGACTTCATTCCCAAAATACTATGAACATTTATTTATTTTTCTGTCCGCAGACCTTTGTGCTCCTGATGAGAAGCCTGCTTCACTCAATCCTGGATCTAAAGATGCTGACAACCCAGGTATTATTTCAGCATAATTTCTATGATAGTAATCATTTCTTACGTTAATGTTAGCATGCAGCCACATTTTATTCTGGGTTGGTGGTAATGTTTATTTGTCCAACGGCCACTTGTCACATCAAGATTGACAGTGAATTGTGTTAAATAAGTTTATAAAGTGGTGAAAATCTCGGCCTTTCAGATTTTCTAAACATGCGTATATTTTTAAATTATGTTTGTCAGTTTCTGCAGAAGCATGGAGTGTTCATGACCTTCTGCAGGAAGCGGACATCATAGACAAGGTGCCACTGCAGAGGCTCCAGTTATTGGGTATTCAAATCTACATTTCTTCACTCATGGATTATTATAACAATATCACTTCACGTAAATACTGTCTTATTGATTGTTTTTTTACAGGTCAATCAAAAGAGCTCAGAGATCTTCTTTGCAACCCCCACCTGAGGCGATTACTGCGTTCTGTTGACAGCGCAGAGAGCAAAGCTGAGGCGATGAAGGCTGCCATGCAGGAGCCTCTGTTTGTAGAGTTTTCAGATCAGTGTTTAACAGTAGTTGAAAAGGAAACAAATGGGTTTACATCTGATAATGATTGTGATTTGTAAATGTTTGTATTTCTTTGGTAGTTGACCACACATGTCATGCATGTACATATGTTTCTGTTGAACCGTGTTTGTGTCAGATGTTCAAATAAATGCTTAAACCATTTTCAACAAATTCTTCAACAATGGCAGAATTATTTGGCAATAAAAGTACTGTTTATTTAATATATTTTCATTTATTTTGACAAAACTGTTCAAATATTTATCTTTACACTAACCAGCCTCCACAGTGGAACCCCTGACAGATGACTAACATCTGTCCACAGCAGGACTGTGCAAAAAATGCAAAAGTTTAAAGCTATGCAACAAACTTCTTGGGTTCTAATCTGAGCGCCTGCATTACACCTCTTGGTTTCGAAGAGAGCCCACTCTGTTAACAACATACTGCAAAAATCACAGGACACCCACTCCCCGAGGCTCTACGTCCATAACCAAGCAGGGACTAACAGTAGGTGGTTTAAATGTTGCAACAAGTGTTATTCAGAGTTGCATAACTAAAACAGCTGGTTTTGCAAAGTATATTTTTTCACAACAGACGCATTTACCTAAACTCATTACTGAATAAATAGAAAAGTAAAAATGTAAGCCAGAGATGTCCCTGCAGGTCGTGCTCCATCAGAACTAGGAGAATAAACAATAGTATTATATTAAAGTTTGATAGTAAAAAAAACCAACCAATCACAAATCAAGTTTGTTCTTCCATGCAGACACAAGTTAAAACAAAACAAAAAAACCTTTGGTTTGTTTATCTAAAAAAGTTAAATCTGGTCCTCTGGACATTCAAAAAAAAACAAAAAGCAAATCAACAAAAAAATGTAGAAACGTTTCGTCTCTCATCCGAGTGACTTCCTCAGTCTGAGGAGCTGTATTCAGCTCAGTCTCTTAAATAGCACCGTCTCAGGGTGGATCAACCAGTTTTGCTGCTGACAACCAAAACCAGCTGATCACATGCTCAAGAAGGACCATCAGCCTAACAATGGATCATTAGCACACTGATGGCTGTTTACTGTTCACAGAGGGCTGAGTGATACTAGCAATCACAGCATTGTAAGAGGGGGACAGTTGAACCCGGAGGCCTCCACCCCTGTTTAATGATGGACGATTTCTTTTCACAAAGATGGCCTCCTTTACTCCTCTCTCAAACCATCGTTCCTCTGTCCAGGATGTGAACATCTTCATCCCTGAAAGAGTGACCGCTGGCCTGGAGATGAGTGTAGACCGCAGAATCCTGGCCTGATGATGTTGATCTTCTGTGCTGGGCCATCCTTTTGGCCAGTGGCTGTTTTGTTTCCCCGATGTAAGACTGATCACAGCCCTCCTGACACTGAACAGCATACACAACATTGCTCTGTTTGTGCCGGGGGACTGGATCTTTGGGATGAACCAGTCTTTGCCGTAATGTATTTTGGGGTTTAAAAGCCACTGGGACGTTATGTTTAGAAAATAAACGTCTCAGTTTCTCTGATACTCCCTCAACATTGGATGAAGATGTTCACATCCTGGACAGAGAGGAACGATGGTTTGAGAGAGGAGTAAAGGAGGCCATCTTTGTGAAAAGAAATCGTCCATCGTTAAACAGGGGTGGAGGCCTCCGGGTTCAACTGTCCCCCTCTTACAA
>NC_056511.1:29431779-29433285 GCF_014905685.2 Nematolebias whitei | reverse complement strand
TGATGGTTTGAGAGAGGAGTAAAGGAGGCCATCTTTGTGAAAAGAAATCGTCCATCGTTAAACAGGGGTGGAGGCCTCCGGGTTCAACTGTCCCCCTCTTACAATGCTGTGATTGCTAGTATCACTCAGCCCTCTGTGAACAGTAAACAGCCATCAGTGTGCTAATGATCCATTGTTATGCTGATGGTCCTTCTTGAGCATGTGATCAGCTGGTTTTGGTTGTCAGCAGCAAAACTGGTTGATCTACCCTGAGACGGTGCTATTTAAGAGACTGAGCTGAATACAGCTCCTCAGACTGAGGAAGTCTCTTGGATGAGAGACGAAACGTTTCTACATTTTTTTGTTGATTTGCTTTGTTTTGTTTTTTTGAATGTCCAGACGACCAGATTTAACTTTTTTAGATTTTTCTACCTGGATTATTGAGCATGCATCAGGATGTCTTCTTACCATAGCTATCTTTGGTGGAATTCCTCGAAATTCCAGCTCAGCAAGAAGCAAATTTCTCCATTCACACTTGAATGTGGGCCGTTTCTGGTTCTTACAGCTGGTCTAAATTTGAAGAATAGGGTTTAGGCATATAATTCGGGCTGAAAGGAAGAAAAATAACTCCAAACAAAGCTTATTCCAATGGATTTGCCCCTGTTCTCCTTGCAGCTGGAACCGTCCAAAAACTTGTCCTATATTCCACACACGTCCATGGTCCAAACAGTCCTGTTTGTTACATCCACACGAGTCAGTGGTCCCCAACAGCAGTGGTTTCACAGAGTCATCTGTATTTATAGGGTGAGGTTTTGACTGACACTCCCAAAAAGATCATGCCACCGGTAGGGCATTAACAAGAGTACTCGAGTAATCTACACATCGATTGCTAGGACATCTATCGAGGTTAAAAATGTAACGTCGGGTATCCGTAGTGACGTCATATTATGTGACCACCTGTTTTATGATATTTGTTCTTAAATAAAAACCAGGACTCGGAAGAATGAACAGCACAATGAACAAAATACACACACACTGTCCTGCTAGAATAATTCGTGTTATTTATTATTCCGCCACAGATACAGCAAAAAGCCAAGCTTCAACAGTACACACAAAGGTACAATCACACGTATTGATGTAGAAAGGAGCCCTCACCGTAACACGTAGACGGGAGAGCCGCACAGTCCAAGTGGAGCAGAACACCAACACAACACCGGACGTCTGGATCAAAGACTCACAATCGACTCTAATTCTGACTGAGCGCTCTCTTTCTTTAATACTTTTCCCCTTTCCACATCGTGTGAGAGCATCTCCCGGTGAACAAAACATGTCCACCTGGACTAAAAACTGTGAGAAACCTCGAGATAGCGTGAAAAACTGTGAGAACCTTCGAAATAGGGTGAGAAACCTCGAGATAGCGTGAAAAACTGTGAGAAACCTCGAGATAGCGTGAAAAACTGTGAGAAACCTCGAGATAGCGTGAAAAACTGTGAGAAACTTCGAAATAGGGTGAGAAACCTCGAGATA
>NC_056511.1:29422697-29431679 GCF_014905685.2 Nematolebias whitei | reverse complement strand
GGGGGGGGGGGGGGGGCTCCTCCTCAGGCCTCTCGGATGACTCACCATAGCATGTACCAAAAACTCTTTATATCACAGGTTAAATAGTCAGAAAAACAACATTTTATTAAACTCTCAACTCACCATCGTATGACCGTAGGGGGCGGTGTTGCACTGTTGCAGACCATAGAGTATGGTGTAACACCGGGTCCAATCCACCGAACCAGAACCAGTTTCGGTTTAAGTTTCGTTTTTGACGTGCTGCATGTTTCTTCACGTTTGCAGTTTAATAATAATAACTAATAGTTTAGTTTTTCCTGTGACTTATTTGCAGTATGATAAATGGTAGGAGCATAATATACGCTCCCAATGTTTTGTTGGTCTTTGTTTTTTTTGTTGTTGTAAATAATTGCCTTTTTTTGCGGTTTTATTTATTTATTTATTTTTGTATCTTGAAATCTATGACGTCATCAAATACTCGAGTTCTATTCGGGTTTTATTATGTTAATGTCGAGTTTAAAAATTATATACTCGTTCAACCCCTAGCCACCGGTACAAATCCAACCTGCTTTGGACTGGGCTTGGTTCCGATTTTCATGCATGAGAATTTGCCATATCATTCCTCATATATATTAAAATCTAGGTGTAACTCATTCAAATAAGCCTGAGTCATTCTGAGTTGTGATTTTCAAGGCCTTGTCATTGCAAAGTACTTCTGCATAATACTTCTGTATAACTCTTTCACTCACAAAATACTTCTGAAAACATTTCTGAGAACACAGTGTTCTTTTCCTAAATTTTCAACATCATGAACAAATTTTAAACAGGATACACTTTAAAATCACAAAGATTACAGTATCACTTGATTATTTACTTGTTTTTTGATTATAATAAACAAATCATTTTTATTTATCTGAACTGACAATTTTATTAGAAAGAAAAGTCGTCTTCTCCTCAGCGCCTTCCTCTGCCTGCGTGTGTGTCCAAGCGTGACGGCATTTGTGTGTGGAGGTGTGTCGCTAGACTCATGAGGAGGTGACGGAATGGGATTAAGAGCAGGAGGTGCAGCAAAATCCTTCTGAGGTGGTGGTGGGTGACCTGGACTCTGACCTTGTACGGCTTTGAGTTCCAGACAACCCCGCCCCATGTCAGAAATGTTATTTGTTGCTACGGCTAGTTTCGCCTCACAGGCTTTTAAGCGTTCCTGTGATGTATGACATTCACTTTGTAAATGCACGCCTTGGTCGACCAATGCCGCTTTTTCCAATCTGCACTCAATCAGAGCTTTCGATGTGAGCTGCAACAGTTTTTGTAGAACATTGTTGTCTGAACGCAGTGTTTGGCACTTAATCTGTCCCTCCCTCATCTTCTCCTCATATGAGTGAGCTTGTAATGACAGCTGAGCTTGTGAGAGCTCTCTGTCACGTTGTAACTCATTCGCACGGGTCTCCTGATCAAATTTAGACTGTGCCATGAGTTTGAGGTGCTCCTCTTTC
This sequence comes from Nematolebias whitei, assembly GCF_014905685.2. Lineage (NCBI taxonomy): Eukaryota > Metazoa > Chordata > Actinopteri > Cyprinodontiformes > Rivulidae > Nematolebias > Nematolebias whitei. The sequence goes on along the minus strand of NC_056511.1, from coordinate 29,430,204 downwards.
GCTGTTTAACCTTAACTCAAGGTTGTCAGCCTTGTTTACCACAGCATAGAATGTTGCTTTCAATAAGAGCGCCAATTTAGCCAGCTGGTCATAGCTTGACTTTGTTCTAGCTGTAGAGGTCACACCCTCTGCAACATCCTTCAGCTCTTCCAATAACTCTTTGGAGTTCATGCTGTCCACCTATACACCATATGGATCTAAGGATTCCGTGAGCAGCGCCAACGCTCTCTCTAACCAATCCATAACACAAGGATCAATATTCCTTTCTGTCACATCAGCCATGATTATTCACTGTTCAGCACTTATCTGGTTAAATAGTTGCCAACTTCAGAGATTTTAACAGGTAAATATTTGTATTCAAGTGAGCAATGAGTTCATGTACTCTAAAGCACTCAAAATTAAATAAACCTGCAATTTTTCTAAAAGTCTCACAGCAACTGTAGTTTTCAAACGCTTTTTAAGCAGTTCTATATACCAGAAATTCGCTATTTAAAACAGTCACTCATAAAACAGGCTGGATGAACAAAAAGAAGAAAAAGAATGAGAGGAATTATCAGTCACCCTTTAGGAAAACTGTTATACTCCTCTTTCAACAGCAGGTGGTGGTGTAAGCTTATTTATAACAGCAGAAGTCTATGACAACTTCCTGTGGATCGTCCTGCTGACATCCGGTCGTTAGCCGTTAGCTAGACGTAGCACACGGTCGAACACGGTCAAATCAGCATTCTCTGAACAGAATTAGAGCTTAAACGAGGCATTGTTTTAACAAGAACGACTATTTGCATGAAACATGAGTTTTGGGAACAGTGGCAGGCTTCATTTAGCGATTTTAAACACAGAGGAGGCTTCGGTTGAACCGAGATTCATTTCCGGGGTCACGTGACTTCATAGGCACGTGAGAAACGGGGTGGGCTTTACAATCTATCATCAGAGGGAGTGAACGCAGACACGTCACCCGTTTCTCAGCGAATCAGAGCGACCCAAACAGCGGTTTTCAACCAATCACAGCTCGTGATTCCAGCTAGCAGTGTTAGCAGTTAGCCTGAAAAAGTCCGGTCAACTCTCGCCCATAAAACTTCAAAAATGCACACTTTACTGTTGCAAATGTAACAAAGCTCTTTTAACAGTGGTCTGAGACGGCGCTCAGCTTCAAAACAGCGTTTTATTCATTCAAAACACGACTCGTTCAACGAATCAGAACCGAGTCGGACCGCAGAACCGGGTCAGACAAAACCCCCTTCTCTGCTACAGTCTAAACAGAATAAAGCGTTTTTCCACAGCATGCCAGCATTAGTTACACAACAGATATACAAATTTCAGCTTTAAAATGAACACATCGACATTACTTTCAGCTCTCTGAACACCACAAGCAGAATCATGCTGTATCAAGCTCAAAACTCGGACCTGTTCATGCCAACACTCAGCGTCCATCTCAATGACACAGACTCCGTCACATATAATTCACACCTCTTTAAACATTCGTACGGCCACAAAATGTCTAAAGGGGAGGATAGGTCCTAAATTATCTCTTTTAGAGACCATGCGCGTCACGAGAAGCTCTTTAGAGACCACGTCCGGGCCACCAGATTGTAGTATGGTAAGGCTAGGTTAGCTTCAGTTAGCTTAGGAGCTCCACTACAGTCAATTTTTAATAACGGGTTCTCACTTTTTCGAGCTACTTGACAGATATGTGACAGAGGTACTGTGTTGGAGATGGTCTAATCAGTGACATGAGACGTTAATTTTCTTTGACCCATCAAAATGAATGTGGTCATTTATTAACAGAATCAAAATTTAACATCAAAACATGGTACACTTGATTATACTGAACGGCTCTGATTAATAAAACTTGGCACGTTTTACTTAATAAAAACAACAGACATTTCTGAAGATATCTGGATTAATTACTGGCAAGATAGAAGTTTGAAGATGGAAAGGAAGGAGTTTAAATGGAGAGAAAAGATGTGGAGGAAGAAAGTGTGTTGACTAGGAATGGCACCCTTCATCCGACCCCAGCTCAGCCCGGGTACACTAGGCAGTGAAGCGACTCGTTACCTTTGCAGAAGATAGGTCAGCTCCGGTACGGAGTTCCATTTCAACGCTACCTTTCAGCGTCTCCTTAGGATGGCTGAGAATCGTCCGAAGTAGTGACGGTACTCCGTTCAACAACATGCTCACCTCCTGGGTGGACTCACAGCTCGCTGTGAGTCCTTCAGAGGTTCCACTCAGATGTGGAAGGCTCCATAATCCCAACCAGAACCAGAAGAAGTCACGGAACCAACCAACTCACTCCAGAACTTCTTTCAGAACTGAACTTCTAAACTAACTGGAACTAGGAAGTGTTGACTTTTAAAGAGTTCTGCTTCCGGTCACTTTTGGGAAGTCCTGATTGGTTGAAAGAACCAACAGGGGTGTGGTTTTAATGACATCAGAGGGTCATTACAAGTCAAGAAAACAGCGGAGATGTTTAAGAACAGACAGAGAAATGTTTTGGAGAAATGACAGACTTACAGGTGCCAGTTTTCTTGTTTCTGTCTGAGAGGTTTAAAAACATGACAGTTCGTTCCCATAAACTTGTTTTTGACTGTCTCCAACTTTTGACCGACATCAATCCTTTCTCATTTCAGACAGAAGATCAAAAATGCATAATTACTTTGTAACATAGACATTTAACTTGATTTCTACTTTGAATGAGGATTAAAAAAATCATTAATACTGTTTCACAGTTGATTTAAAATGAGTGGTTCATTTCAACATTTAAAAATGGTATGAACTAAACACACTTTTGATTATCAAGACATTGTAAAATAGTAATGATGATATAAAAAGAGAGTGTTCTTTCAATTGATTAGTTCAGGATACAATTAGAAAGTCTCTGGATGAGCTAATTTGTATTTCTGGATTCAAATAAATGAAATAACAGTTCCTGTCCCATGAAGGTCTTCAGAGGCAGGTTTTGACCGGAGGCCGAGTTCACTACAGCAGTATAAGACTGTTTGAACTGAAGGATAGATAGTGAGGGAGCAAGCAGCGTGTCTCTTTAAGAAAAATAGTTAAAATGGATTTTAAAGAGAAAGGGAAGGGTCAGTGAAGAGCACTGGAGTTGAGCCTTTTGTCATCCAGTGTCTTCAGTAGAAAGGGAGAGAGACGAAGAAACAATAAAGCCGATAAATGAACATGAGGTTGATAATTTTAATTTATCATGCGATTAATTGATTTATTGTTTATTGCCTAACGTTCAGTACCATCGGAACACCACGGTGTATTCAAGAGCATAAGAACCATGAAATTCAGAAAGAATCAAGCCATAACCAAACAGAACCGAGCTCAATAAAGAAGCCAACTACACAACAATGTGAGCTTTCTAACAACTTTGTTAATAAAGGCTGAGTGAACATACTTCATTAGAATCAGACTTTTTAAAAGAGCAAGTCAGCCTTTCATTGTTTGCTCTGTGTGTTCTGTTTAAATTTTAAGTGCACAGCTGTGTTTTCGGTTTTGATATGCAGGGAAAACAACTTATTTTTGAGACATTTCTTTTGCAGTTACAGCTGTTTGTAAAAGGTGAGGTGTCTATAAGGGTGCATTCACACCAGCCCTGTTTAGTCCACTTTAATCGAACTCCAGCTCGTTTTCCTAGAAAGTCCGGTTCGATTAGGGAGGTGTGAACGCGCCATCGAAATTTGTCGCGGAACAAAAAGGCGAACTCTGGCCCGGGCTAAAACCTAGGTCTCGGTCCGGTAGAAGCGAACTCCAGCGCGGTTCGAGTACAGTGTGAATGTAAACAGACCGGACCCCGCTCCACAGGACAAACAAAACACGCATTTCTCTTACCTTATATGGAGCCGTCAGCTGCCTTGTGTGGATAAACAATATTCTCCGTGGTCTTCTGTCTCATCTTCTGCTCATGCCAAGTCCATTTTTGAAAAATGACAAAATATAACTGCTAAAACTTGATGCCACTTCGTTTTTATTTTTATTTACAGAAGAAGAAGAAGACGTGTCTTCAGAGGTTTTTGTGTCGTTTCTTTCAGTAGTTCTTGGTGCAGCGCCCCCTCAGGCAAGCAGGGGAATAGGTTGGTTCAACAGGTTGGCTCGACTGCACAGTGCAGTGTGAATGCAAACGCACCAGCTCAAATGTAAACAAAAGGTCATGAATATTGGTCCCGAACCAAGTCTACCGGACTATCTGGTGTGAAAACGACCTAAATAAAGGTGTCTGTGACAATTGGGACTAAGCTTTGACTCAGAAATATATTTTTATTACTTTATATTTTTTTCTTTCCATAAATATATATATCACCACTCATTAAAAAAAATATTGAGATATTAATTTTGGTCCATATCGCCCAGCCCTACGTGGCACTATATAATCTGAGTATAAACTGAATTGAATTTTGTAGTTCAACTTGGGCAACATCATTTATTCACAGATTTGCCAGGTGTTTGTATGGACATTTACATCTTTATGACATTCTTGTATATAATTGAAGGAATTCATGAGATAAAAATCATAATCTACTTCATTTGTCTATCAGTTTTCCACAACAGTATTCCCCCCCGCCCCCCAACTAAAAATGGTGTGACATCATGTGACGGATGATGCCAACTTCGAGACATTCTCATAGTTAACCTGATGTCATTTATAGATTAAGCAGAGGCATCATCCATTTTTATTATTATACCTGCTTCTCCTTTTTGAGTCGTGGGTCGCTGGTGCTTATCTCCATCAACTACTTTGCAAGAGGAGGAGACACCATGGACAGGTCGCAAGTCCATCACAGGGACACAGAGACAAACAACCATTTGTCACATGGTTTTGGTCTGTGGGAGGAAGCTGGAGTACCAGCAGAAAACCCACACGTGCAGGGGGAGAACATTTCAACTTCACACAAAGGCCCGAGGCAGGGAGGCGATCCTGTGACCTTGCTGAGGCAACAGCTCAGCCACTGTGCCACCGTTTTTTTAATCTAGATTTCCTTTGTAATTCACCAAGTTTTGTTTTTCACAAAAGAAAATCCAAATTGATATAAAATGTTCTTTCATCGTTACTAATCTACAGGATGACTGATTTAATTTTTTACATTTCTTCTCTTGCAGTTGCTCGCTTGGCTGTTACAAGAAGCATAAAGGTGAACAAGTTTCATCCCTGATTTTGTATTTATATATTTAGTTGTGACTTCATTCCCAAAATACTATGAACATTTATTTATTTTTCTGTCCGCAGACCTTTGTGCTCCTGATGAGAAGCCTGCTTCACTCAATCCTGGATCTAAAGATGCTGACAACCCAGGTATTATTTCAGCATAATTTCTATGATAGTAATCATTTCTTACGTTAATGTTAGCATGCAGCCACATTTTATTCTGGGTTGGTGGTAATGTTTATTTGTCCAACGGCCACTTGTCACATCAAGATTGACAGTGAATTGTGTTAAATAAGTTTATAAAGTGGTGAAAATCTCGGCCTTTCAGATTTTCTAAACATGCGTATATTTTTAAATTATGTTTGTCAGTTTCTGCAGAAGCATGGAGTGTTCATGACCTTCTGCAGGAAGCGGACATCATAGACAAGGTGCCACTGCAGAGGCTCCAGTTATTGGGTATTCAAATCTACATTTCTTCACTCATGGATTATTATAACAATATCACTTCACGTAAATACTGTCTTATTGATTGTTTTTTTACAGGTCAATCAAAAGAGCTCAGAGATCTTCTTTGCAACCCCCACCTGAGGCGATTACTGCGTTCTGTTGACAGCGCAGAGAGCAAAGCTGAGGCGATGAAGGCTGCCATGCAGGAGCCTCTGTTTGTAGAGTTTTCAGATCAGTGTTTAACAGTAGTTGAAAAGGAAACAAATGGGTTTACATCTGATAATGATTGTGATTTGTAAATGTTTGTATTTCTTTGGTAGTTGACCACACATGTCATGCATGTACATATGTTTCTGTTGAACCGTGTTTGTGTCAGATGTTCAAATAAATGCTTAAACCATTTTCAACAAATTCTTCAACAATGGCAGAATTATTTGGCAATAAAAGTACTGTTTATTTAATATATTTTCATTTATTTTGACAAAACTGTTCAAATATTTATCTTTACACTAACCAGCCTCCACAGTGGAACCCCTGACAGATGACTAACATCTGTCCACAGCAGGACTGTGCAAAAAATGCAAAAGTTTAAAGCTATGCAACAAACTTCTTGGGTTCTAATCTGAGCGCCTGCATTACACCTCTTGGTTTCGAAGAGAGCCCACTCTGTTAACAACATACTGCAAAAATCACAGGACACCCACTCCCCGAGGCTCTACGTCCATAACCAAGCAGGGACTAACAGTAGGTGGTTTAAATGTTGCAACAAGTGTTATTCAGAGTTGCATAACTAAAACAGCTGGTTTTGCAAAGTATATTTTTTCACAACAGACGCATTTACCTAAACTCATTACTGAATAAATAGAAAAGTAAAAATGTAAGCCAGAGATGTCCCTGCAGGTCGTGCTCCATCAGAACTAGGAGAATAAACAATAGTATTATATTAAAGTTTGATAGTAAAAAAAACCAACCAATCACAAATCAAGTTTGTTCTTCCATGCAGACACAAGTTAAAACAAAACAAAAAAACCTTTGGTTTGTTTATCTAAAAAAGTTAAATCTGGTCCTCTGGACATTCAAAAAAAAACAAAAAGCAAATCAACAAAAAAATGTAGAAACGTTTCGTCTCTCATCCGAGTGACTTCCTCAGTCTGAGGAGCTGTATTCAGCTCAGTCTCTTAAATAGCACCGTCTCAGGGTGGATCAACCAGTTTTGCTGCTGACAACCAAAACCAGCTGATCACATGCTCAAGAAGGACCATCAGCCTAACAATGGATCATTAGCACACTGATGGCTGTTTACTGTTCACAGAGGGCTGAGTGATACTAGCAATCACAGCATTGTAAGAGGGGGACAGTTGAACCCGGAGGCCTCCACCCCTGTTTAATGATGGACGATTTCTTTTCACAAAGATGGCCTCCTTTACTCCTCTCTCAAACCATCGTTCCTCTGTCCAGGATGTGAACATCTTCATCCCTGAAAGAGTGACCGCTGGCCTGGAGATGAGTGTAGACCGCAGAATCCTGGCCTGATGATGTTGATCTTCTGTGCTGGGCCATCCTTTTGGCCAGTGGCTGTTTTGTTTCCCCGATGTAAGACTGATCACAGCCCTCCTGACACTGAACAGCATACACAACATTGCTCTGTTTGTGCCGGGGGACTGGATCTTTGGGATGAACCAGTCTTTGCCGTAATGTATTTTGGGGTTTAAAAGCCACTGGGACGTTATGTTTAGAAAATAAACGTCTCAGTTTCTCTGATACTCCCTCAACATTGGATGAAGATGTTCACATCCTGGACAGAGAGGAACGATGGTTTGAGAGAGGAGTAAAGGAGGCCATCTTTGTGAAAAGAAATCGTCCATCGTTAAACAGGGGTGGAGGCCTCCGGGTTCAACTGTCCCCCTCTTACAA
>NC_056511.1:29398624-29422597 GCF_014905685.2 Nematolebias whitei | reverse complement strand
GTTAGTTTCTGTTTAATGTGCTCTTCTTTGGCCTTCAAGGCCTCAATAGTAAAATTGGTCTGTCTCACCCGTTCATTCAGCAGCTGGGTTTGTGCCTTCTGAAGGATCTTGCTTGCCCGGTGCCCACTGACCGAAGATTTTAGTTCCAGGCTCTTGGGAATGATGCCACTTTGTCGACATCTGAGGTTGAATCGCAAATGGTTCCTGTAGTCTGCCCTCTTCCTTGCTGTTTTCTCAAACTCTCTAACTAGTTTGAGGCAATCCTGGCCAAAGTGGTTCAAAATATCCTGATGCATGCTCAATAATCCAGGTAGAAAAATCTAAAAAAGTTAAATCTGGTCCTCTGGACATTCAAAAAAACAAAACAAAGCAAATCAACAAAAAAATGTAGAAACGTTTCGTCTCTCATCCAAGAGACTTCCTCAGTCTGAGGAGCTGTATTCAGCTCAGTCTCTTAAATAGCACCGTCTCAGGGTGGATCAACCAGTTTTGCTGCTGACAACCAAAACCAGCTGCTCACATGGTCAAGAAGCACCATCAGCCTAACGATGGATCATTAGCACACTGATGGCTGTTTACTATACAGGAGGCTGAGTGATACTAGCAATAGGGGTGCAGAAAAAAATAGATTTTTCGATGAATCTAGATTCTTAGTCCTGGCGATTCTGAATCATTTCTAAGGTTGTTTTCACACCTGAAAGTCCGGTAGACTCGGTTCGGTTGGGGACCAATATTCATGACATTTTGTTTACATTTGAGCTGGTGCATTTGCATTCACAATGCACTGTGCAGTCGAGCCAACCTGTTGAACCAACCTGTTCCCCCGCTCGCCTGTGGGGGCGCTGCACCAAGAACTACTGAAAGAAGCAACACAAAAACCTCTGAAAACACTTCTTCTGGAAATAAAAACAAAAACGGAGTGGCATCAAATTTTAGCAGTTTTAGGAATTATATTTTGTCATTTTTCAAAAATGGACTCAGCATGAGCAGAAGATGAGGCAGAAGACCATGGAGAATATTGTTTTTCACAGAAGGCAGCTGACAGCTCCATATGAGGTAAGAGAAATGCGTGTTTGTTTGTCCTGCGCTGTACTCCACTTCTTGCTTGTGGAGCGGGCCCAGACTGTTTACATTCACACTGTACTCGAACCGTGCTGGAGTTCTCTTCTACCGGACCGAGACCTAGGTTTTAGCCCGGGCCAGAGTTCGCCTTCTTGTTCCGTGACAGAGTTCAATGGCGCGTTAACACCTCCCCAAACGAATCTGACTTTCTAGGAAAACGAGCTAGAGTTCGATTAAAGCAGACTAAACAGGGCTGGTGTGAATGCACCCTAAAGGTCCATAAATCGATTTTAAAATGTATTTAAGTTTTATATTTTTTCCGCTCCTACTCCCCGTTCGGCCACTGTAGAATTGAGCCGTGTAGGCCACCGTACAGCAAGCTAGTTAGCCAGCTCCCTTTATCTGAATGGAGCCTGCTAGCATGGAGGGAGACAGCGCGATTCAACCCGCTGTTTCGTCTTTAAAAATCATTTCGGATCCTACAATGTTCCAGGGGAAGACAGAGCTTCACAAGAGCACAGATGTTTACAAGAAGTGTAAAATAAAATTGCGGTACAGTATTTTGGAAATACGACAAAATTCATGGAAGATGAAAGTGAAGTGTGAAAAAATTAATAAACTAACACGTATCGTTTAAATATTGTTTAAAATCCATGTTTATTCTGCAGATTTTTAAAGTTGATGTGTAAAATGTGAACTTTGGTGAACCTCCTCAGTTGATGTGTAAATGTGAACTTTTGTAAACTTCTCAAAGCCTCGTGCTCAGCAAAACGTCCTTGTATTCACCACCTGCGCTGAGAACGTTTTTTCGTATCAAACTGTTTTTCCTTTATCAGAATATCCTAGCCACATGAACAAAAACTTGTTACAAATCTAATTAAAAAATACCAGCTCCACAAATGTTCATCAGAATGTTCTAGTCACATGGACAGAAGACTGGTTACAAAGCACTGGCTCAACAAGAAGAATAACATCTCGTGCTGATAACAAAGAACCTGTGTGTGATATCAGCATGAGAAACTTTATCCTCCTTCATGATAAAATGTTATTGTGACGCACGAAACATGTATAAAAATATGTACTGTCTCTTTAAGAATCCAGTGTTCATTCTGACTTCGTTCAGGTGAGCATCTCCTTTCTGCAGAAAGAATAAACCTCGCGCTCAGGTTTATTTTTAATACGATGGACCCAATGTACTTTATTCCTTCATGTAATTTTTTTTGCAATAAAGCAGCACCACAACTTCACCATGAAACAACAAATGGGAGAAGCTCTGATGCAGCTGCAGCTCAAAGGTAACTGTTATTTCTCATATTATACTAAAACTTATAGACAAGTTGTACAACAAACGTTGGTTACGTACTGTAACCCCAGATTCTGAGTATAGGCGTAGCCCTTTAAGAGCTGTCGCTGGTGGGTTTTATCCTGTCATGCAAAGCATCGCACTGAAAAAATTTAGTCCACGCCCACCTGCTGTGTGGGCCCCACCCGGTCCGTATAAATTACGTTAAGAGCGGGTAATCGGCTCCCAAATAGCTTTTTCTTCAGCCATTTAGGAGCCAGTGAGGCCCGACGCTTAAAGGGCTACGCCTATACTCATAGAATCTGGGGTTACAGTACGTAACCAACGTTCTATTTCGTATAGGCTTCGCCCTTTAAGGCTTTCGCTGGTGGGTTAAGGGCGAAGCAGATGTAGTCTCTGCCTCACTGGGTCAATTTGAACACCATAAGAAGCGCCCGCTTGCCCAAAAACAACATCTTGTCACTCAGCTCTCCATGTGCGTAAATACACATTGCGTAACTACGCGCACCATGCACAGATGCGCAATGCGTAATTTACGCGTTCCGAGTGCATGAACGCCCCGGAAAGGTTTTCAACAGAAAATAGGAGAGGCTGAACAAGGCCGTGAACAGAGCAGATCCACGGCTCTTCAATATGAACAGATTAATAATAAATTAACTGATTATTAATCAATGAACTGATTGATGACAGCAGTCATGAACTGATTAATAATCATAGAAGAAGAACAACAGTCATAACCTGTGACTGATAACAACATCTCAAACTAATGCATGCAGTCAGATGCGAGTTTAAATGAGATTCCATGAAACAACAATATTCATTCTGTTAAGGCACTAGGGGTGCGAATCGCTTAGTGTCTGACGATTTGATTCCTATTTTTGATGTCACGATCCGATTTTAAATCGATTTTTCGATTCGGAAACGATTTTTGATTCAGAAACGATTTTTCTATTGAAATGGTCATACATTTTGTTTCTATTACGTAGCTGACAAGCTGAAAAGATTAAACAACAATGTAAACCAATAGACCATTTAAAAATCATTTTAGGTTCCTTACTGTATCAAATATTTTTTATTCATTTTATATTTACACCAAAAATAGGAAAAAATATAGGAGTGCATAGAATTCTGTAACTTAAATTACCAGTATTAGGTTAGCTATGGGTGCACACTAGAGGATGACATTTTTTCGGGAGTACTGCCGGTCACGTGAATCCGGCCGGATTCCAGCGGGACCGGAGTCAACTTTATTATAACTCCTGTTATCGGGACCGGACAGGACAAAAACTTAACGGGAGCACACGGGAGCGGGAACCAACATAGGACAAAAAAGAAATAGGCAAAAAAAATAAAAAATTTCAGACAGGCGGCTGTGCCAACAGCTTCCGGCGCCTTTTCCAGCCGCTACTTCCGGCCGCCTTTTCCAACCTCTTTGTTTACTGTATCAACCAACAACATGGAGGGAGCATACGCCAGCGGAGAAACCGAGAGGGTAAAAAATATTTTGTAACGCAAAGTTAGGAATAATGACGCATCTGTTAGGTTAACAGAACTGTCAGGGAAGGCGCTAATAGTTCAGAACTTTATGAGAGTCGAGTGTGACGGTGTGAAGACGCTCTACGCTGCTTGCAAAACATGTTCAGTTATAATAAAGTACGTCACTGACTCTGGGACGAGTGGGCTGAAGAGGCACACTTGCAAGTCTAATTTCGGAACGAATCAGCCAAGCATTTCTTCATTCATTAAACGAAAAGTACCGTCGGGAGTCAAGTCTCGTATGACCAACAAAATAGCCCGCATGTGCGGCGTAGATTTGAGACCATTTGCTGTAGTCGATGGGAAAGGTTTCATCGACGTCATACAGGAGGCAATCGACATTGGAGCAAAGTATGGAAACAACGCTGAGGCACAAGACATACTGCCATGTGGATGCACGGTCTCCCGTCATGTTCAAGGAGAATATGATCAAATTTAAAAAATGGTACAAGAACATGTCACAGAAGGAACAATAGAAAAGACAAATATATATATTTTTCATTCAACCTTTACAGGCTAACCTCATTGAGTCACGAGGACTCATTTTCATGAGACCTGTTCCAATCCAGACAGACAGAACATATAAATTACAGACAATAACAGTGAACAATAATAACGATAAACTACAGTAAAAATGCTGTAAAAATACAGTTAAAATGAAAGTAGTGTCTAAAACAATAAATCAGGGTGCCATAAAAAATGTAAAATACTAAAAACAAGAATATATTTGCTTTGAGATTTCTATTGACATTATCAAATGTTTAAAACCCCCTCACAATAAATTAAGATGGACAACTTCAGTTCCTGCTGAAAGGTTTTCCAGGTTGCAGGAGCAGACTAACCTGGAATATAAATAAGTGCATCAGTAAGCATGTGTGTCATGGTCCTTCGCTATACATCAGTCTGTGCCGTGGTAGGCAGCAACTTAGGCAGATTACCATAATATTTTACCTTAATTGCAGATGGAGTTTTCCTTCATTTGATACACAACACGTGGAATATATGTAATATGTTTTGTCCTAATGTAGTACTATAAATTTATTGAAAAGTGCTTTGTATAATTACATGACTGTTGATCAATCTGTTTTACGATTATCATATGTCTGGTCTTCTTATTTGCTAAGTATTTGGTTCGTCTTTGTTTTGTTTTTTTACCTAACAGGAATTTGGCATCCGGAGCAAGCACACTGTGTTTGTGACAGATAATGGCTCAAACATGATAGCTGCTTTCAAGGATTATGTGCGACTCTCCTGTGGCGGCCATAATATCAACTTGATCTTAAAACACGTATTTGACCACTTGGATGAGGACAACCCAGTACACAGCAGCGTCATCAAGCTGTTTAAGGACGCAAAGACCCTAGTCACACATTTCAAAAGGGCAGGGTAAGATACATAAAATCTTGTAATCTCTGCCTGGTGAGGCTGCTTAAATAATCATAAAATAAGATAAGTGAAATAAATAAAGAAAAATTGAGGTACTGTAATTTATAATTGCAAAGGTCACATTTTCTTGACTTAGTTTCAGTTGTAAAGCTCTTCTTTTTAATAAAATATTTTTTCCAAAAGAAAGGCCAACAAATTGCAATTTTTATAGTCCCTGTAACCCTATTTTGACTTGTGCACTGTCTTCTTTCAATTTTAGGTTACAAAAAGCACTGGACCAGTCACTGAAGCAGGCTGTGGAGATGAGGTGGAACACCAGACTTGCAATGCTCCAGTCAATAAATGATGCTCTCAAGTCTGGTAAGCTGCACGACATCCTGCTTCGCAGAAGCGAGCTCCGTTACCTCAACAACATAGACTGTGACCTTCTTGAGGACGTCATCCAGCTCCTGAAACCTTTTGATGAAGCTACCAGGCACCTCTCCATCCATCAGGCACCCACTCTTCACCTCGTCCTCCCAACCAAAGCAACCCTACTGCAGGGTTTGTTGATCCAGGATGGAGATAGTGCAATTGTGAAAGAGGTAATTTAATACTTTGTTTATTTTTATTGTTTAGTTTGATCATTCAAGTAGCTAACAGGAGTTTGGCCCTATTCAATAACAGTGATAAAGGCAAGAACAGAATTGAGTCTGATGTTGTCCAAAAGAAACATTGTATAAGTTAAATTTGAAATAAATTTAAAACTCCTCCACGCCTATAATAAAGCACAGTGCCTGTTCGCCTGAGAATTTTTTATGTCCCGTAATAATGATGTTGCATATATCATTATCATATCATTGCATGTGTCATAATGTGATTTCACTCCTCCTCTAGCTGAAAGAGAAGTTGGCCCAGGCAGTGGAGTTGAAATTCAAAATCCACCTGTACCATAAGCTAGCCACAGCTCTCTCTCCTAGCCTGAGGAGTTCCTTGAGGAAAACGCTCTCTGGTCAGGAGTATGAGGAGGTCATCAACACCCTGGCAGCACTCACAGAAACAGCAGGGACAGAGGAGAGAGCGAGAAGCCTTGAGAAGAAACAGGGTGAGTAAAACTAGCATCAACAGAGCACTCACAGCAATTCTAAAATGTAATAACAACATTTCTTCCTATCATTTATTTAGAGGCATTCATTCACACACACGTCTGTATAATCTAATAGGTAATGTCCAATATAGGTAATGTTCTATAAGAATCTCTTTTTTTTTGTTTTTTCTCTCCAAAGGTCCACCCCGAGAGGCAGTTCCCAGTCCCACAGAGGTGCACGACTTCTTTTCCTTTTGTGTTGAAAAGCAGCAACAGGAGGGGGACAGTGGTGGTATTTCAGAGTCATGGGGCCGCCAGTTCGTGGTAGAGTACATGAGTGACTCTAAGTTGACAGGCTTCCAGTCTCTGCTCAACTTCTGGCATGAGAGGTCTGATGGGCTAGTGCCAGTTGCCAAGAGGCTGCTAGCAATCCCAGCAACAAGCACTCCTTCTGAGCCTAGTTTCAGTGTTGCTGGGAGACTGATTGAGGAGAGGCGTTCCACCCTCAATCCAGAAAATGTAGATGAACTTTTGTTCCTACATAGCAACTTATAACGACAACTATTCATATGTGCTGAAGAGTGGGAAAGTAGACTGATATGCACGGTGGCTGACAGGTGTAAAACACACAGCAAACAGTTAAAATGTGCTGCAAACACAGGAATGAATCAAATTCCAAAACAAAAAAACAAATGCAACAGAAAAAAAAATCTGCAGTCACAGAAAATAGATGACACACAATCAAAAAAAAAAAAAAAAAATGCAAAGGAAAAATGCTTCAAATACAAATAACACCAAAACAACTGCTGGTCTGGTCAACAGAACCCTGCAAATATGTTACAGCTAAGTGGCAACTGGCCCAAAATTGGCTTATTTTATGAGTTTAATGTGCACTGAGTAGAGTACTTTTCAGCATTTTCCTTTGCATTCGTTTTTTGGGTTGTATGTTTTATTTTCTGTAATTGCAGGTTTTTTTCTTTCGCTGCATTTTTCTGTTGCATTTGTTTTGTTTTTGTTGTTGTTTTAGAGTTTGTATTATTTATGCGTTTGCAATGCTTTTTAACTGTTAGCTGTGCGTGCAGTAGCTGACTGTTTGCAGCATGTTAGCAGTTTACATTTGTTGGCCACTGTAGTATTACTGTTTGTTTAGCTGTTTGCAGCATGTTAGCAGTTTGCACCTACTGACCACTGTAGTATTGCTGTGCGTGTAGTTGTTTGCAGCACATTTGCACCAGTCAACCACCATATATATATGGCAGTTGTATTTTTATTTAGTATTTGCATTATATGCACATTTTTTTTTTCCTTTTTCAAAAACTCAGGTACAATATGAATGTAATGCCTTTATGCAGTTTTGTTCATTGATGACAGTTTGCTTGGTGCAATTTTTTTGTATATTTTTTTATTTAAGCAATTTAAACCATGACAGGAACGTTATTGTCTAAAGGTAAGGAAACAATTGCTCAATAAATTAGTAAAAAGCAACTTCTATTTGTTATGTTTGGGTTCTTTCATCTAAGGTAGACATGGTGTGACCCATGTACTGGTTTTGATTTTTTGTTTTTACTGTAACTGACCTTCAAAAAAGCCAGAAACAGGGACTCAGCAGCTGATCCTCTGTAGAAAAACTATAAGGACTACAGGCCATGTATTTGTTTTGTGACCTTTAGTGAAGGTTTTTGTTTGGATTAAGGCAATAAATGCCTCCATATTTCACCACAGATTAACTCTTCCTGCCATATCTTTTGAAATCAAACTGCAGAACACAAAGTAATTTAAAAAGGAATGGTTAGAAAATCAATTCAAATTCAATGCATTTCTTAAAAATTAAATGAAGAGGAAAAAAAAAAAAAACAGGAGCAGGACAGGAGTGGGAGTGATTCTGACCAGGAGCAGGACAGGAGCAGGAGTCATGTTACCAGGAGCAGGACAGGATTAATTTTTTTACTCTGGACCAGGATTGGGACAGGACAGAATTTTTTCTGTTGGACCAGGACAGGACAGGAGTGAAAATCCACTCCTGTGTCATCCTCTAATTCACACCAGCCCTGTTTAGTCTGCTTTAATCGAACTCTAGCTCGTTTTCCTAGAATATCCGGTTCGTTTAGGGAGGTGTGAACGTGCCATCGAACTCTCTCACGGAACAAAAAGGCGAACTCTGGCCCGGGCTAAAACCTAGGTCTCGGTCCGGTAGAAGCGAACTCCAGCGCGGTTCGAGTACAGTGTGAATGTAAACAGACCGAGCCCCGCTCCACAGGACAAACAAACACGCATTTCTCTGACCTTATATGGAGCCGTCAGCTGCCTTGTGTGGAAAAACAATATTCTCCATGGTCTTCTGTCTCATCTTCTGCCCATGCTAAGTCCATTTTTGAAAATTGACAAAATATAACTCCTAAAACTGCTAAAACTTGATGCCACTTCGTTTTTACTTTATTTACAGAAGAAGACGTGTCTTCAGAGGTTTTTGTGTCGTTTCTTTCAGTAGTTCTTGGTGCAGCGCCCCCACAGGCGAGCGGGAGAATAGGTTGGTTCAACAGGTTGACTCGACTGCACAGTGCAGTGTGAATGCAAACTCACCAGCTCAAATGTAAACAAAATGTCATTAATATTGGTCCCGAACCGAGTCTACCTGACTATCTGGTGTGAAAACGACCTTAGTTGCCTGAATTTTTCTAAAAAAAAAATTAAAAAATCAAAATCTAGGAACAAATAATTCATCCATCTATCATCTTTATCCACTTCTTCCTTTTCGAGTCACGGGTATCACTGGTGCCCATATCAGCCATCATTGTGTGAGAGGCGGGGGACAACAGGTCTCCAGTCCATCACAGACAAATAATTTAAAATATATAAATATAAAAGTAAAAAGACTTCAGCCTACCATACAAAGTACATTAACCTTTAGCTCAAAATAAAATACAGACTTGTTATTTTTAACCATATTGCTCAAACATTTGTTAAAAGTAGAGCAATATGTACCTTCGCTTTCTACGGTATGGAAGCTTGTTTAGATTTGTTACATCAAATTGCAAATGATTTTTGACTCAAACGAGCTTCCGTTCCACGAGATTGTTAAAAGCGTCTTGAAACGTTGTTAAACGTGTAAAAACTTTTTTTCATTTTAAGAACAGAAAATCCTTGTTTTTATACTTATATAAATAACATAAGCACAATACTTTATCCAAGTTAAAGTTAAGCCTAAGCTATTGAATCTACATAAACATGATTTTGTGTTAAAGAAAATAAGTCACCTCGACTTATATTGACTCGACTATTTTTTTTTTACTACTGACTGAAATACTATGTTAAAACATGTTCTATCTCATTTTAACACGAGGTTAGCCACTGAATTTGTTAGCTAGTTGACAACGATGAGCACACGTTTACTTACTATCTGATTTTGCAGGATGGACATCTGTATTTTGGTATATGTTCGCTGCACACAGTACATGTCTGCATTGTCCTACCGAAACGAGCTATCATTAAAAATCAAAACATAAAATGAAAACGGCTTAAAAGACATAGATATAAACACTAGATCCCTCATTGGCTGCTACGGCGCAGGATTTTTGGCCGCCATCTTGGAACGGTTGTCTATTCAGTTAAAGCTTAAGATGTCTCAGCACTTCGCAGCTTGTTTCTGTTCAGATCGACGGACTGTTGACGTCCGGTCTCGGGGGATAACTTTTCACAAGTAAGATGAACATATTATTGTTAGTATTTTGTGAATATAATATTACTGTACTGTATTTATGTCCACCAGCTGATGTGATGTTCAGTGTAACACGGTATTCAGCTGCAATGATGCTAACTGAGATCTGATGACAGGAATATTTTTCTAACAAACATACTCACTATTTTAGTAGCTTTGGTTCATTATCAAGAGATATGCATCATAATTGGAGTTTTGTTTAAGTTGTTTTTGTATGTATGTTAGTTAAGTATGTTTTTGTGAAGACACAAATCTCCTGTTTTCATTTTGAAGGTTTCCCAAAGAAAAAGATGTGAGGAAGAGGAGGAAGTATCTTTGAGGAGGATTCATCTGAGCAGTGAGGATTTTAAACTGGAGGATTTTGATCAAACTGGTCAGACTGTCCGACTGAGAGATGGTGTGGTACCATCGGTTCACCTTCAAAGAGTAGGAGCATCATTATAAGTTCATTAGAGTTCATAAATGTACATATTTTATTGTCAGTCACAAGGTGAGACACCTCCATCTCCATGTGTTTATATGAACAGGTAACTATAGACTGTAAAGTTCATATTCATGATGTTTTTTCATTTCAGCTTGAAAACTGCAGGACTACAGGAACTCAACAAAAGCTGGAGCTGCTCTGTCTGTGGCCTCTCAGGAACGTGCACGTCACACACACACTCTCAGGAACGTGCACGTCACACACACAACCTTGGCCTCATGATGTGAGTATTTCTATTTTAAACTTTTATTTTTTTCATTTACCGTTTATTTATACAGGTAGTCTCATTGAGTCACGAGAACTCATTTTCTAGAGAGACCTGTTTAGGAGCAGATGGTGGGGGTTGAGTGCCTTGCTCAGGGGACCAGGGTGGGGCCAATGAGGGTGGAGGCAGGTGTGGGTGTTTCACATTTTCCACCTCATTTTGATGTTGACGGTACCGGGAGTTGAACCTGCGACTTTCTGATCACAGGCCCATATTCTAACCTCTGCTCCACCACTCCCCCACATAACATCATATCATGATGGTCATATTAAAATCTCACTGGTTTCCTTCCAGATGTGTTAAACAGCTGCTGGTCCCCCTGATGTTTACAGGTGGCTGTGGTCAGTGGATGAAAAGCCTGGCATGAACAAGATGATGCTGGAGATCTTCATTTGACGAGAGCTCCCACCTTCTAACT
Organism: Nematolebias whitei; assembly: GCF_014905685.2. Lineage (NCBI taxonomy): Eukaryota > Metazoa > Chordata > Actinopteri > Cyprinodontiformes > Rivulidae > Nematolebias > Nematolebias whitei. Next base: position 29,411,362 of record NC_056511.1, on the reverse strand, counting down.
GTGAAGAACAAGAGCAGCTCAGTGATTCCCTCAAGGCTCAGTGAAGGTGCTGAGAGCTACAGAGAGGCTGATCCATGGAGCTTCAACACAGCAACCTCCAAACATGTCCACCCTCACACACATCGTCCATGAAGACACTGGACCAGAGCACAAGATAATAAGACACTGATAACAACAACAACAATACACATTCACAAATGATTCATACAAATTTTTTTTTTTTTTTTTTTATTGTTTGTTTGTTTTACAATTGAAAAACAGTTTGTTATCCACTGTTGTCATCACTCTTTGTTTAAATCCAGGTCTCTCTTGTAAATGAGTCCTATTGGCTCAATGGAACTAACCTGTATCAATAAAGGTTGAATGAATATATAGATATACATAATGATTTATTCAACCTTTTATTTATACAGGTTGGCTTCATTGAGCCACAAGGACTTGTTTACAAGAGACCTGCTCCAGACAGAACAGTAAACAATGGCAATGATAAACTACAGTAAAAATGATAGAGATGATATATATATATATATATATATATATAGATATATAGATATATAGATATGTATATGTGAGAATGAGTTTAGTATTCAGCTCTGACTGATTAAACGCGCAAATACTTCATTGCTCCCGTCAAACAGGTTACACTGAGTGGAGCGGTCGACCGTTTCAAGATGGCGGCCCTACAGCTCGTCAGCGCCAATAGGCGATATCGGTCAATGCTGTATCTAGTCATATATGATATCTATGTTAAAAGATACGAGTTAAATAGTACTTCCGGTTCAGTCGTTTGTCTTTCAAAATAAGAGCACGTATTTCCGGTGAAGAGAACCTCGATCTGTAAATACGCCTCGTTTTTTAATCGTCCATCAGATGTGGCCCTCCAGATACGCCTTCCGTATAGACGAATACTGGAAATATTTAGTATGTGTAGTACACCCGGTATTCACAGTATGATATTGAATTGTACTTTTTACTTTACCATGCTCTCCTCCTGCAGTAATGCATCGCTGGTCAGTTAAAACAAGTTTTTTTTTTCCTGCTGTGTTTACAGTTGTCGCCTATATTATATACCCGATTGTCATAATAAAACGCTGTAATAAAATATTTCATAAATGTTTTAATTTACAATTTCCTGTCCTGTGAATCCTAAAGTTATAACAGCTCCATAAGAAAAAATAAATAAGCAAAGCAGACGAATCAAGAGCGACAGAAAGAAGTTCACAGATTTAAAGATGCTTTCTTCCATCTATTATTTTTGTACCCGCTTCTTCCTTTTCGGGTCGCAGGGGTCGCTTTCTAAAATCAAGTTTAAAAATGTTAAAAGTTAAAAGCATCAAATTTAGGGATTCTTTTAAATTCTATTTATAAAAAAACGCCATGTAAGACATCAGAATAAAACATTCCAGGCTTGGTTAATTAAGACAATATTTTATTGAAATAAAATGCAGTATAATACTTTCTGCACCCCCACAACCATAAGCAGCATGCATATCTATTTACCAAACACACACCACTGACCTACATAGCTCAACACACATTTATTCTTGTAAAGCTGTAACACGAGATAGTGGGTCTTGTTACAGGGTAGGAATGGAGAGCCGTTCCGTCTCGTGTCCGGTGAAAAGGACATGTCCACAAGGGCCACAACCTCAATTTGCTGGATCAGGAAAGTCAAAAACCCAGAGACGCTCAGACGTGATCAAGATGAGAACACGTGTCTGGATCTGAGTGGGAATAAGAATAAATAATTCACAATAAACAAAAGTTCAGACAAATATTTTAAAAAAGTCCTCAATAGACATAATTTGATATATGGTGTTACATAGGAATCTACAACGAGCCAACAATGCGGAAAGGTTTTCTGCTGAGTTTATTTACAGGGGGGGGTGTGCCATGCTTCACTGATCAAGGAAACTTTTTATTATAAACAGGGGAAACCCTAAATCCTCATCAAGGTCACATTTCTTATGATGCGGGGGAGACGAGTGCATGTGTTAACCTTAAAAACAAGTCTTACTTGTAAATAAGCTCTCACAAAGACGAGCTCTTGGTCCTCCTGCGCTTCATCTGGCTGTTGTGAAATTTCTCTGCTATCTTCCGCTCGTGTCCAGCGGGGCAATGGCGGTTCGTGTTCAGCTCGATCTCCTTCTTGGACCTGCCTTTGCCGCAGGCGTGGCACGAATATTCCAGGAGGTTATAATAATCGTACTGGTCGTAAAAGGCCTCTTCGAAAGAGGCCAATCTATCAAGATCTGCCGCCATGGTTCGGAGATGAAACAATAAGTAGAGCACACGCAGAAAGGAGCTCGAAGCGAGTAAACAAGATGACGTAGGAACCCTTGTTTATATACACGAGCCACGTGACCACTCCAGCTGCTTTCGCGTATTTGTGGTCTTGAATGCGGTTTACAGCGACCGCGTTCACGTTTACTGTTACATCTGCTGATTTAGATCAGCACGAAGGATTGAGCAAGTTTTAATTTTGAGATAAAAATCGAAACGCTGGAATTAAAAATTTAAATAGTATTTCTTAGACTAAAGTAGAAATTTTGACAAAAGATTTTCGACATTGTATCTAAAGCTTATGGGTACACTTGTTTAAGTAGTTTTTTTTAGTGTGGTACAGTATTTTAATGCATGTCAAATTTATTTATTATTAAATTTGTTTGCTTACATTATTTATCTTCAGTAAAAACGAATACTGCAGCCTCGCCCACGTGGGATTTTGAAGTCAACGCTCGTTGGACATTTTTGAGACTCTTATTGTGAAGGATTGATACAGCAACTTCCGTTGCACCTTGACTGGTGAGTTCAACCATAAAGGTACTCTTTGGCCAGTCTTCAGTAACTTTACAATGAATACTTAATAAATCTATGCATTTCAATCGCTACTTGTATGTTATAAAGGAAGTCAGTCTCCGCCAGTAAAAAGAAATTCATCTTTTTTTTTCTTGAGTGACCCTAATACCTAATCATACAACAACGATCTGCCATGTTTAAATTTATTCAACGTAGCAAGTCGGCCATCTGGCCTAAAACATTTGATTTTTATACATGATGATTGATTGTTTTGGACGGATGGGTCCTTTTGCATGTGTTAAACGCCTGCTTCTGAGATTCCAACGGGAGGTTGGCTTAATGAAGGCTACTTATGGGACACTCTGGCAGGCCGCAGACTGATGAAGTCTTCCAGATCGAAGACGCAACGTTTAGCCCTTTAAAAAACTGGTCCAGATGAAATTATTTAACCTTTTTTGTTGTTATCTACCTGGATGATTGAGCCTACAAACATTTATTCAACGTACGTTAGTGCAATGTTTTGTTTTGAAGCTGTGCAAAGCGACCCGCCCCTTTACGTGTCTTACGTCATGACGCTTCTCACGTCGCATCTCCAGTCTAGCAGGAGAGTGCTTTGCGTCTGTATGCGTGTCTCCAGCTAGGCCGGAGAGAGATGGCGGCGCCCGTACTCAGAGTGTCCACCCCTCGGTGGGAAAGAATAGCCAGGCTTATAGTTTGCCTCCTGGGTATACTTCTGTCTCTGTACGCTTTTCACGTCGAGAGGGAAAAGGAACGGGATCCGAGTTATGAAGCCCTGTGCGACATCAGCAGCTCCGTCAGCTGCTCAAAAGTGTTCAGCTCGAGGTAATTTGAATTGAGCGAAAGAGCGCCTTCTCCGGCGCTAATTGAAACTCAGACTGGGAAGGGTTGCACGGTTCAAACTGTCAATATCTTACTTAGCTTTACCACAAAGGCTAACTGTAAAAACACGGTTTAGCTACAGGAGAGATGAAAACTCCTCAGTGACTAGTTACCCTGCCTGAACGAAGTTAAGTGGTTACTTGTCATTTATTAAGCGTAGCGTTAGCAATTTAGCTTGACGAAGCTAACTTTGCTAACCGTTAGCATGAGTATTGTAGCTACTTCTGAGCGCTTCGATATCAAAGGGAGACGTCAGCTCTGCCTAATAACCAGTATAGACTTCCTTACTCGTATGCAACACCAACTTTAGTACTAGAATTGATAGTTTGGGTAGACTAGCTTGTGCTGAATGTCGAAGATACCCTGTTGACCGACACTACCATTTCCTGTGGGTAAAACTCTTGGATTTCTGAAGTTCCCCATCTGGAGGACGGCTACATGAGCTGTCATTAAACAGCAGCCAGACCTCGAAGTTAAAGCGCACATCCTGGCTGCCTACAGAAAAATTAAAGCTCAAACAGTGCCTCTTTCAGCTCTCAGCTTGCTTACTATGTATACATTTCAACACAAAGTATTTCTTCCTATGGAAGTAGGTTTACCCATAAAGCCATGCCTAATCTCTTTATTTAGGTTAAGCTTACATTCTTCAAACAACTTAAACATTTAGTAAATTTTTACTTTGATCCCTTTAAAGCTGGTCTAGCAGCTACACAATTTAGCTGCTAGACCAGCTTTAAAGGGATCATTGATCTGTAAATAGAATGAATAAAAACAAACATCTAAATGGTAAATGGACTACTTATCTAACGCCTTTCTTATTTCAAGATACTCAAAGCGCTTTACACAACAATCTGTGTCCTCATTTACGCATTCATACAACACTACTAGATCTCTACAAAGCTAATTGAACAAATCATTCTAATGAGACTAATCAGTGCTTTAGATCACATTCATACACTGATGGGACACACATCAGAGGCTATGAGGGGTTCAGTGTCTTGCCCAGGGACACTTCAGCATGTGACTGCTGGTGGATTCGAACCCCCAACTCTCGCATTGGAGGACGACTGCTCTAACCACTCAGCCACAGCCACCCCAAATCCCCATCTGTACAGTTGCACTCGATAAGCCACAGAGATGACATACCTGTATTCAACCAGTCTAAAACTTTGTTTGTTATAATTTAACACTTGCCAGTTTTATGGGTCTTACATTTAGGATGTAAAATGTAAATGAGAGAGACCTTGTATATAAACCAAATGTGTTTTATATGACTTATTTAATCTTATGATGACAAATAGTTTGAATAGTTTATGTTATAGTCTTGGATGTAATATTCTGCACAAATGGGGAAAAAAAATTCAAATGTAAATGGCAATATGTTTTCTTAAATAAAGCAAATATTGTGCTAGTATTTATAATATGTAAAAGTTATTTGGAAACATTTACCTTGTTTTGAAAATATTTAAAAGACAACAAGCGTGTAAGAGTCATGTGTAGAGACGATGATAAAATTAATTTGATTGATTTACCTGTATACAGGTACAGAGTCTCCAGACAGGACATCAAACCTGGAATGCTGACATTTTCTTATTGATAACTTATTGATGGGTTGTTCATGTTTTAGGCTGTTGGTCAACAGTTCATTTGTGAAGAGCATTTCACGCAATTGTACATAAAACTTTTTGGATGGATTAAATGCATGTGCGAAATGTTTCCATCACTACAGAATGTGATTGTTTCCTCTCAATTTTAGAGATGTAAAGTGATATTTAACTGCTGAAAATTTGCACTCAGAGAAAGTTTTAATATTTCTGCGCCATAATGTGATAAAAAAAGAAAATCTATCGACGTTTTTTAATGGAATAACTGACAACAAGGCCAAGTTTTTTTTTAACTTAAAATTAAATTCAGTGTCACATTCTTGTCTGGTTGTACAGTATATATATATATATTTTTTCAAACAAAACTTGTTGCACACATAGAATTTTGTTGTGTTTATTTCCAATTTTACAGACAAAATGTTAAAATCTGATGACACAGCTAAGAGTCTGTCATTTGAGTGCTAAGGATTTGACCAAAACGGCTAAAACTTTCATTGTTTCAACAAAAGATGATCTTTGTTTAAAACTCTGGCATAACATCTGTCTCTGAGTTTAACAGGACTATGTATTGATGTCTTTAAGTGAAGTTGTGACTGTTTTTGCTGGTGTTTTTCCTGTTTAGGTGGGGTCGAGGATTTGGACTTTTAGGTTCAATATTTGGAAATGACAGCGTGCTGAATCAACCCAACAGTGTCTACGGGATAGTCTTTTATGCCTTTCAGCTTTTACTAGGTAAGGTGTTATTTTAGTGAAAGAACTTCATCATAGCCTTTGCTCTAGTACCAAATGCTGACTGCTCTTTGCCATGTATATTTGAACAAACCTGACTGACGTGATGCTGGATTCATGTTGGGTGACAGTCTATAAACAATTTTGTTTCATAGATCCTTTTAGGTCTGACTCATAAAGATGCTTCATGCCATGCTTGTTGGAACTTGAACATTTTGTTCTAAACTTTTGGTTGCAGTTTTTGTCCTCAGCACACTGGTAGTGATGCTGACTCACTGCTAGTTTGCTGTGTTTGCCTGCAGTGTGGCCTGTAGGCCCGCGTGGCCACCTGGGCCTGGCACAGAACAAGATGTCCTTTTAGCCACAACAGTTATGACTCATTTGACTAACACAGAAGCCCAGTTGAACCAAGCTGCCACAGCAGGTCAAGATTTTCATATTAAAGACTGTGCCAGTTAGTTGTAAAACTGATTATTCTGAAGGGCCCTGTTCACACTTGCCATGTGTTCTGACTGGTTCAGTCACAAGTGCTCAGCTTTAACATCAAGTGTTCACACCTGGTGTTAAACGTGTATGGAGGGATCTGAATTAATTTGTCTGTTCAGCTTGCAAATAAACATGCAGCCACATCACTGGACTGTCAGTGAGCAGCAAACTGTGACAGCAGGTCTGCTGATGTTTCTGCAAAACCTACGTTCAGATCTAAGCAGAGGAATTGAAATTTATTTTAATGCATAAATCGCTGATTAACCCTGCTGCTTGTGTTTGTTTATATCAGTTCAGTAGGAGGCCTACAGTGGGGATCAGGACAAACTGCACTCAGAAGTATGTGCATAAAAGAGGGTCCATCCTATCTCCACAGGTGGTCTAGGTGTAGATGTTTTCAGTATGCACTGAGAGCATTCACACCTGTATTTAGCACTGAGAGTGTTCACACCTGTATTTAGCACTTTCTGAAAGCAACCAGATTACCCAAGAAGGATGTTAGCACCTGGTTTAAACAATGTTACTGACTTGAGATCATCAAAACTGTGTAAATTAGTTTTTTTTTTTTCTTTCCATTTAGCCTTTATTTATACAGGTAGTCTCATTGAGCCACGAGAACTCATTTTCAAGAGAGACCTGTTTAGGGAGCACATGGTGGGATTAAGGGCCTTGCTCATGGGCCCAGAGTGGGGCGAATGAGGGTGGGGGCAAGTGTGGGTGTTTCACCTACCCCACCCACAATTTTGATGTTGTCGGGGCCGGGGTGTGATCCGGCGATCTTCGGATCACAGGCCCACCTTTCTAACCTCTGCGCCACCACTCCCCAAATCAATAACCAGTGTCTAAATCAACCATAGAGCATAAAGTAGTTGTGCTTTTTCCACAAGCTATGTGATGCAACTTCAGGTTTTAATATGATAAACCACATTAAATTCAAACATTTGGAAAGTTCAGTCATTTAATGGTCAGTTTCTGTTGCGCCTCATGTGACAGCAGAATAACGTGACCTGTCTGCTGAACATTAAAGTAAATCATCACAAGAAGGCACGTAATAAATGAATATTAATAAATATTTAAAAAGAAGAGAACTGAGCCTTAGTAAAAGGGGCAGTTGTGGCTGAGTGGTTAGAGCAGTCGTCCTTCAATGCGAGAGTTGGGGGTTCAAATCCACCAGCAGTCAAATGTCTAAAAGTGTCCCTGGGCAAGACACTGAACCCCTCATAGCCTCTGATGTGTGTCCCATCAGTGTATGAATGTGATCTAAAGCTCTGATTAGTCTCTTTAGAATGATTTGTTCTATTAGCTTTGTACAGATCTAGTAGAGTGCTGTATGAATGGGTAAATGAGGACACAGATTGTAGTGTAAAGAGCTTTGAGTAGAGCTGGACAATAACTCGATATCAATATATCTCGTGATATACTTTTATTCAATAACAATATGAATTTTAAGCACATTTTCGATATTTCGATAGGATTACAGCGTTTTCTGTTCGGGTTGAAGCGGCCGCTTCAGTTTCAACCCGGACAGAAAAAGGTGCAACACAACTACGTAAGTGCATGGTGACGTAATGTTACGCAGAGCTCGAGTCCAGAGGTAGCAGGCTAAGCTAGGCTAATCTTCAACGCGCGTTATGTTTTCTCTTTAAAATGAGTGCCCATGACCGTCAGAATGTGACTGAACAAGCTTTCACAAGCGAAGAGAAAGCAGATGACATCACTGATAAGAGGGAAAAGACTAATTCGCTGGTTTGGAAATGGTTTGGCTTTCTACGATCCGATAAACTGCAGGCTTCAGTCATTGTGCTGCAAAATGTGACAGAGAGTCGTTCTAACTAGCGGTTGGAACATCTAACTTGTTCCACTTGACAGAATATGATGAGTCACAAGATGAAGCACAATAAAAGTTTGAGCCAATGTGTCCCTGAAACACCCCCAGCGTTGCATGTTTTTTCTTTTGTTTGTTTTTATCATTTATTTATTCATTTAAAATGAAAAAAAATTCATCAGAAAGAAAAAAAAAACATTGAATGAAAAAGTTGCAGAAAGAAGAAAAAATTCTTATCTGCCCCTAATTTAAAAAGTACAAAATAACTACAAACAACAACCTTGCCTTGAACAATCTCCAAACTGAAAACAAAAGAACTTCAGGTATCCTTCACCTGGTACTAAACCTTCCCAACAACTTTAACTATCATCTTTTTAAACATATAAATTGTTTTAGAAATTTTATGGTGATATCAAAACAATTCCATAATCCTGTTCCCTGAATTACAACACAGCTCCTTCACACTAGTTCTAAATGGAGGTTTTACAAACATTTACATTCCCTTAAGTTATATTGACTCTCCTTTTTTAATAATTATTTTTTACAAATTTTAATTGAATATTTGGGGCTAATATTTTGATGAGTTTTATGCATGACTTGTAAAATACTATATTCAACCAAATCATAACATTTTAATAATTTCAACTGATTGTTGGGTGACCATAGCACTTCATACTACTAATAATTCTTACAGCTCTTTTTTGTAAAAATAAAAATAGGGTTTGTAATTGTTTTGCATGCTTTTCCCCAAACTTCATTACAATAGATTAAATATGGAACAATCATTACATTATACAATATATACAAAGCTTTGTCATTCAAAAACTCTTTTTACTTTATACAGTAATGCAATTGATTATTTTTATTTTTAAGTATTTTACATGAGATTTCCATGTCAGCTTCTCATCAATAATGAGACCCCAAAATTTTATTTCATTAACAACGAATTTCAATGTTGTCAATTTTAAAGTTGTTGTTTAAAGTCAAAACTATTAATGTTGACAAAGTTGAGAACTTTGTTTGACAGTGATTTCAATTATTTTGAAGGCTAAATACAAATAAAAGGTGAACAATAATTTATTTGTATAGTTTGTAGTTTTTCTGAGGCTTTTATATTGTTTATATCGATATCAAATTATATCGTTATCGACCGAAATTAAGAAATATATCGTGATAAAATTTTGGCCATATCGTCCAGCCCTAGCTTTGAGTATCTTGAAATAAGATAGAAAGGCGCTATACAAGTACTGTCCATTTACCATTTACCATATAAAAAAGAGCAGACTCATGAAGATTTTTGTGTGTTTTGTAAGGTTGTTTTTTCACTTGGCTAAGCTCTAGTTTGTGTTTCTTGTCATAGGGATGACTGTCAGTGCAATGGCTGCCCTTTTTCTCATGATGACGTCCATCTTGTCAGTGGTGGGCTCGCTCTACCTGGGCTACATCCTCTACTTTGTCCTAAAGGACTTCTGCATCATCTGCATCACCACATACGCGCTGAACTTCATTCTCTTTCTTCTCAACTACAAGCGACTGGTTTACTTGAACGAGGCCTGGAAGCAGCAGCTCCCGGCCAAGCAGGACTAAAGCTGCCGAGGATGGCAAGAAAAAACGAAAAGAACGTGACCTCTGAACATTTGACTTGCCACCAGGAGACCTTGCTTCCAAACCATGTTTATTCTGCTGTGTGTTCAAAAAAAATGAAGAAATTACCGTAAATATCGGGCCTAACATCTCAATATTGATCACAAACACTGAAGGATTTGTAAGAAAAAGGTGTTTTTTTTTTTTTTTTTAAATCCTTTCCTCCCTGCCTTGTTTAACCTTATAGTCTCATTCAAGGGACAAGCTGTGTGCGCATGTGCGTGCGCGTGCACCAGGCAAAACATAACAGCCCAGGCAAGCAGAGGAGAAGTCTGCAATACACACTCATGGAGGACAGCTTTCGTTTGAACAAAAAGGATCGCAGAGTGGACAAAGAAGACGCTGGACTTATTGGTTTTTTTTTTCCAGTGTTGAAATTGTTAGAAACTTTCTGTTACTGCACAGATCATCTGCACTAAAATTTGGAGCTGAAAAATCATCCCAGATATATATATATATAAAACACCAATCTAGTGAAGTTTCCATTTAAGGTTCCCTGGCAGGATGAGAAGAGGGTTAATGAAAATTAGTGTTTTTATTTTCCTCCATGTTTACACTTTGTAGTACTTTTTTTTTTTTTTTTCCCAAGGACCACTAAAAATAAACACGTAACAGTGTGAGGTATTGTGTAGATCAGTGAGATAGTTTTTTTTTTTTTTGCATCTCTGTAAATAGCTGCTAAGCAATATTTCAGGCTAGATTGTGATTTAATTTTATTTTTTTTTGTGTCAGCACAACAAATGAAGCTAACGCTAAACAGGAGAAGACGGCCGTGAAACGAGGCAGTCCTGGAAGAAGTCCGAGGACGTGTGCACTGCATCCTCCTCTCTCTAACTCTGGTTCAGATCTACATAGCGGGTGTAGTTTCATCTGAAGCATCTTTTAAACAACTGCAAGTTATTATTATTATTAATTTTTTTCTGTTTGCATACAAGCACGCTCACTATGTGTGTGTGTAAAAATCATTCCTGACCACACGTGGGATCATTGAGACTTATGTGCCTAAAGGAGTGTTGAGGTGAATTCACCTTTTAAGTGTTTTGGTTGGGTAAGGTTTCGTTTTTCCTCGTCTTATTGTCACAGGGGCATGGCTTTATTTTTATGGTCATAGTTTTGTAAATGAAGATACCAGTGAAGTGTTTCTCCCTAATAGTCTCACAAGGTAGCAAATGCCTGCTACTCTGTGATTGTCTACTCGAGGGTGGAGAGGCCCGGTGGCTGAGGAGTCTAGCGGTTACACCAATGTCCGCTGAGCTGTCGCGTACATTCAGTTGAGCTGATAAAGATGAGTTCATTTTCAGGTGTGAACAAAAGTTGGGCGAACGCTTTGGAAGCTGCACAAGACATTGGGTTAAGCCATATGTTGTTTTTTTTCTCCTCACTGTTTTCTGTCGCACCAGATGGTTGATCTAACACAGTTCAGCTTGTAGAGAGACGGTTTTTATCCAGGAGCCAAAGGTGCCATCATTAGACAATCGTGCACACCTTCAAAGGTCTGTAATTGTCGTAATTGTTCTGGTCTGTGGTAATAAACCGTCTTCTCTATAGTTCATGTTTTAGTAGATCTTACATTCCCAGTCATCTGTTGTGAAATACAAGGAGAGTATGGATAATAGCTGTCGAGACGATAATACTTGTGCTTTTATTGACAAAGCACTTTTTTAAAAAAGCGATACCGCTTTTTTTTTTTTTTTTTTTTTTATATCTCTTCTGACCCTTTTATTTTCTACTTGTTTAAGTTTATTTTTACAAACCATGTATTTTAGTCATGAAAGGTCCCCTCCTTCCAGGCAGACTTTGCTTTAATAAACAATTTTTTGTCATTTGAGTTTAAGTAAATTATGTCTCTGACAGGTAACATTACTGTTTGACACTTTTCACGTTTGACATTTTAAGACTTGTTAAAGAATTAATTTGCAAATATTCAGCTGGCATTTGAAGTCTGAGGTTGTCAGTAAATACATTTCAAGTCTTTGCCACGCTCAAAAGAAATGGAACCAATGGCTGCTTGGAAAAGATTTAGACATTTTTGCTGCAATTTACATGAACTTCATTGATGGTAATGTTTTAAAAAAAAAACAATTTCCAGTCTGTCGTCCATCACTGAACAAACTAAATGTTTTCATTGTGTCTTAAATCCTTTGGGATCTTTAGATCTGTCCATTTTTACCAACCTCACCGTGGTTTGTTTTAAAGTCTACTTCACATCGTCCTTCAGAAAAGTCAAACTCACAGAACTGTTTGTGTACATTTTATTTCTGGTTGGCATGTCTACACCATTAAGAGTTAACAGAACAGACGGTTTTATTTTTAAAGAAGGCGTGTCGAGTGTTTTAATGACCATGTCGAAGCGATCAACGCTGCGTGCTCATCCATGTTCACGAAGACCCTGAGGTATAACTGCCATGTTAGATGCATCAGTAATGCCAACAAAAGTGCCTTCTGTCTGATCACTGGGCCTTGAGCCAAAGAAACAGTAACAGCCTTGGAAAAAGAACGAATGCTATACTGCATCAGGCACTTCTCACTTGCCTTCCTGAGAATGGAATCCCAAATTGGTAATTCCCAAAGATTATCTAATAACAGTGCAAACATACATCCATAATCTGCTAAACTACAACCCTGATCAATTACAGTCTGTTTTTCTTCTTGGACTCCACTATGTAACTAATCTAGCTATAGACTTTATTGTTAGCTAGGAACTCTGTTCAAACAAGATTGTAATGTCCCTCAACACCCCCCCCCCCCCCC
>NC_056511.1:29396865-29398524 GCF_014905685.2 Nematolebias whitei | reverse complement strand
CCCCCCCCCCCCCCCAAAAAAAAATTAATTATGCCCCTTAGCTGTATAGACTGTTAACATTCTGGGTTATTTTAGTATAAACAATGAAAAAAAGTTGAGGGGCTGGAGGGATCCATGTGTCAGCAAACAAAAAAACTAAACAAGAACTTGAAGACACTGAGTTTGCTTCTGTGTTGCCAAACATGTTTTGAAATGCTGTATTTTCTTACACGGAAAAGTGTTACATGAACTGTAGGAAGGTGCAAAACATTTGTTTAAATCCAACTTATCTTTTGGGAGAACTGTTGACAAAGGCTGAGCAAAGTTTTAACTGTCGTTCTGTGGAAATGATCTACCATTAAAACATTCCCTCTGAAACTGCCTGTCAAGTCATTGAAATTAACTTAGATGTTTTGTTTTTTCTGAGGTCATCTGCCCAAAATAAACTTAGACATTTTCTTGCTAATAACTATGTAGATGAACAGATGCTGGGATATATTCATCATTTAACGCGAGTTCCTCATTTTTCTGGACTGAATAAAACGTGCACTGAATTTAAGGAAATGCAAAGTGAGACGTCATTTAAATTTGACCCATCAAAATGAATGCGGTCATTTATTTACAGAATCAAATTTAACATCAAACATTTACATTAATTTGGCAAATTATGAAAATAACAATATAAGCAATCAATCAGGAAAAATCATACGGCCATGATTTCTCCGTTGCTGCACCACAGACATGTATAAAACTGTACAACTATGACTTTTACCCACACGGATGTGAATAAGCACTTTACACAGACATTTCTAAATATCTGGGAGAATTTCTACTTCATAGGAAAGTTTAAAGATGGAAAGAAGTTTAAAGGGAGTAAAGGATGGTGTGTGAGGGAAATTAAGTGTTTTCCAGAACCGACACTCTCCATCAGAAGCCCAGCTCGCCTCGGTACGCTTGGTAGGAAACTTGACCCATTACCTCTCTGATGATAATCAGCAGATATGGTGTTCCGTTAACGCTACCGGTCCAGCGTCTCCTTAGAATGGCTGTTGCCCGTCAGAAGTAGTGGAGTGGCTCTGTTCGACACACATTCACCTCAGTGGAAAATGTTATAATCCCATGGAACTCGGAAGAGCTTCGTTGTCATGTCAGGAACTCCAACAGCACTCCATCAGAACTCCAGAACTCTGTAACTCCGTGAGTCGTAAGTCACTCTGGGTACCTGTGAGTCTCTCCGTGTCCCTGTGAGTCTGTGTAGACCAGGAAGTACTGACATTTTAAAGACTCTTTCCCGGTTCACTTTTTGGGATTTTTCATTGGTCAGAAACGACCAGAAGGGGTGTGTTTTTGTGACGTAAGAGGTTAGAGACAGCGAGAATTGTTATGAGACAGCTCAGAAATGTTCTCACAGACCGAGAGGGTTCTGTTTTGGCGTGCCTTAAGAAACAGGTGCAAAACATCTCTATTTACGTCTGAGAGGATTCTAAAACATGACAGCTTTAACATAACAACTTGTCTTTCGTTTGACTGTAACCTTGTAAACGCACACACTTGCTCATTCAAAAGCAGAAATCAGAAAAATGCATAAACTCTGCACAGCTTTTAACATGAGAATAAAATCATTACTCAGTTAATAAAATTGATTAGTTCACTGCAACATCTAAAATGGTTTGAACTAAG
>NC_056511.1:29383774-29396765 GCF_014905685.2 Nematolebias whitei | reverse complement strand
ATGGTGGCAATATGTGGTTATATATAAAATAGATATAATTGTGTGTATGTATGTATATATATATATATTATTATATATTATATAATATATATTATATAATATAATTACATATATTTATATATATATATATTATATAATATATATTATATATATATATATATAGAGCTTAATAAAAATGTATCAGTGACTGTGAGTTTTGCAAATGTGTCATAAGAATATTTTATTAGTGTTAATGTTAAACCCACCAAGAATATAAATACACTGAACCATGTGTTCAGCTTTAATGGCTGTACTCCTGAGATTTACAGAGGAAAAAATCGTGAGAATATGTTTAGTATTTAGCTATGACTGATTAAACGCGCAAATACTTCATTGCTCCTGAGAAACAGGTTACACTGAGTGGAGCGGTCAACCGTTTCAAGATGGCGGCCCTAAATCTCGTCAGCGCCAATAGACGATAGCGGTCAATGCTTTATATCTATGATGTTAACAGGACTCACAGGAAGTTGTCATAGACTTCTGCTGGTAAAAGTAAGCTTACACCAACACCTGCTGTTGAAAAAGGAGTATAACAGTTTTCCTGAAAGAAGGCTGATCACTGCCTTGCATTTAAAACTTTTTTTGTTAATCCAGCCTGGTTTCTGTGTACTGTTTAAATGGCGAATTTCTGGTATATTAAACTGCTTGAGAGCGTTTAAAACTGAACGTTGCTGTAAGACTTCTTAGAAAAATTGCAGGTTTATTAATGTTAAGTGTATTTGAGTGAATTAACACTGAACAGGCCTGGTTCATTGTATCTGTTAGATTTAAGCTCGTTAAGTAACACTGCCAGAAGGAGGCATTTAGGTAGAATATCCATGCATTGGGGTAAAACCTACAAATAGGTGCCCATTCATTTGAAAAAGTTGGCTTTTAACAGTACTGTTGATTGAACCCAGAGCTAAAATAGTGTATAACACTCACTGCTCACTTAAATACAAATATTTACCTGTTAAAAACTCTAAGGTTGCAACTATTTAACCAGATAGGTTTTGCTGAACAGTGAATAACCATGGCAGATGTGACAGAAACAAATATTGATCCATGTGAGGGGAAGGACTGGTTGGAGAGAGCGTTAACGCTGCTAACAGAATCCTTACATCCATATGGTGAACAGGTAGACAGCATGAACTCAAAAGAGTTATTGGACGAGCTGAAGGATGTTGCAGAGAGTGTGACCTCTGCAGCCATAACAAAGTCAAGCTATGACCAGCTGGCTAAATTGGCACTCTTATTGAAAGCAACATTTTATGTTGAGGCAAACAGAGCGGAAGCCCTTGATAAAAGGTTAGTGCACGAGACAGAGGTCAACGTGGCAGCACGTGTGGAGTACCTGAAACTTGAGGCACAGTCTAAATTTGATAAGGAGACCTGGGCAAATGAATTAAAATGTGAGAGAGCTCTCACAAGCTCAGCTGTCATTACAAGATGACTCATATGAGGAGAAGCTGAGGGAAAGAGGCATTAAGTACCAGGCACTGGGTTCAGATAATGATGTTCTACAACAAAAGTTGCAGCTCACATCAAAAGATCTGGACGAGTGCAGATTGGAAAAGGCGGCGTTAGTCCAACAAGGCAAAGTGAATGCCATACATCACACGAACGCTTAAAAGCCTGTGAGGCGAGACTAGCCACAGCAGCAAATGAGATTTCTGACGTGGGGCAAGGTTGTCTGGAACTCAAAGACGAACAAGGTCAGAGTCCAGGTCACCCACCACCACCTCAGAAGGATTTTGTTGTACCTCCTGCTCTTAATCCCCTTCCGTCACCTCCACATGAGTCTAGCGACACACCTCCACGTGCCATTTTGGTTCCTACGATACCGATAATACAGCCTTTGCTCTCAATTTCGGATTTGCACAAAATAGCAAAATATGTCAATCGCTTTGAGCCAGGGCCGTTGGGTTCAACCGACACTAAGGCCTATCTGAACGACCTTGACTTCCAATTAAGAAGCTATCCCAACGCTACAGTTGAGGATAAAGTAGGTTTGATCAGGCTCACCTCATCCAGGACGGTGTTTTCCTTCATAGAGCGTCAACCTGATGCCACAAGAAAGGATTACCGCCTGTTATGTGCTGCTCTTATGAAAGAGTATTCCCCTTGCGCGGGACCTGGCGGTTATCCAGCCGCCGACAAGGTCATGCAAGGTAAGAATGAGCACCCAAGGGCATATTATTCCAGGATTTTGCAGGCTTATTTTGGTTTCAGGAACAAGTCCGGCATGGAGGAGGAGGAACCGTTTAAGTATGTGTTCAGCAAAAATCTCCACCCTGACATAAGAATGTCAGTGCAAATGATGGCTAATTTCAAAGAGAAATCCATCAGTGAGATAAAAAGTTGTGCTGTGAATGTCTTTGAAGCCCGTTCACAGGCCAAAACACCCATTGAGGTGTTCCCAGGTGAGAGGATTCCTGCCCAGTCATTAGAATTGGAAGGGACGAGAGCTTCGACTCCCCCTCCTAAAAAAGGCGAGAGGAAACGAGGTTTCCCAGCAGCCAAACCACAACAGGTGAGTGCCCCCTGGTCCAGACGAGATCCTAAACGGTTTCCCAAGAAACCAGAGGATGAACGAACGTACTAGAATAGGGCGAACGCCCTAAGGGTAAAAAGTATGGCACCAAGAGTGGCCCATACAAACAGGGATCCCACTGGGAACCCCAGAGGGGGGGAACTGCTTCCCCACCACGTCGGACTGAACAGCCTGAGACGAAAAAGAAACAGCAGCAGGTCCAGAAAGAGAGCCCCAGACCTCTGAGCTTGGACGAGACAGAGAGTGTGCGTCGGTTCTTGGAATCGTTGAAAGGTCTTGCCACGGACAAACAACCTAACGCATTGTTTGGCAATATCATTGCTGATAAGTCAGAGCACACAGACATCACCATTACTGCTGTCACAGACAGTCACCATGACGCTGTTGTTGTAAACTCTGACACGCCCTCACCTGAAAAAGGGGGGGTACAATCACACGTCACCGACGGTGACCCATCACAAACTGAAACCTTAGAAACAGCAATAGCTGTGCTAACTGTTCAGTCCAAACAGGGTGACACAAACAACAACGTTGCCGCTGTCACAGACAGCCACCAAGACCTTGTTGTTACAAACAATGAGAGCCCCTCAACAACATTCTCTAAATCTTTTGATGATGTTATGCACGGTCGATGATGATAACTTAAAAGTCTGCTATTTTACGCTGGGTAACACCATTCTGGTATTGCTGCACTATCTTTCTGCACAACAATGGTGGAATTGGTGATCCTCTTGCCATCTTGGCTTCTGAGAGACACTGACACTCTGAGAAGTTCTTTTAATACCCTATCATGTTGTCAATTGACCTAATTAGTGTTAATTGGTCTTCCAGCTGTTCGTTATATGCTCAATTTACTTTTTCCAGCCACTTATTGCTACTTGTCCCAACTTTTTTGGGATTTGTTGACACTGTGAAATTTTGAATCAACACATTTTTCCTTTAAAATGTTACATTTACTCAGATTAAACTTTTGATCTGTCATCAATGTTATATTACGAATAAAATACTGGCATTTGCCATCTCCACATCATTGCATTCATTTTTTTTATTCACAATGTGTTCAGTGTCCCAACTTTTTTGGAATCCAGTTTGTATGTTACATTTAAAAATACACTGAATTTCAAATGTTACTTATTGAGATGACCGTGGGGTTGTAATTGGGGCCCACTGTTTTTTCATTCCAGGAAAATGGGATAGAGATAAAGAGGTGAAAAAGAGAGTCTAGGCAGGAAGGAGTGGATGGAGAAAAGTTTCAAGAGTGATTTGTGACAAAGTAAAAGTTTACAAGATAGTGGTGAGACCATCTATGTTGTATGGTCTTATGGACAAAAAGACAGGAGGAAGAACTGGAAATGGCAGAAATGAAGATGTTGAGGTTCTCCTTAGGAGTGACAAGGATGGAGAAGATTGAGATCATCAGAGATACAGCACAGGTTGAACAACTGGGAGATA
The DNA here is from genome assembly GCF_014905685.2 of Nematolebias whitei. Taxonomy (NCBI): domain Eukaryota; kingdom Metazoa; phylum Chordata; class Actinopteri; order Cyprinodontiformes; family Rivulidae; genus Nematolebias; species Nematolebias whitei. Next base: position 29,392,741 of record NC_056511.1, on the reverse strand, counting down.
AAGTTAGAGAGGCCAGACTAAGATGGTTTGGACATGAACAGAGGAGGGACAGTGGTTTGGACAAGTCCAGAGGAGGGACAGTGGGTATATTGGTAAAATGATGTTAGAAATGCAGCTGCCAGGAAAAAGACAAAGAGTAGATAAATGGATGCAGTTAGAGGACATGGAGGTAGTTGGAGTGAGGACGGAGGATGCAGAGGACAGAGATGGAGGACTCACTGTGGAGACCCCGAAGAAGGAAAAGCCAAAAGGAGACTGGTTGAGATTACAATAAAACGAACATTTTATGTTTAAATGTCTGTTTTCTGCTTTAGTAAATCATCCGTTCAGTCTCCCTTGTTCTTAATCAGGGTCATGTGGAGGCTGGAGCCTGTCTCAGCTGCCTTTGGCACCTTCACCTTTGGATGAAGCCAGGGAACAGCCTGGACAGGCCTCCAGTCCATCACAGTGACACAAACAACCACACTCCCAGACATCTAGAGCAGTCACACAGAAGAGCTCCAACTGAGAACTCAAGTTCTCGATTGGGAGTTCTAATCACTAATTATCAATAATAATTGATCATATCTGCCATCATAAATTATTATAGATCCTTATTGTGAGGAGTCCTTAACATTCTTTGTCATATTCACAAATATGCAAATTTATTTATTATTCTTTTTCGATGATCTGAATTCAGTCATGCTGTCGACAAATTGTGTAGTTTAACCAAATAGAGAACTTGACTTTTGTGTATTACATTTGTAGATGAACATATGCTGTGATATATTCATAAATTAAACGGATTCATTCATTTTTCTGGACTGAATAATATCATGTGTTGAATTATTAAATGTGGACGGAAACGTGTTTATCTTTGACTCACCAACAACAGTGGGTCATTTATTTAAAAACGATTTAAACACATCACACATTTACATTAATTTGGCAAAATGATTTTAGCAACAACATGGCTTAATTAGCGAGTTTTACAAACAGGAAAACCACCCGGCCATGATTTCCCTTTGCTTCACAACAGACATTTCTGAAAATATCTGGAATGATTTCTAGCAGGATAGAAGAATTTTAAAGATGGAAATTGAAGTTTATCTTGAGAGAGATGGGTGAGGGAATTTGTCTGTTATAACCAGAACAGCACGCTCCTTCTAGACCAGCTTAACCCACGGTACACTTTGGTTGAGATCGACTCTTTACCTTTGCAGATGATAGTTTCAGCGTTGGTGTAGAGCTTTCCTTTCAACTCTTCCAGCGTCTCCGTAAGAACAGCTAAACCTCAGGAGTCGTGAGATCATCCTAGAACAGACTTCTTCATAATTCCTCTGAACTTCTCTTGTTCAGCTTAGTCGCAGATGTCCTGAGCATTCTGGACTCTGCTGCTCTCGGAACCAACTCACAGCATTCTCTCAGCGTTCTCCTCAGTTCTTCCCAGAACTGCCGAGAACTTCTCAGAACTTCAGAACTTCCTCCAGCATCCTGAATTCCAGCATTCTGAACTCTGGAACTGCTATGAACTAGGAAGTGTTGCACCTTTTAAAAGAGGTCACTTCCGGTTCATTTGAGCACTTTCTGATTGGTCGATGGACCAAAACAGAGGTGTGTTTTGTGATGTAAGAGGTTATTAAAAGTCAAGGAAAAAGATTAAATTTGTTTAAGAACAGACAGAAGATTGTTATGAAGAACTCAGACTTCGTGGAGTCAATTCTCTAGTATCTTGCTGTAAAAGTTAAACATGACATTTCTTTTTCAGTAAACTTGCAGTTGACCGAAACTTGACCTTTGACCAACTTACACAACTTGCTCATTGAAGACAGAAAATCAGACAATGCATCATTAACCTGATTTCTACTTTGAATGAGGATTAAAATCACTAATACTGTTTCACAGTTGATTAAAAATGATTAGTTCACTTCAACATTTAAAAATGGTTTGAACTAAACACACTTTGATTATCAAACATTTGTAAAATAGTAATGATAATAGAAAAAGAGTGTTCTTTCAATTGATCAGTGCAAGACACTTAGAAAGTCTCTGGATGACTTAATCTTGTGTTTCTGGACTCAAATCAATGAAATACAGTTCTTGTTCCAGGCAGGCCCTCAAGGCCAGATTTTGACCTGAGGCTTAGTTCACTACACATTGATATAAAAATATATTAAGTTGCCTTTATGCCTATTCAAGCATATATTTTGTCAAAATTAAAGAGTTGTATTATGTTTTACATGCCATAAAGGCAAAGGGTGGAATGATATAAAAATATGTTTTATAAGGTGTTAAGTCGCCTTTATGCCTATTCAAACATATACTTTGTGTGTGTGTTACTTATAATATTTAGACACTCTTTGATGGTTAGCAGAGGGACGGAGGGGGGCAGTGTATCCTCTCTAGGAATGCTTTAATAAGCATTAGGAGTGCTTTTGACCTAGAAGCTTTGGCCCGCTTTGCGGTCACAACGCTCCTTACTGGAAGGACGTTTTTATGAGCCATCGCTCTGTTGCACAGACTGCTTTGATGATGGAAAAACATGTTTTAATTAGATCTGTCCTCCTGACAACCATCAAACTTGTTTTTCACTGCTCTCACGCGATCCGGTCAGGGAGAGGTATAAAGGAGGTGTGACAGGCAAGGGAACTTTGAAGTCTGCTGTGGAACAACGCGCGTGAGTGCCCGGCGCAGTTTGATGTGATTCCTTTACCCGGGTCGAACGGCTTTCCGACCACGTGTCACGGTGAGAGGCTCTCATATCAATTTGTGTGTGTAAAGAGTGTACAAGTGTACATGTTTGCTTGGCTGTTTTCTGTGGCAGATTAATAAAATGACACTATTATTCTAGCAGTAACAGTCTCCTTTGATTTATTTCCTCTCGTGTGAATCATCGGGTGCCGACCGTTCACGAACCCTGTTAATTTCATAATACATACATAAATATTACCAAGTATGTTTGTGTTGTCACTGTCAAAGCTGAATCGAATTAGAAGTTTTTTTTAATTTTTATATAATAAAAAAAAATGCATTGATGTATTTGAATCAAAATAAAGATATTACTTTTCTATTGCCTTTGATCTCCTTTCTAGTTGTAGTGGACTAGGCCTACGTCGGAACTAAGTCTAAGGTCAAAACTCTTGACCTTTAGAACCTTGTGGGACAGAAGCTGTCATTTCATGTATTTGACTCCATAAATACAGGTTCACCCATCCTGAGACTTTCTTTCTTGAAGATTCAAGTGAAAAGAACACTCTCTTTTTATTATCATTACTATCTTACAAATGTTGATAATCAAAGTGTCTTAGTTCAAACCATTTTAGATGTTGCAGTGAACTAATCAATTTTATTAACTGAGTAATGATTTTATTCTCATGTTAAAAGCTGTGCAGAGTTTATGCATTTTTCTGATTTCTGCTTTTGAATGAGCAAGTGTGTGCGTTTACAAGGTTACAGTCAAACGAAAGACAAGTTGTTATGTTAAAGCTGTCATGTTTTAGAATCCTCTCAGACGTAAATAGAGATGTTTTGCACCTGTTTCTTAAGGCACGCCAAAACAGAACCCTCTCGGTCTGTGAGAACATTTCTGAGCTGTCTCATAACAATTCTCGCTGTCTCTAACCTCTTACGTCACAAAAACACACCCCTTCTGGTCGTTTCTGACCAATGAAAAATCCCAAAAAGTGAACCGGGAAAGAGTCTTTAAAATGTCAGTACTTCCTGGTCTACACAGACTCACAGGGACACGGAGAGACTCACAGGTACCCAGAGTGACTTACGACTCACGGAGTTACAGAGTTCTGGAGTTCTGATGGAGTGCTGTTGGAGTTCCTGACATGACAACGAAGCTCTTCCGAGTTCCATGGGATTATAACATTTTCCACTGAGGTGAATGTGTGTCGAACAGAGCCACTCCACTACTTCTGACGGGCAACAGCCATTCTAAGGAGACGCTGGACCGGTAGCGTTAACGGAACACCATATCTGCTGATTATCATCAGAGAGGTAATGGGTCAAGTTTCCTACCAAGCGTACCGAGGCGAGCTGGGCTTCTGATGGAGAGTGTCGGTTCTGGAAAACACTTAATTTCCCTCACACACCATCCTTTACTCCCTTTAAACTTCTTTCCATCTTTAAACTTTCCTATGAAGTAGAAATTCTCCCAGATATTTAGAAATGTCTGTGTAAAGTGCTTATTCACATCCGTGTGGGTAAAAGTCATAGTTGTACAGTTTTATACATGTCTGTGGTGCAGCAACGGAGAAATCATGGCCGTATGATTTTTCCTGATTGATTGCTTATATTGTTATTTTCATAATTTGCCAAATTAATGTAAATGTTTGATGTTAAATTTGATTCTGTAAATAAATGACCGCATTCATTTTGATGGGTCAAATTTAAATGACGTCTCACTTTGCATTTCCTTAAATTCAGTGCACGTTTTATTCAGTCCAGAAAAATGAGGAACTCGCGTTAAATGATGAATATATCCCAGCATCTGTTCATCTACAATTGGTGGCCCGTCACGTGCTCATAAATGGACTGTAACTAGTGTGCTAATTGATTTTCATGTTGGCATGTGTGGTAAAATAACAGTTGAACCGTGCGTCTTTACGCAGCCGGAGCTGCGCGCTTGGAGCTGCACCGCCTGAAGCGAAATGCTGCATGTTTTTAAGCGTGTTGGTCTGTGATGCTCAGAAAGCTCACAGAGAAGCTGAAATTGAGTCACAAGTCTTTATAAAGCTGAATTGTACGTCTGTATGTGTAACTTAAGCTGGCTTTGAGCTGTGGAAACGCTTCATTCTGTTTAAACTGTGTTCCGGACGCTTCTGGTCCGCTTCGGTTCTGTGGTTCCGACTCGGTTCTGGAGCTTCGAACGAGTTGTTTTAAATAGCTAGAAAGACGTTTTGTCACGGAGCGCCGTTCTCTGTGCAGCTCAGGGGGTTGTTTCGTTACAATTTTTAACAGAAAAAGTGCATTTTGATGGTTTAAAAGACGAAAAAGTGACGAACTATTTTACGCTAATCTAACTTGCTAGCTGGGGAATACGCTTCGTGGTTGGTTGTTTGCTGCTGTGGACAGCTCTGATTTGCTGAGAACGGTTGACTGACGTCACCTCCCCTCACCCCTACGCTGCGTCATTGGTTGAGAAAGACCGTGGGTAACGTTCTGATTGGATGAGGGACGCGTCAATCACGTCACCCGGAAATGAAATTCGTTTTCATAGGGAATAAAATCTGCTTTTTAACGCTGGTAAGCGCATTGAAGCTGTGTTCTGAAACGCTGTTTACATTCTTCGAAGCTTATTCGCTGGAAGTTCGCCACGTTTGAGTTTAAAGACCGTCATAAAATGATGCTTTTGAACTACGCTAGCGATGCTAAATTTTAAGCTAACAAGCTAATGACCGGGTGGAGGACGTGTCACGTCACTTCCCCCAAGTCGGAAATGAGCTTTACCGTGCTTAAATTCGCTAAATACAGCTGCATTTTTGTTCCACAAAACTCATGTTTCATGATATAAGGTCTGATTGGAAAAATTTTGCCACGTTTGTGTAAAAAATCCGTTCAGAAGTGTTGGTTTTCACCGAAGCAAGCCGATGCTAATTTTAGCTAACGAGCTAACGACCGGACGCCACAGGAAGTTATAGCACCCCTAGTGGACGACACAAACAGTGTCTGAGTTAAAATAGTTGAGGATCTGCTGACATCTTGTGGAGAAGACGTGGGATCACAGGTTTTCACTTCGTTTTTAGGTGAAGAGTGACATTAAACGTTTTTATTTTCCTGAAAGGCAATTTTGGAGTTTAAAAACTTCCTCAAAGCTGAATAAAACACTGTTATCTTACATTTTAAAAAGTAATAGGTATTTATGCAAAGAAGCATTTACCAAAAAATTTTATTCACTGATAAATCCTTAAAACAGGTCCATAATAAAATTAGAAACTTTTTAAAAAACAGATACAGTTACAAATATTCACAGAGTTGAACAGTTTACTCATTTTGCTTGAAGGATAATACACGTTTAATTGCAAAATCACTAAATAAGAGTAAATTTATCAGGAAAAGGAGATTTTCTGATTTTATTTTACCACCTAAACATTTACATCTACTATTTAATTTCTAAATAGCAGATAATGGCGGACGGAGAGGGAAACACTGACCCCTTACAATCCGAGGATGTGGTCCAGACAGCCTTACACATTTTGACAAATTCAATTCTTGGCAAAACTTTGGAGGACTTGCAAGTCCTTGATGACGATCAAAGACATGAGGAGCTGCAGAGTTTATCAAGAGCAGCTACAGTGAAGGAGGACGCAAAATCAAGCCGCATACGGTTAGCAAAAATCTCTCTGCTTCTGAAGGCGGAATTAGACCGTTTGGTAGTGGAAAAGGGCGTGCTTTTCAACGGATATAAGTCTGAAAAAGAGAGGTGTGACGAATTGATGATTGAATCTGAGTCGCTGCAGCAACACCTTGAGGCTGCTAAAGACCTCTCAAAGAAAGAGCTGTCAGAACAGGCTCAATCATATGAGGAGAAGTGTGCCGAGCTGATAAGTGAATCTGAGTTGCTGAAACAAAAGATTCAAACTGATAAGGACCTCTCGAAGAGAGAGCTGTCAGAACAGGCTCGATCATATGGGGAGGAGATTGCGGATAAGGAACGAGCGTACCAAGACGCGTGTGCAGATAACAATGAGTTACAAGCACGGTTGCAAACCGCTTTAAGGGAGCTGGCCGATTGCAAGGCAGAAAAGGGGTTAATAACCCGGAGTTGGCTGACTTTACAAGATGAAAATCGGTCAACAAATAAGCGCCTGACAGCTTGTGAGGAGAATTTAGCTACAGCTACAGAATGGATTTCTGTAATGGAGCGTGCTGATCCGAGAATCGAGCAGGGTCAGCTACAACCACCCCAGACAGATGCTGTTGCACCTCCTCCCCTTGGCCCCGCTTCAACACCCCCAACCCGGGGGATAAGGACGGGTCTGCACCCACTTGCACCTCTTCCTCCTGACGCCAGGCGGTCACCTCCACCCCCATCTCAGGTGGGGTTCGACCTGCACCGGTATGCACCTCCTCCTCCTGACGCCAGGCGGTCAACTCCACCCCCATCTCGGAGGGTGGGGACAGACCTGCACCAATATGCACCTCCTCCTACCAACCCTTATCAGCCACCCCCACCCCCACCATGGGCAGTAGGGGCAGGACTTGATCAGTCTGCACCACCAGTCACACAAGTTAGACCGGTGATACAGTCTCCTTCAATGGATGACTTGCAGAAAATCTCAAAATATGTGCAACGCTTCGTTCCCGGCCCTATGGGGTCCGCAGGAACAAAAGCGTATCTCAAAGATCTGGAGTTCAGATTGAGATCTTATCCTAATGCTACGGTAGACGATAAGATAAGTCTGATACGGCTCACTTCAGACAGAGAGGTGTTCACCTTCATCGAGCGTCTGCCTGATGCAACGAGGAGGGATTACAACCTTCTGTGTGGAGCTTTGATCAGAGAGTACGACCCATGCACGGGGCCTGCTGGTTTTCCAGCTGCAGACAAGGTCACGCAGGGCAAGACTGAACATCCAAAAGTTTATTACAAAAGAATCTTCCAAGCCTATTTTGGTAACAGAAATGAGACCGGAATGGAAGAAGATGATGGTTTTAAGTTTGTTTTCAGCAAAAATCTCCACTCTGATTTTAAAAAATCAGTACAGATGATGGCAAATTTCAGAGAAAAATCCATCAGTGAGATTAAGCAGTGTGCTGTGAATGTGTTTGAAGCATGTTCTCATGCTAAGACGCCCATAGAAGTGTTTCCTAGTGTAAAGGTTAAACCCCTCCCTCTTGAACTAGAAGGACGACGTGCTTCGCCGCCTCCTCCTAAGAAGAAAGAGAGAAAACAGTCTGTTCAAGCTAACAAACCGCGTACTGAAGGTGCACGCTGGGACAAAAAGGCTCCTCTTTCAGAGGAAGCCAGTGATTATCGAAAAATGGGTGAACGCAGGACGCAACGATATGAGAAACCATATCGGCAGGGGCAGTACGTAAAGGAAACCCCGCAAGACGTACCTGACCGTCCCCCACCTCGGACGAAACGAACCGAGGCGAAAAAATCACAAAAGTTCCAAAAGCAAGGCCCTACACCTCTGAGCTCGGAAGAGACAGAGAAACTACGCAGGTTGTTAGAGACTTTGAAACACACTGACACGGGAACCCAACCAGGAGCACTTTGCAGTAATGTAATTCCTATTACATCTGAGGGCGCGAATGACAACATAACAGATGTCGGTGGAACACACCAAGACGTTGCTGTGGTTGCCTCAAACAACCCCTCATCGGAAGAAGGGGGGGTAAACACACACACGAACGATGACGTGTCATCACAGGCTGAACACTCAGAAACAGCTTCTGCTGTGCTGACGGTTCAGGCAAACCAAAATTACACAGATAAGGCTGAACGCGTGAAAAAGCGTCAGAAAAAACCCAAGAGGTTTCTGTGTAACTTTATCAGAAGGGGGGTCGCCAAAAAGGCGTACCTGTCAGTAACACTTGAAGGTGTCCTCACACACGAAGCACTCTTGGACGGTGGGGCAGACATAACAATCATGTCGGCTAAACTGTTCGAGGAGCTGAGGACGGCCGCTGCCAGTGTTAACAGGATAATACCTCTCTCTGAATGTGCTATAGAAATGCAGGGTCTCTCAGAAATGAAAACAACCCTGACAGCTATAGCAATGGTTCACATGCAGATTGGCAATATGACACTGTACCATCCGGTACACGTGACTCATGTTGACTCATTCCCATTTTTGGTTGGCCAGGATTTTATAAATCGCTTCGGCGCGATTATAGATTATGGTGATCAAACAATGTGGACAACAGTGAGCAACCCACTGCCAATCGATACGCCTCCGGAGTGTGACACAGACTGCCCAACAGCAGGTACCGCGGAAGGCGCACAGGACTCCTCAGCCGAGGACACGAGCC
>NC_056511.1:29383181-29383674 GCF_014905685.2 Nematolebias whitei | reverse complement strand
CAGAGTCCACCAAACACTACCTACCACTGGTAGTTAAGGGTGTAGAGATCCAAGGGTCCCACACCAACGATGCTGTTCTGTCTCTGTGGACAGATAAATCAGCAATTAACCGAGCTTTCTACGAAACCTTGGTTCACAAACACGTTGGTCTAGAACTAATTAAAAAAGCTTTCCGCTTTCCATTAGTTCCCAATAGTTCACAGGTAATGACCGCAGAAGGAGTCATTAACCTAAAACTGAACTGGAATCAACGAGAACTGGTTCACCCGTTTCTCGTTATCCAAAACTTACCACATGCATCCTACATAGGCTCTGACATTTTGGTAAGGTTAGGTGTCCACGTGGACACCATCAACAAGGTGCTGTGGTCCCTGAAACCAGCCACAAAGGATACTCCTGTGCTAGACACAGCGAGCCTTAAGGCTGGGCAGACCATTCCAGAGGCCTGCCAAGTTGCTAGCAACCAAGACACCACAGTACCACCTCAGGTGAT
>NC_056511.1:29374600-29383081 GCF_014905685.2 Nematolebias whitei | reverse complement strand
TCATTTTTCAGCACGACCTGGCACCTGCTCACAGTGCCAAAACCACTGGTAAATGGTTTACTGACCATGGTATTACTGTGCTCAATTGGCCTGCCAACTCTCCTGACCTGAACCCCATAGAGAACCTGTGGGATATTGTGAAGAGAAAGTTGAGAGATGCAAGACCCAACACTCTGGATGAGCTTAAGGCCGCTATCGAAGCATCCTGGGCTTCCATAACACCTCAGCAGTGCCACAGACTGATTGCCTCCATGCCACGCCACATTGAAGCAGTCATTCATGCAAAAGGATTCCCGACCAAGAATTGAGTGCATAACTGAACATGATTATTTGAAGGTTGGCGTTTTTTGTATTAAAAACACTTGTCTTTCATTGGTGGGATGAAATATGCTAATTTTTTGGGACAGGCATTTTGGGTTTTCGTGAGCTGTATGCCATAATCATCAGTATTAAAACAATTAAAGACCTGAAATATTTCAGTTGGTGTGCAATGAATCTGAAATATATGAAAGTTTCATTTTTATCATTACAACATCAAAACAAATCTTGATCCCTTGGTTTTATCAAGTTTTAGACCTATTTCTAATTTATCCTTCCTCTCCAAAGTTTTAGAAAAAATTGTTCTTACGCAAATTCAGCCTTTTCTGGAAAAAAGCACAATCCTGGATAAATTTTAATCTGGTTTTAGATCCCGGCATAGCACAGAATCTGCATTATTGAAAGTTCATAATGACATAGCTCAGTCAGTTGACTCTGGGTGCCCAATAGCTCTGGTGCTCCTCGACCTTACAGCAGCCTTTGACACTGTGGACCACTCTGTCCTTCTGTCTCGCCTCCATGATTTTGTTGGGATTCGTGGTACTGCTCTGAAGTGGTTCACGTCCTATTTATCTGATAGAACCTTTTCTATCTTGTTCAATGGCTCCTCTTCCTCTACAGCCCCTCTTCTGTGTGGGGTGCCCCAGGGTTCCATTTTTGGGTCCTTTGCTCTTTTCATTATACATGTTGCCACTTGGATCTATTATAAGACAACACAATGTCAACTTTCATTTTTATGCAGATGATTTGCAGATCTATTTACCATTAAGACCAGGATCCAATAACCCAATGCTTTCTCTCTTTGACTGCATCTCTGCAATCAAACATTGGCTGAACAAGAACTTCCTGTTTTTAAATGACAGTAAAACAGAATGGATTTTATTTGGTGACAAAGATGCAACTGGCCTGGGAAATTTGGACATTAACTTCAGTGACTGTGTGAAAAACCTTGGGGTGACCTTTGATAAGGCTTTACACTTTGACAAACATATTGCCTCTGTTGTCCGGTCGGGATTCTTTTATTTACGCCTTTTAAAAAAGGTCAAACCCTTTTTAAATTGTCGTGACCTGGAGAAAGCTGTTCATGCTTTTATCAGTTCTAGGCTCGATTATTGTAACGCTCTGTATGTCGGTGTACCACAGTCATCACTTAGTCGCCTCCAGCTTGTACAAAATGCAGCAGCGTGCCTTTTAACCAACACTCCTAGATGGGACCACATCACACCTGTTTTATTCTCACTACATTGGCTCCCTGTCCGTTTTAGAATAGATTTTAAACTTTTATTATTTGTTTTTAAAGCTCTGAATGGCCTTGCTCCTCCTTATATAACTGAGATGCTAAGTTTCCCCACCCGCTCCAGATCTTTGAGGTCAGACAGCCAGCTCCTGCTCTCTGTTCCAAGGACTAAATATAAACGCTGGGGTGACCGTGCCTTTTCTGCGGCCGCACCTCAACTCTGGAATAAGCTCCCACTTGATCTGCGTCAGATTACTGAACTTGGCCCTTTTAAATCGAAGCTTAAGACTTTTTTATTCCAACAAGCATTTAGTACGTAAATATGTGGTGACATTTCTGGTTTTATTTGTGCTATTATGTTCCGTTTTCTTGCTTTTAAGCTATTGTCATTTTAAGTACTGTTTTTTTTGTTAAGCACTTTGGTCACCATCACCATGGTTGTGTAAAGTGCTATAGAAATAATTAAATAGGTTTCTAGAAATAATTACATTATGGAAAATAATGACCTTCATCACAATATGCTAATTGTTTGAGAAGGACCTGTAAGTGTAGGGGAACACCACCTCAGAAAGAGAACACCTCATCTAAAAAAAGTTCACCTCACCTTAAACAAAAATCATTCCTGTGTTTTGTGTTTGAAACTGTTAAAAGTAAGATTCAGCATTTCCCATGAAACCGACAGATCGTTTTTAATGAGAGCTTTTGTTCAAATGACCTCGGAGTTTTGAAACATCCGAAAAACTCACAATGCTGATATCTCCCCCTTTCGAAAGGAGTAATGTTCTCAGACTTTCTTCCATGGGAAGATGATAACAAAGAAAGACTAAGTTTGTTCAAACTGACATTCCTTTTCCAGGAGATGTTCAGTTCAACAGTGACACCTCTGTTAAAACACTGCATGTTTTAAGTTTAATTCTAAAATGTCATATGATGAATGTTTATTCATGAGAATGTGTGTTTTAAGAAATCTTTCTTTAAGATAACATATTTGTCTTATTTTCTCTTTTAGAAGGAAACTTTTAAGGCAGAGAAAAGGGATTTTAGATTTTATAAAATTATAAAAACAAGGCAAGAGTTAGAACCACCCCTCCTGAGGTGGATCAGTCACATCTGTTTTAACACAGACAGTTGAGTTTCACTTTGAAGAAAAATCCAAAGAGACGCACTTCTCTGGAACTTAAGAAAAACTCCAGATACTTCACACTGGAACTCAGAACTGGAGAAGAAACCCAGCTTCTGCACTTGACCTCAGAGAGGAGCATCCTTTCTGCAGACGACTTTGAGCAAAGGAGAAGCATCTTTTCTGCAGATGTCTCAAGACGAGAGAAAGGACGAAAAGATACAGAACCAGCACCTTCCCAGAGTGAATTGTGAGTAATCAATCCAGAACAGTTATCCATCGAACCAGGTCCAGAGGAGGACTACAGTCAAGGTAACTCGGGAGATTTCTCAACTTACAAGCGACCATCTGCACCCACCTTATCTGGTATCTCCAGAGGCTGTTCATATGGAGAACTCTCATGATTTCATCTGTTTGCTGGTGACCCTACATCCAGTAATTGCACATTAAACTTAAAGTCCAGGTTAGAAAGAAACCAGTCCTAAGTTTCACTAATTTACTCATCAATTAGACCTTTGATTCAAAGCCATTTGATGTTCAATTAACCTTTTGACATGCATAATTTTCACCATATCACAGATTATTATTTTTATAATAAAATACATAAAATCAACTGAATGCGATTAGTTTGGCATATCTGTGTGTATTACTGATTTGATGCCTTTAAACACAAGAAAAGAACTCGCGTTCAATTTACATTATTTTGGGGTAAATAGAGACTGATTTTCCTCTCCAAGAGAGAGGTGGTGCCAAAACAACGAAGTTATTTGCATAATATATGCATATCTTATTAGCTTAACTCACAACTGATAATTAAATATACTTACACTCCATATCGCTACATAAGCTATTCTAATTTTCACCCCTAAAATGCTGGGAAGCAGCCATAATTGTACAACGTATCTAGTGGAGGGTGCATGAAGACTACGTTCAAGTCAATGCCGTTCACTTAAGTTTCACTTTCAGCATAGCCGAAGCAGGGAGCAGCTGTGTAGTGCATTTAGATGAACAGAGCATGGCAAGTTTATTAAACCGATCTGTAAAAAACCATAAATAATAAATTCTCTTCAATCCTCCAACCTACTTGTCATTAGCTACGTGCCTCTCAAACTAACGTTTAGATTACCTAGCATAGGCCATTTTCTTGTAAAACTTTGTTAGATTTATTTTTCTAGATAGAGGCAAAATATCAGTGTTAGTAGTTATCTTTGTCGTCCTCAATGAAATGCATCGTTTGTCTGAAATCTTTACTTCTCTGCAAAGAAAAATGAACGCTGCTGCAGTCAATACTAATTAGACCTTCACCACACGTAACGGACTGTTCAAACAATGAACAGGGAAGGTGTTTTTGTTTAATTTATATTTTGTAACACACTTGATAACTTTATGGTGAATAGTGGAGGATAAAAATGTGAACTAACATGAGGAAGACTGTTTTTCTGACCAGTGCACCACTTGTAAACCTGCTGTGGGACTAATTAAAGCGTGGATCTGATTAGCTTAGCTTTGTGGTTGCTAGCAGCTGAACTAAATAAACAAGCCCCACTCCACTCACCCCTCCAAAGCACAGACATCTCCTAGTATGGACACGAATCACGCGGTCACCCCAAAACATCAGTGTTGTGTGTATGAATACAATAGTCAGGGTTTGCTCAGGTTATGTGTGATTTTTAATATGAATACAATTGTATTACTCATTTTCTTATTTTATTAGTACAATGTCAAGCTCATGGTAGTATGGTTTGAGACTATTTCACCAAGGATGTTCTTGGAAAAGTAAAAAGAATGTTACATTATTAATGTTCTTTTCAATTTGTATGCAAGTAACTGTACTTTTGACAATAAAACTATTTAAAAAAGGTAAAATATTAATGCATTCTTATCTCTGTAACAAGTGTTGAAATAGCTTTAAATCAAGTTGTTTTCTAAGATTCTTGTGGGTGGACAAAGCAACCAAAAAAAATCCAGCCATTATATCAGTTATTGGAACTTGCCCAGCCCTCCCAATACCAGTATCAGTAATATCCAAAATTTCCATATCGGTTGGGCTCTAATACAAAGTTTGATTTTAGATACAAAAGTCCCAGAAGGTCAGGTGCGGTGTGGAAGGAGGGGGTGGGGGTGATGGTTTATCAGTTCTGGGATCTCCCTCAGCTGCATTGATCAAATGCAAACACAGACGTTTAATAATTGATTTCATGCTGTCACCTTCATGAAGGGGCAAACAGTTCTGTTAGGGTAGTAGGGTGTTCCAGAGCCCTGTAAAGAGAGAGTTGCGACACTCTTTGAACTCGCCGATACGCGGTCACGTGGTTCATGTAGCTGTCAATAGTTCCAAACAGCTCATCCCTGTCAGTCAGTTTGAGCGGCTGCTGGCGCAACACAACACAAAAATCGACGTTTCTTACTCTACCGGACGTCTTTCAGCAATTATTGAGCAGTAACGAACTGATTACTGATTATTTCACAAACTATGCATTTTATCAAAGCATTTTTAGAAGCGGCTGATACATTTATCATTAAATTTTAGAAGGAAACGAGACTGCAAACACATTTTTGTTAGAAAAAAAAATGTATATGCAATACAATGATTAATATAGTCATGTCAGTGTTTTATAACGTTACACAAGTAAAAAAAAAAAAGATCAGAGTATCACCTGTTATAAAGCTATTTCTGATGTTCTCTGCATGAGAATGCTCCACCTTGTCCTCCATGCAGTTAAGATCTGCTCCAGCTTACCTTAGATCATCTGGATGAATTCTTGATTTCTATAGAAGATATTGATTCAACCTTTATTTAAACAGGTTCGTCCCATTGAGCCACGAGGACTCATTTACAAGAGAGACCTGAATATAATTGTTGTATTTGTCATTTTGTTATGGCAACCAAGTACCTGGATAACTGAGTTGATTGTAGCCTGACAACTATTGGATAAATTGTAATTCATTGATTAAAATGTTAATTTAAATTAAACTGTTTCTAGTTAAAATCATAACAGATGACAAAATAAGTGTTAATTGTGCAAAAATAAATTTCCAAACAATTTATTATAAAATATGTAAAATGTAAAACAAGCTTTAATAAAGTACTTTTACTGCCATTTATATTGTTTATTAATGACATCATCATCATCATCATCATCACAACAACACAAATTGAGTGCTGTAAATTTAATCTGCACAAATATTTTCAATCAGGGCTCAAAATGTTTAACTGTCAAAGAAATGTGCAAGAAAATAAACTACTGTCACTCTACAGGCACATTTAGAGAGAGGACAGTTCACAGAGACAGTCAGGACGTGTGAGACTGAAGGAGGTTCAACCATTTGTTTATGGACCAGAACCAAATGAGAAGAACAGCAGAACTTCCACTGCATGTTGATCCATTGACCAGTGATCTGACCAGTGATCACACATGTTGTTCTAAATTAAACTTTGGTACGAACAGTGTTACAATAAGACATGTCATATTTTTATTGAACAATAATCTTCATTCTAACAGTGACGTTGTAATTTCAGAGACTGAGGAAGGAAGAAACAGAAATGAGGCAAGTGAGATGAGAGAAAGATGAAAATGTTTCCTCAGAGGACGGGGACATGTCAAGATCTGATGAGCCAGGATCAACAGGACCAGGAGGATGGATCAACAGGCAGTCAGGGAACAGAGATGAACAACCTGAGGGAACAACTAGAACACAAAAAAATACATAAGCAGGATAGAAGAAACTCACAGACAAGAACATTAACTCAGTCCTGTGAAGAAAAATGTTAATGGAAAATAAATTCTGACATATTTTCACAAAAGATCAGATGAAGACAACTGGCATGAAGAATAACTTCCAGCTCCATCTCAATGCACCTGTGATAGTTTAATGAGTTTTTTTGTTACTGTTCTACAGTTTATTGATGCTGATATATTCTTGGTAATAATTCTTCATCTTCATCTCAACTTGACCCATGATTATCAAACGCTAAACTAATAATATAAAACAAATGTAAATGAACAGTCCTGCAGTAAATACCAACTTTGTGAAGGTTATGGTGTTAAAGTAATCTTATTCAAACATCTTGATTAAGCTGTTATTGTTTTGGGAAGACAGAAAATGAGATCTTGTACCTTTGTGATACTTTGAATGCAACATTCAGTTCACTCGTCATTCTCCTGTGATTTATCTGGAAAACATGAAAAAAGTTGACTCCTCTCCACAATCACGTTTTTCTTTAATGATAATGTCACAATTTATGCTGCAGTCTTTGATCCACGTTTTTCTTTAATGATAATGTCACAATTTATGCTGCAGTCTTTGATCCACGTTTTTCTTTAATGATAATGTCACAATTTATGCTGCAGTCTTTGACAAATGATCTATAACTTTAACTAAATTATGTCAATCTTGTTGTCATGTTGTCATCATTCCTTGTTGAAATCAGGTCTCTCTTGTAAATGAGTCCGCGAGCCTCAATGGGATTTACCTGTCTAAATAAAGGTTGAATGAATCTCTCAGGAAAAAAAAAAAAAAATTTTCTAGTTGAGTTCAGTAACTGGAATTACCATAAATTAAAAAAATACCACCTTTCAAAATTTAAGCAGTAATAGATATTTTAAAATGTTGAATTAGACAGAAATAGACCCGTTTAAACCGTCATGCTGCAGAGCAGCTGCAGTTAAAACACAACTAGTAATTTAACATGTTTCATTAACTAAAACTGGCGACATGAAGTATTAATGTTGATAAATTGTGGTACAGAACAGTCGGATAACGCTTCAAAATGGCAAAAAAGTGTCGCATTTGCATCAACTTACCGGAAAAACACGGAGAATGAACTACGTTCAATGCTGAACCCGCTGCTGTTTGGAATTTCTTGCCGCTTCATGACCCACGTGACTTCTGCATTCCATTCTTTCTATGGGAGTCTATGGGAGTGTCGCAACTCTCTCTTTATAGGGCTCTGGGGTGTCCTCCTTGGCTTTATGCAGGTGAGCTGTCACATGCTCTGCTGCTCACATCTGGGCTCACCATGAACCAGACAGCAGGACTCACCCTGCTCTGCTCTAATTGGGTCAAACTGTGAATCAAGTAGCATCAGTTTAACTCCTGCATCATCTTTAGACTGGATGGTTTTAACAAGATCACAAAAAACACTTTATTCCCCCTCCTCATGTTTACAGATGATGGAAATCCGTTGTGGTGATGGAGAATTTTAATCCATGTTTCTAAATGCATCAATAAAGATCACAGTTTGGCTACAGTTTGTCATAATTATTGTATAAACATTTGGTAACCACTGCCTATCAAGGGGGATCCAAAGGTCAAAAGGATTTTATTTATCCACAAGGGACTTTGTGTTGAAGGCATCAGGAATATAGTTGAAATCAGATGCTTGCATACACTGTACAAATAGACAAAACTACGCCTGCCACAATAACAAATTTTGTTGGGCGACTAATCATCTCAGAAATTATCGCGATAAACAACAATATTGTTTGAAATTTGGCAATAATTAGTGATTGTCAAATTTAAGAGGAAATGTTTGTTAATTTGATTTGAGTGTAGACACGTTTTTTCAACTACTGGATGGCAGTATAGGACTGAACCAAAGGATGGATAGTGAGGGAGCGAGCAGGTGTCCCATTAAGAAAAATGGGAGGGAGGCCCCTTGACATGTCATGGACTGTCTCTCTTTGATTCTCAAACTGGACGCTCAATGTGGTTTGAGCTCTTTAGCATAGCATTTTTCACACAAAGCTTTTAATATGTATATATATATATATATATATATATATATATATATATATATATATAT
>NC_056511.1:29363049-29374500 GCF_014905685.2 Nematolebias whitei | reverse complement strand
ACTTTGGACCACTGAGCAACAGTCCAGTGCTGCTTCTCTGTAGCCCAGGTCAGGCGCTTCTGCCGCTGTTTCTGGTTCAAAAGTGGCTTGACCTGGGGAATGCGGCACCTTTAGCCCATTTCCTGCACACGCCTGTGCACGGTGGCTCTGGATGTTTCTACTCCAGACTCAGTCCGCAGATCCCCCAAGGTCTGGAATCGGCCCTTCTCCACAATCCTCCTCATTGTCCGGTCACCTCTTCTCATTGTGCAGCGTTTTCTGCCACACTTTTCCCTTCCCACAGACTTCCCACTGAGGTGCCTTGATACAGCACTCTGGAAACAGCGTATTCGTTCAGCAATTTCTTTCTGTGTCTTACCCTCTTGCTTGAGGGTGTCAATGATGGCCATCTGGACAGCAGTCAGGTCGGCAGTCTTACCCATGATTGCGGTTTTGAGTAATGAACAAGGCTGGGCATATTTAAAAGCCTCAGGAATCTTTTGCAGGTGTTTAGAGTTGCGTCATTGGTTCAGATGGTTAGGTTAATAGCTTGTTTAGATAACCTTTTCATGATATGCTAATTTTTTGGGACCGGCATTTTGGGTTTTCATGAGCTGTATGCCATAATCATCAGTATTAAAACAATTAAAGACCTGAAATATTTCAGTTGGTGTGCAATTAATCTGAAATAAATGAAAGTTTCATTTTTATCATTACATTATGGAAAATAATGACCTTTATCACAATATGCTATTTTTTGTGAGAAGGACCTGTATATCTGCAAAAAAATGGGACAATTATCGCAGATACCGATGGAACCCCATAGCCTTACTGATATATCGGTCGGGCTCTACTTTGTATTAAACGTTAATGTGTTCGGAGTGTCGTCATTGTACAGAAGTGCAACCTGCTTGCGTGAGATCAAACTCCAGGTCCGAGAGACATACATGCACATTTCAAACTTCTAGGTGTAGTAAAATGTCAGTCAAAAGATTTTTTTTTTCTGCGTTAATCCATGTAGAAAACAAAACACAAAAATACAACAAAAAAAAAACTAGTTTGTTTTAAATTATTTTATTAATCAAAGCACAACTATTACATTTTATTTTTAGGTGACTGAAAACTCATTTTATAGAACTAAAATGCTAACTTTTTATTAATGTTCTCTAGATCGGCCCTGTGATTGACATGCCAGTTCCTGCCAGCTACAATGACATCACACAAGATGCCACACTGAGAGATTTTATTGGCTGGGTGTGGTATGAGCGAGAGGTGATGATACCTGCCCACTGGATCAAAAATGGAGGCACACGAGTGGTCCTCAGAGTGGGAAGTGCTCATTATTATTCAATAGTGGTGAGTATGACGAGCATCTTCTTGAGCCAGTCCAGATTTCACAACTGTGTAGCATCAAGTCTTTGTGATGCGATGTCTTTCTGTTCACTAGTGGGTGAACGGTGTAAAAGTGACAGAACATGAAGGTGGTCATCTTCCTTTTGAGGCTGAGATCAACAGCGTGCTACAGGAGACCCCCACCATGCCATGCAGGATCACCATTGCTGTCAACAACACTCTGAGTCTACAGACTCTTCCTCCAGGCAGCATCCAGTACATGACTGACCGGACCATGTAATTTTTCACTCAGCTCTCAGTTTCTAAGCTGCTTTGATTTACCCAAAGCTTTTACTTCACTGTATGTTAATTTTAAAAATGACAAAAAAAAAAAAAAATTAATTTATAGTCTTGAACTGACACCTTGAACTTGAATTGCACTTTTTTTTTTTTAAGCTTTTTTGTGTGGTTCTGCTATGTATGAAAGATGCCAAAAGAAAATACCTGTCAAATGTGATTGTATCAAACAGTCACAATCCTCATGTTTTATTTAAAGTAATTGGTTCTGTTATTAATGCACCAAAAATGAACTGTATTGAATCCTCACCTGCTGCATGTGAAAACTTTCTAAATTTCTTTGTTGAGAAAGTCAATTCCACCAGAGCCCAGATCTCACCTTCTGCTCATGACCCCTCAGTCTTTGTGCCCTGCTCGGCTGTTTTTGACAGCTTTGAACCTGTGACTCTGTCGTCTCTGCAGGAGGTGGTCAGTCACTTAAAGCCAACAGGTTCACCAAGTGATGCTATTCCTCCTCGTTTATTCAAAGAGGTTTTCCTCACTGTGGGTCCTTCGGTCCTTGCTCTTTTGAACAGCAGTCTGTCCTCTGGTGTGGTCCCTGGAAATTTTAAACATGCAGCGGTCCAGCCTCTCATTAAGAAACCCACTCACTCTTGACCCCTCTGTTCTTGCTAACTACAGGCCAATCTCCAAACTGCCATTTCTTTCAAAAATTCTTGAGAAGGTGGTGTACGACCAGCTATCAGCATATTTGAAAGAACAGAACATTCTCAAGGTTTTACAGTCTGATTTTAAAGATCTACACAGTACAGAATCTGCTCTTTAAAAGGTTTTCAACTACATATTTTTAGCAACGGACTCTGGTGACTGTTGTCCTCCTGCTTTTAGACTTATCAGCTGCTTTTGACACCGTGGACCATAACATCTTACTTTGTCGTTTGAAGCAATGGGGGGTGTCAGCGGTGCAGCACTGGACTGGTTTAGGTCCTACTTAGCAGAGCATACTTTCTGTGTCCGCCTTGGTGACTATGTGTCCTCCTCTGCTCCTCTTTTGTGTGGGGTTCCACTGGGCTCAGTCTTAGGCCCCCTCCTGTTCACGCTATACCTGCTCCTTCTTGGCTCGATTTTTAGAACATACGGGATCTCCTTTCATTGTTACGCAGATGATAGGCAGATATATGTCCCACTAAAGAAAAAGGACTCTAACTCTCTGGCACCTCTGTTTTCATGTCTGGAGGACATCAAAGCCTGGATGGCTGGAAAAGACTGAGGTGATGATCTTTGGAAGCTCCACTGAGACTCCCAATGTCAATGTTGGTTCTTTGACTCAGTATATCAGGCCAATTATTACAAACCTGGGGCTCAAAGTCGATGCTGGACTAAAATTAGAAAAACATCAGAGCAGTTGTTAAAACTAGTTTTTTCCATCTGAGGCAGCTGGCTATGGTGAAGCCGATTCTTTCTAAGCAGCATTTTGAAACAGTAGTTCATGCCTTTGTGACGACTCAGCTGGACTACTGTAATGCACTCTATACAGGAGTCAGTGATTCATGTATCTCTCAGCTTCAGAGGGTACAGAATGCTGCTGCACGGCTTTTAACTGGCACACAAAAGTTTGAACACATTTCTCCTGTTTTAGCCTCCCTGCACTGGCTGCCCATACATTCCAGGATTCATTTTAAAATTATTTTATTTGCTTTTAAAGCTCTTAATGGACTTGCCCCGCCCTATCTGTCCGAGTTACTGCATCTATACACACCCTCTTGATCCCTCAGGCCATGTGACCAGCTGCTCCTGAGTGTGCCAAATACAAAGCGTAAGCTCAGAGGAGACCGTGCTTTTGCTGTGGCAGCTCCTAAACTGTGGAACGACCTTCCCTTGAACATCAGACAGGTCTCTTCCCTGTCTGTTTTTAAATCCCTTCTTAAAACCCATCTCTTCTCTGTGGCCTTTGACACCATCTGAGATTTTGACTTTTAATCATTTTAATCGCTTGTATTATCAGATTTTATGATTGTATTTTACACAACTTTTATTATCTGACTTGTAATCATTTTAATCATTTTTATTATCTGACTGTATGATTGTTTTGTTGTGTGTACAGCACTTTGGTCCTGTAGGTGTTTAAAGTGCTCTTTAAATAAAGCGGATATGGTATGTATGACTTGAATCCCTGCCAGCAGTGACACAGTTTTTCAGCTTGTATCAGCACTTATAGTTCCTCTTAAAATATTTTCCACTCACTGCCTCTCTCCTTCTGTTGACTCTTCGTTTTCTGTGAGCTGTATTTACTTTTGTCTGAACATTCATAGATGAATTTGTTTGGATGTGTTGTGTAATGACAATACATGATTTGGTCTACAGGTATCCTGAAGGTTTTTTTGTGCAAAACACCAACTTTGATTTCTTCAACTATGCTGGAATACACCGTCCTGTTCTCCTGTATACCACTCCTAAGGCCTATGTGGACGACATCACCGTGGTTACAGACTTCTTCGATAAGACAGGTAAAACTGATGGACCATGCTGTAACCACAGAGCTTCACCACCATAATAATTTATTTTTTATCACACTATTTCCTGTAATTTAATCCATGATGTGGCTGAAACACAAACCAAAGCAATTTTTTGATCCCCATTATTGTCCAAGCAGTTGTAAAGATTTAAACTGTATTGAACATTCTCTTAATACTGTCCCCTTTATTGAAACAGTTTCTTTTGTATTTTAGGATTTGTCAGATACAATGTATCAGTCAAGGGGGCAACCATGGCTTCTGTGACGGTCACTTTGATAGACAAGAAGGGCCACTGTGTAGTTTCCTCCAATACATCATTTGGAGTGCTTAAAGTGGCAGATGTTAAGCTGTGGTGGCCATACTTGATGCACGAGATTCCAGGTTTTCTGTACACGATGGAGGTAAGACACCATGCTTGCATTCTTTTTGCATGGAACAGACACACTTAACCAAGATTAAAATTGTAAACTGGTAGAAAAGGTGTAATTGGAATATTTATAGTTTAGGATTATTCATCCAACAGCATCTAAGACTTGCAAAAGACAGTATGCTTTGCACTGAATCTCGTCTTAGAGGTTATTTTCAGGTATGCTGTAATGCAAGAATGTAAAGCATGCTCAACGCAACGGTGCTTTCTCTTCTCAGCCAAAGCCCAAAGACTTTGCTCATGCACACAAAGATACAACCTGCTGTAGTTGCACAGACATCTTTTCAAGCTCTAATTAAGGCAACAAGTGGATAAAGCAGACAGTCAAACCCAAAACATACACATTTAAAGTGACCTCTTAACAATTATGCAGGAAGTGTATGTGTGTGTGTGGCAACAAGCTGTTCCTATTGAACTGGTTACAACTCTGGGAGCCAAAAGTAAAATGGTTCACTCACCATTGATGTTCATTTGAAAACCTCTTTGTCCGTCTGGATGATTTATTTTAATAAACTGTCCTTATTTTGCCAGAGGCTTTCATGGTAACTGTCCTCAGATGACCTGTGCTGTAACATTTTTGCAGCTTTTGTTAAACAGCCGATCGGTTCTTAGCCTTTCCAGGTTCTTTCGATGTCACTAATGAAACAGCTGTTGTATGTTGGGCAGCCTTTTTTAACAAGTTGATTTGTTTATTTAGCAATTGCCTTTTCAAGATGACCTCTTATAATTGTTTAATAATGTCAATGCACATAAAAACAACAAAGCTGACCAAAGTTCTTTATAATTGAGTCAGATTAAAAAGAGTAAAAAAATACATCTTGTGCCACTCAAAAAAACACAAGAGAGTTAACGATAAAATACAACAATAAAAATCAGCTTTAGCTTGTTCTCAGACTGCATGAATCAAACGCCAAGGAAAAATGATTATTGAGCAAACATTAACAAGTCTCAACAGTCTCTGTGGTCTTTAAATTGTCAGGTAAACTGTTCCACAGTTTTGGAGCAGCATCTGCAAAAGTCCGATCACCTCTGGACTTCAGTTTGGAAATGGGGACTTCTAAGAGGAACTGTTTGGTAGGCCAGAGTGCTCTTACTGGAGTGTAGATGTTAAGAAGATTGCATAAATATGACAGGGCCAGACCTTTTAAGACTTTATAAACTAGCAATAAAATCTTAAAATAAACCTGGAAGTGGACAGGAAGTCAGTGTAGAGAAGCTAGGACAGGGGTTATGTGTTCATGTTTTTTAGTTTCTGTTAAAAAGACGAGCTGATGCGTTCTGGAAAGATTGTAAGGGTGCATTCACACCAGCCCTGTTTAGTCCGCTTTAATCGAACTCTAGCTCGTTTTCCTAGAAAGTCTGGTTCGTTTAGGGAAGTGTGAACGCGCCATCGAACTCTGTCACGGAACAAAAAGGTGAACTCTGGCCCGGGGTAAAACCTAGGTCTCAGTCCGGTAGAAGAGAACTCCAGCGCAGTTCGAGTGCAGTGTGAATGTAAACAGACCGGCCCGCTCCACAGGATAAACAAACACGCATTGCTCTTACCTTATATGGGGCAGTCAGCTGCCTTGTGTGGAAAAACAATATTCTCCATGGTCTTCTGTCTCATCTTCTGCTCATGCTAAGTCCATTTTTGAAAAATGACAAAATATAACTCCTAAAACTGCTAAAACTTGATGCCACTTCGTTTTTATTTTTATTTACAGAAGAAGACGAAGACGTGTCTTCAGAGGTTTTTGTGTCGTTTCTTTCAGTAGTTCTTGGTGCAGCGCCCCCACAGGCGAGTGGGGGAATAAGTTGGTTCAACAGGTTGACTCGACTGCACAGTGCAGTGTGAATGCAAACGCACCAGCTCAAATGTAACAAAAGGTCATGAATATTGGTCCCCAACCGAACAGAGTCTACCGGACTGTCAGGTGTGAAAACGACCTAAGAGATGCAGAGATGCTTTATCTAAATCAGCCTACAAAGCATTACAATAGTCCAAATGAGAGGTAATAAAAGCATGAATCACCTTTTCATGGTCACTGAAAGGGAGACGAGAAATAATATCGAATCCACTTCTTGCCGTTTTCAGTATGGCTGAAAACCAGTATGGCTGAAAACTGTGGATTAGCGTTAGCACACTTTGTAAATCAGCAAGCAGCTATTCTTGTTTAACTGGACAGCCTGTGGGAAAGTATAAAGAAAATGCCCATTGTCACATCCAATTTGTTGATCAAACCATCTATACAAACTTAAACTCATTTGTTTTAATATTCTGGGGCTTCTGAACACACTGGCTGATAAAAGGATCTATCTTGAGACCCAAACAAAAATTTTCTATAAGACAGATTTACTAGCAGTGCTAGAACAGAAAATGAAAATAAACTTGTCACATTGTTATTGACAAGCAAGTCATTGACTTTCATTTTAGTAACAATTATTGAAATAAAGCTTATTTTAATCAGAGCCATTTCTGAAGATCTTGAAGGCCCTGACAGTTTGTCATTAGGCTCTGTTGTAACTGACATTTCCTTCTGTATGAACGACTTCTTGGCCTTCTGTGTTTTTTTTTTTTTAGACAGCATTTCCACAAACATAACTCACATTTTTAACTATAACTTGATGAAATTCAATTACTGCTTTAAAGTTGAGGTCAAAGTTTATTTATACATTTGGTATATTAATATATTACATGCACAACATACTGTTTGATTGTATTTTCAGGAAATGATGGCTGTTTCTGGTTCTGACATTTGCATTCTAACGTCTAGGTTCGTCTCATGGCTGAATCATCATCTGAAGATGTTTATACTCTACCAGTTGGCATCCGCACGGTTAAAGTGACCAGCACCCAGTTTCTCATCAACAACAAGCCTTTTTATTTCCATGGGGTCAACAAGCATGAAGACTCTGATGTGAGTATCACCAAAGAAAAGCAAAGCCTTTGCAAAGGTATCGGTTTTATCATTTATGCAGAAGACATGATAATTTATAATGAATGGTTCAATGACCTAATCCGTTTGTCTTCTTTCATCGTGTTGTAGATTCGTGGTAAAGGTTTAGACTGGCCTCTAATTGTGAAGGACTTTAACCTATTGAAGTGGCTGGGGGCCAACTCATTCCGCACAAGCCACTATCCCTATGCTGAGGAGATCCTGCAGATGTGTGATCGTCACGGCATTGTAGTGATAGATGAATGTCCAGGAGTGGGTATCAAAGACATGTAAGTGTTATCAGTGCTGCTTCTGAAAACCTGACAGTTTATTGTTGTCTGGTACTGGTAGAGTCCACATGTACAGCTAAAGTAGCAGGCCTGATAAATTCGCTGAAGTTTAAATATAATCATGGTGAAAAACAAGGTAGGATGTGAAAACGTTTAATACCTTTCTAACTTCATTTTTGACAACAAAAGCTTAAGCAGTGCAAAATTTGTGCAATTTGTCTTTTCCTTTCAAACATTAGAATGCTAGCATTTTGGCATATTATGGCAGTGAGGTTTTCACTTTAGTTAAGCCCACAGAGATGCAAACATGACTGTGTTTAGGTTTGGACACATAACCTTGAAAGGCCAAGTAAACAACTTTCGAGGCCATGTGCACAAAAACGTTTACAGTTCTAGGAAAAATACTGACAGGCTGCTGAAAACTGGTGGAAAGCAAAATAATGAAATGTGTTTGTTGAAAAGTTAAAATAATCTATTTACTTATTTGTATTTATTTTTGTTTTCAAAAAATTAATACAACTTGTCTTCATTGCATTTAGCTGCTATTTAGGGGCTACTTTATCAAAACAGTCTACTTAATTAGATTTTTCAAAAGAGGTGGTCACTGATTGTTATTCATGGTGGAGTTAGGTTCAAAGGAATTGCCAGTGAAACCATTTCTTTGCACAAAGTGCGAATAGTTTCTTCGGAAATCCCAAAATGATCATTCAACTCTTATGAAGCAGGGTTTTGTGAAAAGTTAATGAGCAAATATTATTTTACCGTTTGATTAACTAGTTTTACTCTACATGGACAAACTAAAGTTTGCAGGAGCAATACTCCAAACAACTCCAGTTTAAAACATTTCTAACACATTTTTAAAACATTGTTGGTGACTTTCAAATAGTATTTTGGTTGAAATGCCATCATTTGTATTTTATCATTCGGTCTGTTCCATGCAAGATGTACATTTTGTGCTTTTCTATTTTAGTCGCAGTTTTGGGAATGCATCTTTGGCCCATCATCTAGTTGTCATGGATGAGCTTGTACACCGGGACAAGAATCATCCCTCTGTGGTGATGTGGTCTGTAGCCAATGAGCCCGCTGCAGAGATGCCCCCTGCTGAACTTTATTTTAAGTGAGTACTAATGAGTTTTGTTCTCACCTGAAGATCTGACGCTCTGAATAAATACCTGTATCAAATATTATTACACAAATAACTAGAGATTTCCTAAATGGGATAAAATTTAAAAGAACTGTTGGAGAAATTTCCCTGTTCAGAAACTCCACTACAGATGCAGCTTTCAGAAACTATGGCCAAAAAGGATCCATTGGTGGACACCAGCTGTGAGAGAAGCCTTTTGAGCTTTGTTGTCCCAGAGGACTCTTAAAGCCCCCGGTGTACTGCCGCGTACGTCTGTTCACGCGTACGTACGCGTATACTATACGCAGATGGTTCAGACTTCAGACTCCAGCGTACACCCTGAGCAGCTGCAGAGCAGCTTCACAGACAAGGGGCGTTTACCTTCAGGACAAATTGAGGTCGCCGACTGGTCATTTGCTGACACGCCTATATGATTGATTGACAGGTCGGGGGGGGGGGGGGGGAACCGAGCACTGGCAGCCACAGCGGGGTTCTGTGTTTATATGCTGTTAATAAAAAGATCTAAAAAAAAAAAAAAAAGGGAGCGCTAGCTCTGCAGCCCACACATCAGACCAGCCCACCAGGAAATCTCCAGACCCTCCCGCAGCCATGCTGGACCTGAGTTTAATTCGCTCGTGACAAATTCCTTCATTTCTCACCATTTCAGTCATTGCATCAACAGAGGAGGAAGAGATCTCTTG
Organism: Nematolebias whitei; assembly: GCF_014905685.2. Classification (NCBI taxonomy): domain Eukaryota; kingdom Metazoa; phylum Chordata; class Actinopteri; order Cyprinodontiformes; family Rivulidae; genus Nematolebias; species Nematolebias whitei. Next base: position 29,364,917 of record NC_056511.1, on the reverse strand, counting down.
CCTCTTGGCAAAAAAACAAAAGAAAAGGCCAGATCAGGGCTGAAAAAGGGGAATTTAATATATTGGTGTCACATACAAAACAGTCCGTCGCCGGGCAGTTTATTGTGCGACACTGCGTACGCGTATGCGGTCGTAAAAAATTGAGCTTTGCACGGACATGCCCTGGGGGGTACACTCGTACCTCTGCGTACCTCTGCGTATGAACGTATGCGGGAGTATACTGGGGGCTTAACGCAGCTGGTAGGTATAGAATGACCAAAAAGGCTGTGGCTGTGACTGTGGTAGAAGCTTTAACTTCAACAGAAGGAATTCACAAAGACCACAGAGAAAGGACTTTTTCCATAAGTGCCGGTTGATATAGGAATGATTATTTTGATGCTTTTATGTCAGTTAATACTTATACTCACTTTTGATGCAGCTTATCTGCCCAAAGTCAGGCCTGTGCTGCAGATGTGTTTTGGAGTAATTAAAGTCCTCTGGGGATGCTCTAACCAGAAGACCTGGCCCATCTTAAGGTTATGGTGACCCAGAGTTTGAAAGACATGTTTTTATGAAGCCATCGCTCTGTTGCACAGACTGCTTTGATGATGGAAAAACATGTTTTAATTAAATCTGTCCTCCTGACAACCATCAAACTTGTTTTTCACTGCTCTCACGCGATCCGGTCAGGGAGAGGTATAAAGGAGGTGTGACAGGCAAGGGAATTTTTGGAAGTCTGCTGTGGACTAACGCGTGAGTGCCCGGCGCAATTTTGATGTGATTCCTCTTTACCCGGGTCGAAAACGACTTCCCGGCCAGTGTCACGGTGAGAGGCTCTTTCATATCAATTTGTGTGTGTAAAGAGTGTACAAGTGTACATGTTTGCTTGGCTGTTTTTTCTGTGGCAGATTAATAAATGACACTATTATTTCTAGCAAAAAAACAGTCTCTTTTGATTTATTTCCTTTCGTGTGAATCATTGGGTGCCGATCGTTCACGACCCCTGTTAATTTCATAATACACCGGTCTATAGAGCGCACCCGAATATATGCCACACATACATATACAGGTCCTTCTCAAAAAATTGGCATATTGTGATAAAGGTCATTATTTTCCATAATGTAATGATAAAAATGAAACTTTCATATATTTCAGATTCATTGCACACCAACTGAAATATTTCAGGTCTTTAATTGTTTTAATACTGATGATTATGGCATACAGCTCATGAAAACCCAAAATGCCTGTCCCAAAAAAATAGCATATCATGAAAAGGTTCACTAAACAAGCTATTAACCTAACCATCTGAATCAACGACGTAACTCTAAACACAAAAAGTTGGGACAAGTCCATTTTTACCACTGTGTGGCATCCCTCCTTCTTACAACACTCAACAGACGTCTGGGGACAGAGGAGACCAGTTTCTCAAGTTTAGAAATAGGAATGCTCTCCCATTCATGTCTAAGACAGGCCTCTAACTGTTCAATCGTCTTGGGCCTTCTTTTTTTGCACCTTCCTCTTTATGATGCGCCAAATGTTCTCTATAGGTGAAAGATCTGGACTGTAGGCTGGCCATTTCAGTACCCGGATCCTTCTCCTACGTAGCCATGATGTTGTGATTGCTGCAGAATGTGGTCTGGCATTATCGTGTTGAAAAATGCAGGGTCTTCCCTGAAAGAGATGACGTCTAGATGGGAGCATATGTTGTTCTAGAACCTGAACATAGTTCTCTGCATTAATGGTGCCTTTCCAAACATGCAAGCTGCCCATGCCACAAGCGCTCATGCAACCCCATATCATCAGTGATGCAGGCTTCTGAACAGAGCGTTGATAACAACTTGGGCTATCCTTGTCCTCTCTGGTCCAGATGACATGGCGTCCCAGTGTTC
>NC_056511.1:29356483-29362949 GCF_014905685.2 Nematolebias whitei | reverse complement strand
TCAGCCTGGATGTCTTCCTGCCTGGCTGTGGCTGTGGTCTGGTGCTTTGCTGGGTGTCTGGGCGTGTTAGGCGTGTGCCCTCCCTTGCATGGGGTGCTCTCATTGTGGGTGTTGCTGTGGTGGACTGGCCGGTCCTTTTGTGGGGGTGGGGGCGCGCTCTTGGTCATCGTGGTGCGCTGTCTGCGGCTGTTCAGGCACTCCTGGCTGATTGTCGCTGCTGGAGTTTGGTGGCTTCTTTGGTTGGGGGGCTGGGTTTTGAGCTGGGGATCGGGTTGGGGGTCTGGATGATCTCAGGGGGGCTTGGGTTGCTGGCCCGGGTTCTGTTCGGTCCTCGGGGCTATGTGCCGGTCCGTGGCCGGGGTCCCTGGTGGTGCGGCTGCCTCCTGCTCCTGGATGAATGCACTGGAGCCTCCCTCCCCCGGTGGATCTCTGAGAATGGGGGTGCCTATTGGAGTCAGTGGGGGAGCTGGCCCCCTGGGAGGGCATTGCCACCTCAGTTGTTCCTCCCCATCCCGACGTCTTCCTCCACCCACTCCATCACACCACCACTCAAGCAGGGCCTTGGGGTTCAGGTGCACTACTGAGCTGCGGGGAGGATCCTCCATCTCCTTGGTTCATGGAGACCTGGGCCCCAATTTTATCAAACAACCTAGACACTCGTATATAACATTCTCACGACACATGCATATATAGGGTCTGGAGTGGGCACATGGTGGCATATAGGGGGTGGGATGTGTAATCATTCTCACCTCCGGGACCTGTGCCCACTCTCATATGTAGCATGTAGACATTTAGGGTTCTGGGCAAGGGTTGGGGGGGTGAACGGGCACTGCCTGCTCTCTGGGGAGGGGGTGGGTCTGTGCCAGTCGCCACCTCATCCCCCCCCATTTTAAACGCACTATATAACAACATGCATCAACATCTTATTTGAGTGGGGGGAAGGAGGAGTTGGGTCTTACAGCTTTTCTTAAACTCTCATTCTCCATCTGACATTTGGGGTCTGGGGCGGGGGTAGGCTGCCTGGTTGGGGTCTGGGCTGTGGGTGGGTATTGGGTCTTTGGGGGCGATTGGGGGTGGGGCTGGTGCTCCGGTTCTCCCTGGATTGTTTGGATCCTTTTATCAGGGTTCCTGGTTCTGATGGCCAGCCCTTTGGCTGGGGTGGCTGCCGGGTTCTGGCGGGAGGTCAGCTGTGGTTGTGTGTGTGTGGTCGTTGGTAGTGCATGGCGGCAGTCGGGGGCATGGCTTCACTTCGACGAAGTGCTGGCTGGTCGCCATGATGTGACATTCACGGTGCCGGATGCTGTGTGTGTGGGGGGGTGCATGGGTGGCATGCCGGGGCTTCACCGGGCCTGTGGTGTGGGGCTTTAGGGATGCATTGGTGTGCTGGGCCAGTCTTCCTCGGTTGCTGCTCCCTGCTGCTCTGGCCCCCGGCCTGGGGCCGGCTTGCGGTCACTGTTGGGCAGGTGGGGCGCATGGACAGCCCAACAGAGGTTCTGTCGGGCTGTCTCTGTGTGCCTGTTTGTCTCAGGTTGGGTTTTGGGTGGCCCCCCTCTCTTGGACCAGTTTTGGCCTCCCATTTGGTGGGTCGTGCTCCCCCCCGGTGGTGGGCCCCCCTGCCGCCGGTGCATTGGCAGCTCTCAGCAGCTGGGGCTGGGTGGTGGGGTGTGTGCAGGCCCGCCCTGGTGGCTGCCTGCGGGGGCCTGGGTGCCCTGGCTCTGTCGGGCCTCTGTTGGGCCTCTGTTGGGGGGTGGTATGACCTCGGGACTCGGGGCTTGGTGTCCATGGCCGGATCCACTCTGGAGGGGCAGGTTGCCGGCGAGGCCTGTTGACTCGTCGCTACGGCCTCCTGGGGGTTTCTGCATTGTGGTTGCTGGGGATCGCCCGGGGCTTCCCTTTGCTTCTCTCTCTGGGGGGTGCGGGTGTCCCTGTTGGGGGACTACCGGAGTTCCGGGCTTGGGGGCCGCTGTGTGTCTGTGGTTCCGGGCTTCCCTGTGTTACCTTCGTGTCCTACGGGGACGGGTTTATGGGTCCCCACATCCACTATTGAACATTTTTATGAGAAACCTTAAAGTGATAAGCATGCTCACACAGGTGTTTAGATTCAGGTGTTTATCAGATACACACTCAGTTGGGTTGTGGTGGCCATCAAATATATATTGTATTACCATGTAATGTATAAAATACTTTCTAATTATGTTATAACTATCATATAAGTTGTTTGTTGTTGTGGTGGTTTCTTGGTTTTATCGGTTTTTTTTTTCCCTCTTTCCGCAGGTCTAGAGGCAGACTTCAATGATGTTGATTTGTGTTCTCTTTATCCCTCTCTCTCTCTCCTCTATTCCTATCTCCTTCTTTACATTTTAACTCTTCTCTCACTTTTCTGCTTTGTTATCTTCTTTGTTTTCCGTCCCCGTGTCCATTACATCTGAAACAAACCCAAAGCATATTCTAATAAAATTTAATTTATATATCAAGTGGAGCATTAAGGCCAGCCATAATGCTCTGCTTGTGAAAGTAAATCTGTTGGGCATCACTTTGACACTCAGGCAATAATTCTAAGTGTCACAATGTCGGACAGGACAAGGGGGGGGGGGGGGGAACAAAAAAACTCTGAATCCAGACGAGGCTGCTAAGCTGTATACGTAAAACATTTTATTCTAAAAGCTTTCATTAATTATTTCAGTTCAAATCTACATCCATGCAAATGCTATTACTTAAATTTAAAAACATGAAATTAATGATGATTTTTAAGCAGTGCTCCTTGATGATAAGTGCTTTTATTTTCAGAACATGCCCCGTGGGCGATTCACGTGGTCCCTGCGGGCGACCAGGTGCCCGCAGGCACCGTGTTGGTGACCACTGGTGTAGAGGTAGGGCAGCTGACTTGGGACCAGAAAGTAGCAGGTTTGACTCCCCAGCCATTCCCACATGTCGTGGTGTCCCTGAGCAAGATACCCAATCCCCAATTGCTCCCCGGGTGCTTACATAGCTGCTCACTGCTCCACCTGGGTGTATCTCAGGTGTCATGCAGAGAACTAGTTTAATCATTGTATGAATACAATGATGACAACACATAGCACTTCGACTTAAACTGTTGAAATAAGACTCAGTTTTAATGTAAACATACTGATGTCTAAACTAGAACATTTTATTTGGTGAGGTAGAACCAAAGCAGAAAGATAAATTAAAAAAAAATCTACAGTGATGTTAATCCATCTACCGGTAATTATATTAAAACCTTTAAAATGGTTGACTGGATAAACAATAGTTGCAGTTTCTGAACAATTTATAGAATGTTTATTTTCACTCATTTAAAGCTCAAAGGTTTTACTGAAGACTTGATTAAAAAAAAAAGAGGCTATATTAAAAGTATTTAAAACTAAAAGACTGAGTCCAAACACAGATCTGATCTGAGGTTCGACCTCTCAAGGCACCGAGTTTACATGAAGCTGAACCCGTCCTGGTCTGAGGATACGTCAGGTCAGAGTGGGCACGGGTACTTGGTCCAAAGAGGCAGTTTGCCCGTTTCGTTCGCCAGTCTCCAGTACCTCTCCTTCAGGATGAAGGCTGCTGCTTTAGGTTGCCTTTGACGAGTGAAGATCCCCTTCTTGTTCCCCACCACTCGAGTGACTCCTGCGTGAACAACAAAAAAGGACTTTTATTTATAATTAGCAAAAAGAATGGTGCAAAAACAAGGGATTATACGAGCTGTTCTGTTCACCTTGTGAAGTCATGAAGTCAGCAAAGTTCCAGATGAGTTCTCCAATAACAAACTGCTTCCTTTTCTGATCAAAGATGTCATGGTAACTTTGCAGGACTAGCTTCTGGTACTCCTCAGTGAACATCATGGGTGGATCCTGCAGAGGGAAATAAAACTTGTTATGCAAAGTGATGAAAAATGAAGACAAATTTGACGTAGTCAGCGGTGAACAGACTAGGTAACAAGAAGTATGATTTGTTGCAGGAGTAAGATCCCAAACAAAGTATGGTAATTGAAATGACAAGTTCAAAAGTCCTCACATTGTGAACCCCAGGTACTGAATCTGCTCCATATTCACTCTGGATGATGGGTTTCTGGTATGTTCTGTGCCAGTTCTCAAATTGAGTGTTGAGCTGGATGGGGATGACCTCCAGGTGACCTGGATCATGGTACCAGGAGAAGTAACTGTTGACACATATCACATCCACATAGGGAGCCTGGAAACAAGACAAGCATCATTCTAGTGAAAATTTCAAATGTATTCATTATTATTTGTACTTATTGCTAAACTACTTATTTTTAGTTTGTTGCAAACATACATACAGTGCCTTGCAAAAGTATTCGGCCCCCTTGAACTTTTCAACATTTTGCCACATTTCAGGCTTCAAACATAAAAATATAAAATTTAATTTTTTTGTGAAGAATCAACAACAAGTGGGACACAATCGTGAAGTGGAATGACATTTATTGGATGCGTCAAACTTTTTTAACAAATAAAAAACTGAAAAGTGGGGCGTGCAATATTATTCGGCCCCTTTACTTTCAGTGCAGCAAACTCACTCCAGAAGTTCAGTGAGGATCTATGAATGATCCAATGTTGTCCCAAATGACTGATGATGATAAATAGAATCCACCTGTGTGTAATCAAGTCTCTGTATAAATGCACCTGCTCTGTGATAGTATCAGGGTTCTGTTCAAAGCGCAGAGAGCATCATGAAGACCAAGGAACACACCAGGCAGGTCCGAGATACTCTTGTGGAGAAGTTTAAAGCCGGATTTGGATACAAAAAGATTTCCCAAGCTTTAAACATCCCAAGGAGCACTGTGCAAGGAATCATATTGAAATGGAAGGAGTATCAGACCACTGCAAATCTACCAAGACCCGGCCGTCCCTCTAAACTTTCATCTCGAACAAGAAGACTGATTAGAGATGCAACCAAGAGGCCCATGATGACTCTGGATGAACTGCAGAGATCTACAGCTGAGGTGGGAGAGTCTGTCCATAGGACAACAATCAGTCGTACACTGCACAAATCTGGCCTTTATGGAAGAGTGGCAAGAAGAGAGCCATTTCTCAAAGATATCCATAAAAAGTGTTGTTTAAAGTTTGACACAAGACACTTGGGAGACACACTAAACATGTGGAAGAAGGTGCTCTGGTCAGATGAAACCAAAATGGAACTGTTTGGCCACAATGCCAAACAATATGTTTGGCATAAAAGCAACACAGCTCGTCACCCTGAACACACCATCCCCACTGTCAAACATGGTGGTGGCAGCATCATGGTTTGGGCCTGCTGTTCGTCAGAAGGGACAGGGAAGATGGTCAGAATTGATGGGAAGATGGATGGGGCCAAATACAGGACCATTCTGGAAGAAAACCTGTTTGAGTCTGCAAGAGACCTGAGACTGGGACGGAGATTTATCTTCCAACAAGACAATGATCCAAAACATAAAGCCAAATATACAATGGAATGGTTCACAAATAAACATATCCAGGTGTTGGAACGGCCAAGTCAAAGTCCAGACCTGAAGACTGCTGTTCACAAAAGCTCTCCATCCAACCTCACTGAGCTCGAGCTGTTTTGCAAGGAAGAATGGGCAAGAATTTCAGTCTCTTGATGTGCAAAACTGATAGAGACATACCCCAAGAGACTTGTAGCTGTAATTGCAGCAAAAGGCGGCGCTACAAAGTATTAACGCAAACGGGCTGAAGAATATTGCACACCCCACTTTTAAGTTTATTTGTTAAAAACGTTCGACACATCCAATAAATTTCATTCCACTTCACGATTGTGTCCCACTTGTTGTTGATTCTTCACAAAAAATTTAAATTTTATATCTTTATGTTTGAAGCCTGAAATGTGGCAGAAGGTTGAAAAGTTCAAGGGGGCCAAATACTTTCGCAAGGCACTGTATGCATATGCATGTATAATATATACAGTATGCATATAATACACTGTATATATATATATATATATATATACAGGTCCTTCTCACAAAATTAGCATATTGTGATAAAGGTCATTATTTTCCATAATGTAATGATAAAATAGAAACTTTCATATATTTCAGATTCATTGCCCACCAACTGAAATATTTCAGGTCTTTAATTGTTTTAATACTGATGATTATGGCATACAGCTCATGAAAACTCAAAATGCCTGTCCCAAAAAATTAGCATATCATGAAAAGGTTCTCTAAACAAGCTATTAACCTAACCATCTGAATCAACAACGTAACTCTAAACACCTGCACGATTCCTGAGGCTTTTAAAAACTCCCAGCCTTGTTCATTACTCAAAACCGCAATCATGGGTAAGACTGCCGACCTGACTGCTGTCCAGAAGGCCATCATTGACACCCTCAAGCAAGAGGGTAAGACACAGAAAGAAATTGCTGAATGAATAGGCTGTTCCCAGAGTGCTGTATCAAGGCACCTCAGTGGGAAGTCTGTGGGAAGGGAAAAGTGTGGCAGAAAACGCTG
>NC_056511.1:29353103-29356383 GCF_014905685.2 Nematolebias whitei | reverse complement strand
TAAATATCTACCCTCTGGGTCTGTAACTGTGTCTAGTACTGTAAAATTAACATTTTTGTGTATTAATATTGCCACTCCCCTTTGTTTTGAGTTATAGCAGGCACAAAACACATCAGGAAAGTCAGGTGATTTAAGATCATCTGCAGTTGTAATAGATTTATGAGTCTCTTGTTAAAAGACATCTGCCTGTAATCTTTTAAGCTGGTTTAAAATTCCTAATCTTTTTTGCTGAATACTGGTTCCATTCACATTCCAAGTCACAAACCTTAATGTGCCCATAGTTGTGCGTGAGTAGCTAAAGTTGACCAGCGCATGTCACCATAGAGACAAACAGATCCAACTAAAATCACAGTTATTGCTTGAGATTGCCTTTTAGATGTTTAGAAACACACAGTGAAGTTTGAAGTGGAAAGATACAAGAATATTGAGTAGAATCTGGGTGTGAGAGAAGTTGAAAGATATAAAGTTCTCTGGTGCGTGTGCGAGTGTGTGCGCGCATGTGTATGTTTTGGTGTGCTTGTGCGTAAATGTTTGTTGGTAAAGAAGAGAAAAAGACTGATGAAGTGATGTGGTAACAGATAAACGTAAAAGAGAAAATAAAAAAAATAAAAAGGAAAAGAGAGGAAAAAAAAAAATAAATAAATAAATAAAATAGCTGTGACACCGTTCACCACCACCAGTGCAGACACCTTACCAAGCTGTGCTTTACATTTTATTTACAAATGCCAGTTAATTTACCTCCAGTGTTCCAAGCGTTAAACCAGGACTATTCAACTAAACTGCCCAGGGGGCCACAGTTACTGAGAACCAAGCGCCCAGGGGTCAGATATCCACTAGTTCTTATCATTAAGTTACTTTGTTTTATACTCTAGTTTAGTTTTAAGAGTGAACCCATTGGTGGACCGAACTTAGCTCACCTGTGGGCCTGACTTGGCCCGCGGGCCGTCAGTTGAACAGCCCTCCTTCAAACTAACCTGTTGTTTCCTTTTAATAAAGCCACGGAGTGACGTCCCGTTCCCTGAACAACTGACCATTAATATAAAGTTTGTCTACAGCCACCGTAGCTCTGACGCCCTCAGACATGTATTTCTTCCTGATTGGAAACAAAACCCGCCTCTGATCGAGGATCTCTTTAGGAAATTGATCGTTCACACTGAAGTCCGTCCCACGCAGCTCTCTGCCCCGACCTCTCACCTGCTCTTTTTGTTTAAAGTGCTCAAATTTAGAGATAATTGGTCGAGGTCGCTTGTTATCGGGCTTCTTAACTCCGATCCGGTGAACGCGATGGAAAGTGATGTTTTTTACCGTTTCACTTGGGAGTTTCAGCTGATGTTGAATAAACTCACAGATTGTAACTTCAGCATCCTCCTCTGCTCGTTCTGGGATCCCTGAGAAGACAAGATTGTCCCGCATGCTCCGAGCTTGAATATCCAGGGTGGACTCCTTCATTTTCCTGTTATCTCCGGACAGCTGCGACATCTTCTCGGTGAGTTCTTTAACGTTACCCCTCAGAGTTTGGTTCTCTGCAGCGAGCGACACCACCTGAGCTTGGCTGAACTCCAGAGACTCCCTCAGTGCTTGGAACTCCTTGTGGAGAACCTCCACCAGGGCCAGCCGGGCATCTAAGCTGGTTAGCTTCTTGTCTATAGAGCCCAGGACATCAGTGAAGCTTTTCTCTGGAGAGGTGGATGTGCGGGTTGAGCTCTCCGAACGCGTGCGTTTAGGAGTTGGTGTTGCCGTGGATGCGGTGTTTTTTTGTGGTTTACCCATCACGATGTTTTCAAAACACTCGTCCACGTAACTCTCCGGACTGTCCAAGGTTTCCTCGTCCAGTTTTGGTTTATTGAAACAATATGCAGAGGTTATTATTAACAACATTTATTATGCTTGATTGTAATATATTGGCTTGTTTAACCTGAGTTGAATCGTTTGTTTAGCAGTATCCTGCCATGTTACTCACGCAGCACAGCTCTCACGTGACCTCAGCAGCTCATCATCACCAGATGCACCTGGTGGATTCAGAGTTCTGAATGATGCGGAGATGCACTGAGAGCAGCAGCTACAAACTCCGCAAGAGCTCCAGCTAGTCCACCCAGTCGCCATCACGAACGCTCTCGTGCCAATCCCGCAGGCGTTCACCACGGTGCGCATTTCCCGAATCTTCGACATCGCCTTCCGTCCCTGTCGTTACTTGTCCAGCTGCAGGTCTTACAAGTATATGCGAAATCTGACCTTCCAGACAGGAGTTATGGTGACTTCTTGTTTTATTTGCGAATGTTTGACAAGCACTTCCTTTATGCTTTTCAACATGTCGTGTGGTAATCAGCAGTTAGCGAACAAAGTTTCAGTCTAATATCTTACACAGTCCAAAAAAGTTAAATCTGGTCCTCTGGACATTCAAAAAAACAAAAAACAAAACAAAGCAAAAAAAATCTAGAAACGTTTCGTCTCTCATCCAAGAGACTTCCTCAGTCTGAGGTGCTGTTTTCAGCTCAGTCTCTTAAATAGCACCTTCACAGAGTGGATCAACCAGTTTGCTGCTGACAACCAAAACCAGCTGATCACATGCTCAAGAAGGACCATCAGCCTAACAATGGATCATTAGCACACTGATGGCTGTTTACTACTCACAGAGGGCTGAGTGATACTAGCAATCACAGCATTGTAAGAGGGGGACAGTTGAACCCGGAGGCCTCCACCCCTGTTTAATGATGGACAATTTCTTTTCACAAAGATGGCCTCCTTTACTCCTCTCTCAAACCATCGTTCCTCTCTGTCCAGGATGTGAACATCTTCATCCTTGAAAGAGTGACCGCTGGCCTGGTTTATACACAACATTACTTTGTAACTGGTTCATCCCAAAGATCCAGTCCCCCGGCACAAACAAAGTAATGTTGTGTATGCTGTTCAGTGTCAGGAGGGCTGTGATCAGTCTTGCATCGGGGAAACTAAACAGCCACTGGCCAAAAGGATGGCCCAGCACAGAAGATCAACATCATCAGGCCAGGACTCTGCGGTCTACACTCATCTCCAGGCCAGCGGTCACTCTTTCAAGGATGAAGATGTTCACATCCTGGACAGAGAGGAACGATGGTTTGAGAGAGGAGTAAAGGAGGCCATCTTTGTGAAAAGAAATCGTCCATCATTAAACAGGGGTGGAGGCCTCCGGGTTCAACTGTCCCCCTCTTACAATGCTGTGATTGCTAGTATCACTCAGCCATCTGTGAGTAGTTAACAGCCATCAGTGTGCTAATGATCCATTGTTAGGCTGATGGTCCTT
>NC_056511.1:29339966-29353003 GCF_014905685.2 Nematolebias whitei | reverse complement strand
AACAGCCATCAGTGTGCTAATGATCCATTGTTAGGCTGATGGTCCTTCTTGAGCATGTGATCAGCTGGTTTTGGTTGTCAGCAGCAAACTGGTTGATCCACTCTGTGAAGGTGCTATTTAAGAGACTGAGCTGAAAACAGCACCTCAGACTGAGGAAGTCTCTTGGATGAGAGACAAAACGTTTCTAGATTTTTTTTTGCTTTGTTTTGTTTTTTGTTTTTTTGAATGTCCAGAGGACCAGATTGAACTTTTTTGGATTTTTCTACCTGGATTATTGAGCATGCATCAGGATATCTTACACAGTGACATCCAATAATCAACAGTTTTTTTCTCTGAGTAGGTGGGGCTTAAGTGATGTCATGAATCTACAATACCAATGTGTCTACAAGTGCTCACTGATGACGTACATAAAATCTGGTACATATTGGATGATATATCACTGAGATATAACTGATTAAATAATCTAGGGGGCGCACTTGAGTCATATGTTAAACCACAATATCAATGTGTCTAATCTGGTTCCGATTTGGATGATGTATCACTCAGATATAACTGTTGGAATAATCTAGGGGGCTCACTGGAGTCAAAAGTTAAACAACAATACCAGTGTGTGTAGAAATGCTCACTAATCACATACTAAAAATCTGGCCTAGCTCTGATGATATTTCACTGAGATATAACTCTTGGAATAATGTAGGGGGCACACTTGAGTCATATGTTAAACCACAATATCAATGTGTCTAGACGTGGTCACTAATTATGCACAAAAATTCTGGTTCAGATTGGATCATAAATCACTGAGATATAACTGTTGGAATGATCTAGGGGGCGCACTTGAGTCAAAAGTTAAACAACAATACCAGTGTGTCTAGAAGTGCTCACTAATGACGTACCCAAAATCTGGCGTAGATCGGATGATATATCACTGAGATATAACTGTTTAAATAATCTAGGGGGCGCACTTGAGTCATATGTTAAACTACAATATCAATGTGTCTAAATCTGGTTCCGATTTGGATGATGTATCACTGAGATATAACTGTTGGAATAATGTAGGGGCGCACTTGAGTCAAATGTTAGACACATTGGTATTGTTCTTTAAGTGCTCACTGATAACGCATAATATATCTGGTACGTATTGGATAATATTTCAGAGATATAACTGTTAAAATAATGTAGGGGGCGCACTGGAGTCAAAAGTTAAAAAACTATACCTGTTGAATGGATTGTAGCGCAGAGGTGACGGCGTTGCAAAGAGACAGAAACAAGTGATTCGTTGGGTCTCTTCAGCCTCTTTCTGGCATATTTATCGAAGACCTTCAGTGCTGTACGCACACAGCTCGTGTGCACAGAACGCCTTTTTGTCTTCTTCACCCAAGACGTAATAATGTAATGCACGTACATACTAGAAATATAAAAAATAAAACACACCAGTAGGTTGCAGTATTAGAACACATTTTGAGTAAGAGCGTCAATAACAATAACGTTTAACACCCCCACTCGCTCGTAACTCATTTGTTAGTCCTGAAAACATATAAAACATAAGGTCTTTCTTACCAGAAATGAAAATGTCTCTGCATATTTATGTTCCAAACATGCCCTGAGTAAATTTTCTCAGTTTCAACTTAGTAGCAGGTTTTGTCATCAAATCTGCAATCATTTTATCAGTTGGACAGTACTCCAGCACTATTTTTCCAGTGTTAACAATTTCTCTAATAAAATTATACTTAATATCAATGTGTTAAAACAATTCTTTGCCTGTTCACTGGGTTCTTAGCAAGTGCAATAGTACCTTGGTTGTCTTCAAACACTTTTGTTTGTACATACTCGTAACAATCTATGCCTTTCAGAAATTGCTCTAAATAGAGACATTCTTGTACAGCTGATGCTAACGATATGTACTCTGCCTCGCAGGTAGACAATGCCACTGTTGGTTGTTTCTTTGTCTTCCAAGAGATCAAAGAACTTTCATCATTTAAATTAGCACAATATCCTGATGTGCTTCTTCTATCTGTTGAATCTGATGCCCAATCGGCATCACAGTAGATTTTTAATCCGAGATTTTGTGAGTCATTTCCTTTAAAACTCAACTCTTTTTCTGCTGTACCCTTAAGATATCAGAAAACGTGTTCTATTGTTGGTTCAGTAAAGTATTGAGAAAGTTTACTGACCACAAAACTTATATCTGGTCGTGTACAAGTGGACAAGTATATTAAACTTCCCACTGCCTCTCTGTATTTCCTTGGGTCTTCCATTTTTTTCTACATCATTTGAGTATTCTAGCTTTGGCTCACATGGAGTATCTCTGGGTTTACAATCCTCCATTCCAAATCTCTTTAATATTTTGGTCACATAATTTTTCTGTGACATTTTTACTTGTTTTTCTGTTTGGTTAAAGTCTATTCCTAGAAAATGTTTCAATCTTCCTAGATCTTTCATTTTGAACTTTTCATTTAACATCTTCTTTACTCCCTTCAAAACTTCTTCACTATCAGCTGCAATGATGAGGTCATCCACCCATACCAGTAAGATGATCTTTTCACCATTTGTCTCTCTAGTATACATGCACTGATCACTAGGATTTTGTTTGTAACCATTTTCACTTAAATACGCATGAAGTAAAGCATTCCAGTTTATGCCAGATTGTTTTAAACCATACAAGGACTTTTGTAACTTGCAAACAAGTTTTTCTCCTGTGTTAGACTTCTTCTCAAAACCTTCTGGTTGATCTATATCAGGGGTGCCCAACCTTTTTTGAACCAAGAACTACTTTTGAAGTCAGCAATTTGCCGAGAGCTACTCTTCCAGTCTCATTATCAACAAACACAATTTTTCATCAATCCCTACTCCTCACTTCTTTAAAGTAAATAAAACAGAACGTGATGTGTCTATAGGAGACAACTTTTTATGCAAGCTGTATAAAATAAATGTGTCTCTACCTTAGTGGGACTTCTGACACTGAGAGGAGGAGGCCAGGGTCTCATAAGCTGGGCAGTATGAGGTGGTTGCGAGGCGCAGGCAGGTCTCCAGATGATCATCATTCATTGTGGATCTGTTTTTGGACTTGATTATTTTCATGTGTGAAAAAGCAGACTCACAACTCTCCATCCACGCCAGGTGATGCTCTGGATTTGATCCCAATGTCATTTTGCAGAGTCAACACCTCATTTTCAACACCAGAGCTGTCCAGCTGAAACACGGACACCAATTTGGACACAATGTCATCCACATCAACATTTCCAAAAAGATAACACATGTAGCTGGTAACAGGCTCGATGGAGGAAAAGTCAGTAAATCGTCTCTCAAATTCTGCTGAGATGCTCTGAACCTGCTTAGAATAGTGTGCACTGTCCAGTTGTGGGACTTCTTTCCCTTGGCGCTGTAGCTCTGCCTCCATGTGTGGGAAGTTTCGCAGGTCCCTGCATTGCAGCCGACTTGTGAGTAGTTGCAGCCTGCTTTTGAAGGTGCTCACAGAACTGATCATGTGGATTATGTTTTTGTCCTTTCCCTGAAGCTCCAAATTCAGTTCATTGAGCAGGCTGGTGAGATCTGTGAGGAAGGCTAAATCCAAAAGCCACTGGGTGTCCTCTAGTTTTGAATGTTCACCATGATCTGACAGCTTCAGAAAATCCTTGATCTCAGGCAACAGCTCACTGAATCTGTCCAGAAATTTACCTCTGCTTAGCCACCTGACGTCCATGTGCAGCAGCAGGTCTGTGTGGTCTGCTCCTGCCTCCTCCAAGTGAGCCTGGAACAACCTCCTCTGCAGACTCCTGGCCCTTATAGAGCACACAGTTTTCATGGCAACACCCATCACTTCCTTCATGTTTAAAATCTTCCCACACAGGGCCTGTTGGTGGATGATGCAGTGATTGTGCAAAATGTCTGGGAAAGCATCATTCTGCTTGCAGAGTGCAACAAATCCACTGGTGTGACCAGTCATTGCTGGAGCGCCATCAGTTGTTATAGAAATTAGTTTAAAGAGGGGCAAGTTGCTTTTATTAACAAACTCCATAAACGCATTAAAAATATCTTCTCCTCTTGTGTGTCCCTTCAAAGGCAAGATGGTGAGCAGCTCCTCTTTTGCACTCATGTCTGCAAAGGCCATTCTGATAAAAACACACAGCTGGGCTACATCCACCATGTCTGTCGAATCATCAAACTGAAGAGAGAAACACTCACATTGTTCCACGTCCTTTTTTAGCTGCTCCTCCACATCCACAGCCATTCCCTCACATCGCCGTGTCACTGTTTGTCTGGACAACTGCACGTCTTTAATAGCAGCTACGATCTCACTTTTTAAAATCATGAAAAAGCGCATCTGCAGCCTCAATAAACGCTTCTTTCATAACTTGTCCATCGCTGAAAGACTTCTTATGTTGAGCCAGGATGCGGCTAACACGGTAGGAAGCTATCGTAGCAGCTTTACCTTTTGTGCTGGGCCGAGTGAAGACTGATTGCTGGGCTGCAAGCTTGTTTTTTAGCTCCCGCACTTTCTGAGTCCGTAAAGAACTTTTAAGAGGGAAATCTGTCTCAAACCGTTTGTGCATCATCTTGAAATGCCGCTCCAAGTTACACTTTTTGGGTAAGGCAACGCTCGAATTACAGATGAGGCAAATGGACTTTGAATTAGAATAAACAAAAAAATACTCCTCCTCCCACTCTGTGTGAAAATAATAAGTTTTTGTTTGCTTGTTCGCTAGTTTTCCATCCATGTTTTCTGCGCACCGACGTTACTCCACTACTGAGCCTAAAGTCTCGTGAGAGCGCTGTGTCACCGCACCCAAAACTCGCGAGACTATGTCTGTGAGAATACAAGTCAAGGTTTCGCTGGTCGCCCGCGAGCGACTGGTTGGGCACACCAGATCTATATAGATTTTATGATCAACAGGTGCATGCAAATATGCAGTCTTAACATCCATCTGGTGTAGGATTAAATTTTCCTGTGCTGCCTTTTGCATTATCACTCTTACACTTGTCATGTCAGCCGTTGGTGAAAATGTCTCTTCATAGTCAATGCCTTGTTTCTGATTGTAACCTTTCGCTACATACCTTGCCTTGTATTTATCAGATCCATCAACCTCATTTTTCATTGCAAAAACACATTTACCCCCCACTGTCTTTTTGCCTTGTGGTAGTTGGGTAAGTATGAAAGTTTCATTTTCTTTTAGTGACTGTATTTCCTCTCTCATTGCTTCTCTCCACTGTCTTGAATTAGGAGATGCAATGGCTTCCTTATAGGTCTAAGGAATGTCCCATACCGCTCTGTAACAAGCATCCACACTCATTTGTAGTTTGTCTCCTGTGTCCTCCTCAGTCTCAAAATCCTGTAGGTGTGCTGGTTTATTTCTGTTTCTTGGTGGATTCCTTCTGGTCACAGTCTGTTCAGGTACAACTTCAGAAATGTCACTTTTATCAAGTTCATTTTCAACACTTTCACCATCTGTTACATCTTTGTCACAAGTTCTGGTATACACATCATCTTGAACATGCTCTATGCTTTGGTCAGTTTATGTCACACCTTCTCTTCTTTGTTATGAACTTTACCAGTCTATGTTTCTGTATCTTTTCAGTGTTTGGATAAAATACTATATATGCTGGGCTGTTCTTGTCATAACCAATGAAAATACCTTGTTCACATCTAGAATCAAACTTGCCCTTCTCCTGCTTGTAAGCATAACACTGTGACCCAAATTTCTGCAGCTTGGACACATCTGGTTGTTTCCCTGAAAACAGTTCATCTGGTGTCATATCTGTTTGTCTGTTGTAGCATCTGTGTCTCACATAGGCTGTTGCTTGCATTGCATAGTTCCAAAACTTATCTGGTAACTTGCTTTCTAGTAACAGACGTCTGCTCATGTCATAGAGGGTTCTCTAACCTTTCTCTGCTGTTCCATTCTGGTGTGGTGAATAAGGTGCTGAAGTTTCATGTCTGATCTTATGCTTGGTTAGCATAGCTCCGTATTCTTTGTTTGTAAACTCAGTACCGTTATCCGAACAAATACACTTCACTTTCCCATAAGGGGCTACGTCTGCCAAATATTTCTCTGTGGCTTGAAGTGTGTCGGTTTTGGATTTAAGAAAATATACCAGAATTATACCAGAATAATCATCTGTAAATGACTGTGTATATCTATACCCTTCTATGCTGGGTGTAGACATAGGTCCTGTTAGATCAGTGTGTACTAGTTGTAAAGGTCTGTCAGCCTTTTTGTCTGGTTCTCTGTTTCTAGTCTGGGTGAATTTTCCTTTTGTACACACATCACATAACTGCTCTGGTTTGTTCGTGCTTCCTTTTATCGCCATACCTTTAACTACCTTTTGAAGCTTTTGCACATCTTCATAATTACAGTGGCCCAAAATCTCATGCCAAGTCTGTAAATCATGGCACACTTTACACTCATCTGTCTCAAGCTCAACTGTTGGCAAATAATACAGGTTACCACTCTCATATATGTCAAACCTGAATCCATCTTTGTCCATCACGTGACAGTTCCCCTGCTGGAAGGTGATAGTTGCTCCTCCATTTGTGGCTCTTGCAACCGAGAAGATCTCTTGTGACTACGACGGCATGTAGAGTGCTTCTCGAAGCTGTGCTCTTTGCTGTCGTCCCTCATTGTCTAGAAGGTAGATCACCACAGTTCCTCTCTGTTGTGCCATCCCAGTGCATCTGGTTCCATCTGCTAGCTCCACAGAGTGACTTTCAGGGTGCATTCACACTAGCCCTGTTTAGTCCACTTTAATGGAACTCTAGCTCGTTTTCCTTGAAAGTCCGGTTCGTTTGGAGAGGTGTGTACATGCCATCGAACTCTGTCACGGAACAAAAAGGCGAACTCTGGCCCGGGCTAAAACTTAGGTCTCGGTCCGGTATAAGCGAACTCCAGCACGGTTCGAGTACAGTGTGAATGTAAACAGACCGAGCCCCGCTCCGCAGGGTAAACAAACACGCATTTCTCTGACCTTATATGGAGCCGTCAGCTGCCTTGTGTGGAAAAACAATATTCTCCATGGTCTTCTGTCTCATCTTCTGCTCATGCTAAGTCCATTTTTGAAAAATGACAAAATATAACTCCTAAAACTGCTAAAACTTGATGCCACTTCGTTTTTATTTACAAAAGAAGAAGAAGACGTGTCTTCAGAGGTTTTTGTGTCGTTTCTTTCAGTAGTTCTTGGTGCAGCACCCCCACAGGCGAGCGGGGGAATAGGTTGGTTCAACAGGTTGACTTGACTGCACAGTGCAGTGTGAATGCAAACGCACCAGCTCAAATGTAAACAAAAGGTCATGAATATTGGTCCCGAACCGAACCGAGTCTACCGGACTATCTGGTGTGAAAACGATCTCAGGCTGGAATGTGCTGTCGAAGCTTATAAACTTTGTGATGTCGTTGACGATGTGTGATGTCGCACCCGCATCCACCATAATGCCTTTCTTATTTACATTGTCTGGTGGCCTGTATTCCTTTGTGTTTGGCCTTGAAGAGTCTGTCATTTTCTTCATCCTGTTTTTCTGATACTTTCCAATCCCTCCTTTTTCTTGCATACAGATTCATGGTGTGTATTACTTCTGCAGTAGCTGCACCACACCTTCCTGTAATACATTCTTGCTTTGTGTCCCTTTAGTCCACGTTATTAGCACTTCATGTTGGAGTAATCAACTTTTCTGTCGGCAGCAAAGGTTTTGCTTGAGTGTTTGTTTGGTTTTATGTGAGTTTTCATCACATTATCTGTACACTCCGTTTTCTTTATTTTTCTGATTCTTCATAGACTCTTAATCTTCTTTTAAAATCTGTGAATGTGACTTCATCTTCATTTTGCATCACATGTACAGCCAATGGTTTGAATGAGTCCGGTAAGCCGTTTAGCATCATGGCTATAATTAGTCCATCACTTAGGGTTTCTCCTGCATCTTTTAGGGCTGTAATAATGTTCTCTGCCCTAATCAGGTAATCGGTTACAGTCTCATCGTCAGATATTCTTAGATTGATCAATGATGTATATAAGTTTATTATTCTTGGCTTGCTCTTTCCAGAATAGTGTTCTTTTAGTATCTTCAAAGCTTTTTTGCCATTATCTTCGGCTTCATGTCTTATTAGAGACAGGCTTCTATCATCTGATAACCAGATGAAACCCGCTGAAAACACTTTGTGTCATCATTTCAGGACTCTTGGATACTCAGGGGTTATTCTTGGCCATTCCTCGACATACCTCGAGAATGTTTATGGATCTCACCGGAGGACATTGACTGATTACAGTGACCTCGAGAGCATCTGTAGGCGTTGTTGACCAGTCTCGTCTCTTCCTTCTTCCTGTTCTTCTCTATTGCAGAATGTCGACGTAAATATGTGCTTGTTTGTGCGAGGTGTTTTTTCAATATTAGGGGTTTTTCTCAGCCAAGAAAAAAGTCTGATAGACATGTGTCCAGTTAACCACTGGTTTTGTCTGTCCAAACAGGTCTCACTTGTAAATGAGTCTTCGAGGCTCAATGTGATTCATCTGTTTAAATAAAGGTTGAATGAATGAATGAATCTATTAGCCTTATTAGCTCAGCGTAGCAATCCGCATTTTTCTGTACATCTTGTGCTCGCTGCGCATCACTCGTAGGTTCTTTCAAAATAGTCTCTTTTAGCTTCAGAATGTGCAAATGGCCAAGAAATATGGTTTCTGGCCAAGGTTCAACCCAAAAGGGATAGATTAGCCTGATGGGGTGACTGGTCTGGAGATGTCAGTCAAAATGGCCAAAGCGAAACTTTGAGGCCTGGCCATGCCCCTTTAACATATATGAAAATGCAAGCTTTAGATAACTTTTACTCTCTGTCTTAAGGGCATATCAACCAAGTTTGAAGGCAATCCTTCAAAATCCCTAGGAGTAGTTCGTTAATATTCGCAATTAGAAACACCCAAAAATGACCTTTTATCCAAAATGGCTGACTTCCTGTTGGTTTTGGACAAGGGCTCCAAGAGGCTTTTTCATATGTCCTGAGAAGATACAGATGTTTAGAGTTTCAGAATTATCAGTCAAAAAATGGCTTAGGGCTGAGGTTTTAAATGATTCTAGGGGGCGCTGTGGAGGCTATTGGCCAATTATCATGGCTTACTGTTCAAGGGGTGGATAATGATCGATCATACTGATTTTGGTGCACCTCGGTTCCAAATTGTGGAATTTACAGCGAAACTTATGGCGACGGCGTTACGTCTTACTTTGCCGCGCCGCTCACATGCTCAACCCAAAACTGTCAGTGTTGGAAAGCAAGTTACACCAACATGTCTTCGGTCACTGGACACAATACCATGCTGATCAGGTAACAGGGGTCAGATAGGGATCGTTCAATGTAAAACTTTATACTTCCTGTTGTCAGGGGGCGTGGGTTAAGTGATGTCATGATTTGACCATTCATTCTTGCAGGGGACCAGATGTGGATCAATCACTGAAGGTTTTGATGTCTTAGACAGTTTTCATGTAGGAGCTATTAGCGTTTCGTTTCTCATGGCGAGATGTCAAATTTGAGGTCTGCGCCCCCCCCCCCCCCCCCCATCATGCTCCAAAACAAACCATTTAGATAGCTTTGTGTCCCCCATGCCTTTTGATCAAAATGGCCAAGTTTGAAACCCATTGAGCAAAATCCCTAGGAGGAGTTCGTTCAAATGTGGAGGCTGTAAATTGCCCAAACGGTGTGAAAATTGGTCCGTCATTCCAAAATGGCTGCCTTCCTGTTTATCGTACAATGTTGGTGCCAGAGGGTTTTCTGTGCATCTTGGGGAATTGGACAAGCGTACTAAATTTCATGTTTCTATGACAAACTAAGGTTAATGCGGAGGGTAGTTTGAACATTTCTAGGTGGCGCTCTTGAGTCATTTCTGTTGCAATTTTTGCCACACCCTTAAAATACGTAATTTTTCACCAGTCCTGATGTGTCCGCCAAATTTGGTGACTTTTGGGATATGTTAAGGCCCCCAAAATGGCAATTCACTTGGCAGAAAAAAAATGCAGCTCAGGCCTGAACAGAGCGATTATAATAGGCCTTCGCAGCCAAGGCCACATTAACCATATGGGCAATTCAATTCAATTCAATTCAGTTTATTTATATAGTGCCAAATCACAACAAAGTTGTTGTCTCAGGGCACTTTACAGAAACATTCGCATACATAAAAGCCAATTAGTAGTTCTCTATCTAAGGAATCCAGCAGACAAGATGATTCTTGGCTTCGATGCAGTCTCCCATCCTGAGCAATCACAGTGGCAACAGTGGAAAGGAAAAACTCCCTTTTAAAAGGAAGAAACCTCCAGCAGAACCAGGCTCAGGACAAGCGGTCATCTGCTTTGACCGGCTGGTTGAGAGGACAGGGAGGAGAGACAGACGAGCACAGAATGGTAGGTCCAGGTATAAGTCCAGGTGTATCTGAAAGACAAAACAACACATGTTAAGGATAGAAAAAATAATTACAAATACAAAACAGGTTGAGCAGAGTAAGTAAAGACAGTAGCTGAGTGAAAATTGTGGTCAGTTTGTCCTCCAGCAGTCTAAGCTTATAGTAGCATAACTAAGGGACAGCTAAGGAAACCCAAGCCGACCCTAACTATAGGATTTAGCAAAAAGGAAAGTCTTAAGCCTAGTTTTAAAACTGGAAAATGTGTCAACCTCACGGACAGAGATTGGCAGTTGGTTCCACAAGAGAGGAGCCTGATAACTAAAAGATCTGCCTCCCATTCTGTTTTTGTAAATTCTAGGAACCACAAGTAAACCTGCAGTCTGAGAGCGAAGCGCTCTGTTAGGAAAATATGGAACAATAAGATCTGTAATATAAGATGGAGCCAGGTTGTTGAGAGCTTTGTATGTTAGAAGTAAGATTTTGAAATCTATTCTGGATTTGACAGGGAGCCATTGGAGAGAAACTAAAACTGGAAAAATATGATCTTGCCTACTAACTCCGGTTAAGACTCTAGCAGCAGCATTTTGGATCAACTGAAGACGTTTTAAAGAAGTATTTGGACATCCAGATAATAAACCATTGCAATAGTCCAGTCTATACGTGACAAATGCATGGACCAGTTTTTCTGCATCATTTTTAGATAAGATGTTTCTAATTTTAGTGATATTACGCAGATGGAAGAAGGCAGTTCTAGTAACGGTTTTAATGTGGGGGATAAAATACATGTCCTGATCAAAAATAACACCAAGATTTTTAACATTAGAGCTGGAGGACAGATTAATGCCATCTAAGGAGGGAGAAAGACTGAAAAATTCATTCCTAAGGTGCTCAGGTCCAAAAACCAAAACCTCAGTTTTGTCTGTGTTCAACAGGAAAAAAATTAAGTCATTCCTGTTTTTATGTCTTTACGACATGCTTGTAGTCTAATGCCCCTTTTCCATTAGTACCGGTACGGGCCGACTCGACCCTACTTGGCCCGGTTCTGAGGCTTTTCCATTAGTACCGGTACTTAGCACCTGTTACTATTTTCAGTACCCTTGGCTCTGTGGTTCTAACCGGTACGAAGAGGTACAAAAACGTGACGTCAGAACACTGTCGGTCACTGGTTGGTCGGGGGCGGAGTCACTGGATCCTTCAGAAACGTTTCAAAACAATAATCCGCCATTTGCAATTTCTCGGACTGGAGCAGCGGCTGGACTTATTTTAAAGATTTTAAAAACAATACTGACAACATCTTGGTCTAATGTTGATGTGCTGGCATTTTTTGTGCTTGGTGGCCGACAACATAATTCAGAGCAAGCTGGATGGAGCTCTGCTGGTCTACCCCGATCCTCCCTCCAGAGCCTCGGAGCGCCAGGCCGGGCAGAGCGTCATCTCCCCGGCTCCAAGTTCAGCTGGTCACCGCGGAAGATCCATCCATGTGCCGACTCGGAGGCTCGGGTTCTGGATACCAGCCTTGTGTGCTCAGAGCTCCGCAGGTCACTGCGAAGCTGGAGATGGGGACTCGCAGATGGCCGTTGCCAGACCCCGGCCACGCGTAATCATGAAGGCTGAATCCCAATCCCACCCGGCAGTCAGGTGGACTGGACAGTCTGGGACGGACGCTGGAAGCGATTTTTAAATAAAATAACATTTTGTTTTTATACAAAAAATGTTTTAAAAAAATGCTGAAGCGATTTAAAAATGATTTTTTTTTTTTTTTTACACTAAAATGTTTTTTAAAATCGCTTCCACCGTTCGTCGCAGACCCGTCTCTGTCTGCCTGTCTGCGCGGGTCGGACCTTCATGATTACGCGCGGCTGGGGTCTTGGAACAGCCTCTGTGAGTCACCAGCTGAACTGGAGCTGGGAGGATGAGCCTCCCAGCCTCCTCCTCTCCGGAGGAGAGGATCGTGTGACTGCGGGCAGTGTCGTGCGAGACCAGCAGAGCGTTGAAGATAAAAAAAAAAAAATAAACGGTGCCAGCTTCATCGTGAAATCCTGTTTTCACTTTAATGACTGTTAACTCAGCTGAAAATCATAAAAAGACACAAAACTATTGGATCTCAGGAATATTTCCCTCAAACATGTTGAAAGAAAAGAGACGACCTTCAGTTCAACTTTATTTTAACTCACGAATGTACAAATCACAAAACAAGAACTTTAAAGCAAAGCTAAAAATAAAATGTATATATGTGAACAAGAAAGGAAACCACACATTTAAAATGAACATTAAAAGTAGACACTGAGTGCAAATACATCAAATGATGATGAAAACCTATAAAAATTTAAATCTAATGTTTTTGTAGAATCTGGTTCATCAGAGTTTTAATTTATATACATATATATATATTTATATCTATAAATAAATATAGATAAATATATATGTATATATAAAAATACATATATATGTAATTTATATACATATATATATTTATATCTATAAATAAATATAGATAAATATATATGTATATATATAAATACATATATATGTATATATGTATATAAATATATACGAATATATATGTATATAAATATATATGAATATATATAAATACATATATATATGTATATAAATATATATGAATATATATAAATACATATATATATGTATATAAATATATATGAATA
>NC_056511.1:29307519-29339866 GCF_014905685.2 Nematolebias whitei | reverse complement strand
TGTGATTTTAAAATGTAAACATTATGATTTTAGAATGTAATCTGTTTTTAAGCTTGTTCATGATGATTGTTGAAAGAGAAGACCCTGTAGCTTCGTGAATGATCTAGAAAGAAGTTACAAGCAAAGGTATTACACAATGGGAAAACCCCAGAACACAGCTCTGAGCAAATCAGAATAGGACAACGCAGAATGACTGAGCATTATTGAACAAAATACACCCAGAGTTTAATATGCATTAGGAGTGACTGGCAAAATCTCATAAGAAGCCTGTAAAGTCAGACCAAGGTTCAACCCAAAAGGGATAGATTAGCCTGATGGGGTGACTGGTCTGGAGATGTCAGTCAAAATCTCAGGCTATATAAACAAAAGTTTCAGTGAAAACTGCTGTTTTGGGGATCCACTTCACGAGCGAGGGAGCTCAGGACAAGACCCGGAGGACGTCTAGACGAATTGTGGATTAATAGGGCAATGTTGGACGGTCTCGGCTGGAGAAGAACTAGGGTGAAATCCGTTGGAATACGCTTCTTTTTGGAACTATTCATCAACCCATCAGCCCTGATTATTCCTAAAATCCTTTTTCTTCAATTTCAACCAGATCGAGGACCAGGAACGGCCCACATCCGAGAGAGAGATGGGGAAATTTGCCTCTTACTAAATTCAGAAAACATGGTAAGGGGACGTTCAGCAAAATTAGTCCTTAATGAAACCTTATCCCAAATTATAGCAGTGGTGTATGAATTGACAAGCAGAAAAATCAATTATATTAAAAATCTGGTTGCTCAGAGTTGTAGAAGGGTCTTCTTTGTGGTGAGAAATAATGTGTTGGGTCAGGTAGAGAGAGTAGGTAAACTGTGTGGGTACTTGTGTTCCTGAGAGAGACCGGGCATGGCCGGTTGGACTAAAGGACGTCCGAGGCCGGGCAGAGAGGAGTCCAAGAGCCTGTCTCAAGCCCATCCACAGGGACTGAGATCTACCTTGCCAAGGAAAGGTCAACAACTAAAAAAGGGACTAAGGAGTGAAAATTATTCATCATGTAATCTCTTTGTAATCCAGTGTAATCATTATTGTGCAATACCGCTGTTCCCCTGCAAAAGTTATTGATTAAAGCAAAGCAAAACGTAAAATTCTGGATTCTTATTTCAAACACCCTTTTGTTCTTGGAAGTGGAAAACTTGGTTCAATGAAACAAAAGAAACATGGGAGGTTTTAAACGGTTTTATTAGCTTTTGATTACAAAACAACATCCATGAGCCTTGTGCCGAGGCTCTAAACAACGCCAGATCGATTAACAATTGTAACGCTAAATCAAGAGATGAGCTACCGTTAACTTGCGCTCCCTCGTCTGCTAAACGTCCCCACTATTGCTGCTAGGTCGGGCGAGGCACGAGGTGAAACTTTGGGTGTGGTGCAAGGATTGGAGGTAGTTAACAGTCTGGGTGAATCATCTCAACACAGCCTTAAAACTAAAACTGTCCTAGGAAACGGCTGCTGGTAATACCTGAGCTATAGGATTAGTTTTGAGACCCGTTGGAGGAGAGGCTGCGGTGAGGGCGTGGCACGTGTCCTGTGCCTACCTTACTCGGGGAAGCAAGACAGTAGCTGATATGATTAATTGGGATTAATGGACAAATATAATTGTGTGTCATCAGCATAACAATGGAAATTTATCCCATGCTGTTTAATAACTTTACCTAATGGAAGCATATATAAAGAGTATTCGCCCAAGCACTGAGCCCTGAGGAACTCCATGACTAACTTTGGTGTATGAAGATTTATTATTTACATTTACAAACTAGAATCTATCAGATTGATTTGATTTAAACCACTTTAGAGCCGTTCCTGTAATCCCAATATCATATTCAAGGCTCTGTAGTAAAATATTGTGATCAACTGTATCAAATGCAGCACTGAGGTCTAACAGGACCAGTATAGACACAAGTCCATTGTCTGAGGCCATGAGAATATCATTAGTGACTTTTACTAGTGCTGTTTCCGTGCTGTGATGAGCTCTAAACCCTGACTGAAACTCTTCAAACAGATTATTTCTTTGTAGATGTTCACGCAACTGACCTGCAACTATTTTCTCTAGAATTTTTTAGATGAAAGTTAGATTAGATATAGGTCTATAATTGGCCAGAATTTCTGAATCAAGATCAGACTTTTTAAGTAAAGGTTTAATTACAGCAACCTTAAAATGCTGTGGTACATAACCATCCATTAAAGACAAATTAAGTAGATCCAAAATGTGGACATTAATTAGGGGGAATACCTCTTTAAACAGTCTGGTTGGGATGTGACCTAGCAGACATGTGGATGGTTTGGATGAGGTTATTATTTTTGACAATTCAGAGAGCTCAACAGGACAAAAACTGTCCAAACATAAATCAGGCTCTAGTGAAATTTTTAAAGTTGTCTCATTTGATAGGGGACTAGAGATAGTAGAAGGAAGGATTGTTTGAATTTTCTCT
This sequence comes from Nematolebias whitei, assembly GCF_014905685.2. Classification (NCBI taxonomy): domain Eukaryota; kingdom Metazoa; phylum Chordata; class Actinopteri; order Cyprinodontiformes; family Rivulidae; genus Nematolebias; species Nematolebias whitei. The sequence continues at coordinate 29,337,398 of NC_056511.1, read as the reverse complement.
CTAATTGAAATAATTTTATGTATAAAGAATCTCATGAAGTCATCACTACTTATAGTTGTAGGGATACATGGTTCAACAGAAATGGGACTTTTAATTAGTCTAGCAATAGTACTAAACAGAAACCTAGGGTTATTTTTATTCTCCTCTATTAAAGATGAGTAATATAAAGTTCTAGCGTTACGGAGAGCTTTTTTATATGTTAGCAGACTATCTTTCCAAGTTAAATAAAATTCTTCAACATTAGTAGAGCGCCATTTTCTCTCCTGGTTTCTAGATGCCTGCTTTAAAGTACGTAAATCAGAAATGAACCAAGGAGACAGATTCCTCTGACTGATTACTTTCTTTTTCAGTGAAGCAATTTTATCAAGTGAAGTTTGCATTGAAGTTGTAAGATGATCAACTAGGTGATCTAAGTCACCGTTCTCTGATGCATTACTCTGCAAGACAGAGGAAAACATTGATGGAAGAGATTGTTTAAATTTGGTTACAGCATTTTCTGATAAGCACCTGCTGAGATGAAATTTACTCTCAGTGACTGTGTAGTCATTTAATGTGAACTCAAAGGTTATTAAAAAATGGTTGGACAGAATAGGGTTTTGAGGAACTATTACCAAGTACTTAATCTCTATACCATAGGTCAGAACTAAATCAAGAGTGTGATGATAAGAATGAGTAGATGTGCGGACGTTTTGGGTAAAACCAAATGAGTCTATTAAATTATTAAAGGCTATGCTTAAACTATCACTTTCAACATCTACATGAATATTGAAATCACCCATTATGATGATTTTATCAGTATTTAATAGTAACTGGGCAATTGCCCAGGGGCCCATGATCTCTAAGGGGCCCAGGGCAGTGAGGGCACAAGCAAAATATCTGGTTATCTCCTGCTTTACTTTACTCCTGCTTCAGCTACTGTAAGGAAGAAGCTGAAGAAAGCCCGGAGAGTGCCGTTCTGTTCAACACTCTCCCTCAAACACCATCCTTTACTCCCTTTAACTTCCTTCCCATCTTTAAACTCCTCTCTCAAGTAGATATTCTTCCAGATATTTAGAAATGTCTGTGTAAAGCAACGGAAAAATCATGGCCGTATGATTTTTCCTGATTGATTGCTTTTGTTGTTATTTTCATAATTTGCCAAATTAATGTAAATGTTTGATGTTAAACTTTGATTCTGTAAATAAATGACCGCATTCATTTTGATGGGTCAAAGATAAATGACGTCTCACGTTTGCATTTCATTAAATTCAATGCACGTTTTATTCAGTCCAGAAAAATGAGGAATCCGTGTTAATTGATGAATATATCTGAGCATCTGTTCATCTACATTTTGGCAGTACAGACTGCTGCGCTTCCGCTGCATTTGTGCAGTCCCGCCTCCTCCCAGCGCGCTGCTGCAGCTCTCGTTTTTTTTCTTTTTTCAATAGGATCCTCGAAGGTGCGACCTGTCAATCAACTCAGAAGGTGTGTCAGTAACTGACCAATCGACAACCTCAATGTGTCCCGAAGGTAAACACCCCTTACCTGCTGACAAGCTCATCAGTTTTTTTTTCTTGAGAAACATTGTTTTAATTAAAACAATAAGTCTGTATCTGTTGTGAGATGATTTTAGCAGTTTTGCAGTTTTTTTAATCTACTTAATGAAGAATAGTATGACTTAAAATCGTTCATTAAACAGGAAGGAAGGCTTATTATCCCTCCTCTTACTACAGTGAATGTGGTACTTTGCTATAAGTACGACTATATTTATGACATCAGAGAAAGCTGAGTTTACGTTATCCACATAAAGTAAAATGGCATCGGCATGAAAAGAAGAAATGTTAAGTTTGAGATTCATCCAGTTTCTGATGTCTGACCAAACACTTTGTATTGACATAAAAAAAATTGCTCAAGGGATTCATCTTCTGATTTGCAAAAGGCATAAAAATAAACCTCAAATTTAAATATTCTTTGCAGAAACATGACTACAGGATATATATTATTTATTATTTTTAAACGATTCTCCTTCACTTTAGGAGATTTAGGCCATTTGACAAATTTAGAATGAGCAGAAGTCATTATGGTTTTATGATTTATATTAGGAGGTTTCTTGAAGGAGTTCTCTCCGTGCATGCGTGGGTTTTCTCCGGGTACTCCGGTTTCCTCCCACAGAATAAAAACATGCATGTTAGGCTGATTGGTAACTCTAAATTGTCCCTAGGTGTGAGTGAGAGAGTGAATGGTTGTTTGTCTCATTTGTCTCTATGTGGCCCTGTGATGGACTTGCGACCCGTCCAGGGTGTACCCCGCCCCTCGCACAGTGATTGCTGGACATGGGCACCAGCGACCCCCGTGACCCAAAATGGAATAAGCGGGTAAAGAAAATGGATGGATGGATGGATGGATGGTTTCTTGAAGGAATCTTTGTTATACTCAGTAAATCCTTTGTCACAAACATTCATTGATAATCTTATTACATTTGAAGTCAACAAAGTTCCAGGCATTTAAATTTAATTTGGGCATCAAATCGTCACCTTTGAATATATATTTTTAATTCATTGAATCAGTTGTTGGTCAGGTTACTTCTTGTTGTGCCATTAGCTCTAAAATAGTTATTGAATCAAGTGTTTACTTCCATCCATCCGTGGGGGAAGCAGCCTAAGTAGGGAGGCCCAGACTTCCCTCTCCCCAGCCACTTGGACCAGCTCCTCCAGGGGAATCCCAAGGTGTTCCAAGTGTTTACTTATGTAGGTAAAACTAGATGTTAAGCAACCATTAAAATACACCAGAATGCAGGAAATGGCATCTACTTTATTCAAATTTTTCTGGGGGAGTACCCTGTCAAGGAAGCCGATGTGCAGAATTCAGCCTGCTCCTACAAAACGAACATGTCTTGACATGCCCTGCTTCTAGGCCTCAGAGTCTGAGATAATGAAAACCATGTGTGGAGAAACGCATACACTTACACACCACATAAACATAAATGTATATGACACACACTTACACAACTACACAGACACACACACAGGCTCGCTTGGACACACACACACGCAGAGTGAAAACAGCAGAGCAGAAGATGTCTTCTCTTTTTAATAAAAATTACCAGTTTCAGATGAATGAGAAAGACGTGTTTATAATAAATCAATAAACAAGTAGATAATCAAGTGATATTATAAACTTTGTGATTTTAAAATGTAAACATTATGAGTTTAGAATGTAATCTGTTTTAAGCTTGTTTATGTTGTTGATTGTTGAAAGAAGGACCGCGTGGTTTCACGAATGTTCTAGAAGAAGTTACACAAGCAGAGGTATTATGCAATCGCAACCCCCAGAAACAGCTCTGAGCAAATCAGAATGACTGGCAAAATCCTCATAGATGAGCCTGAGAGTCGGGTCCAAGCCCAGCCCAGAAGGATGGGTTTGCCCGATGGCATGATCGGTCTGGAGATGTCAGTCAAAATATCAGGCTATATAAACAGAAGTTTCTGTGAAAACTCCGCTGTTTGGGACCCACTACTCGTGCGAGGACCGGCGGGGATCACGAGACAATTGTGGAATAATAGGACAAGTTGGACTGGCTCAGCTGGAGAAGAACAAGGGTGAAATCCATTGGAATACGTTTCTTTTTGGAACTATTCATCAACCCATCAGCCCGGATTATTCCTAAATCCTTTTTCTTCAAATTCAACTAGACCGAGGACCAGAAACGGCCCACATCCAAGAGAGATGGGGAAATTTGCCTCTTGCTGATTCTGAAAAATGGTAAGAGGACGTTTCTCAAACTTAGTCCTTAATAAAACCTTATTCCAAATTAAAGCAGCAGTGCATGAATTGACAAGCAGAAAAATCAATTATATTATAAATCTGGTTGCTCAGAGTTTCAGAAGGGTCTTCCTTGCAGTGAGAAATAATGTGTTGGGTCAGGTAGAGAGAGTAGGTAAACTGTGTGGGTACTTGTGTTCCTGAGTGAGACGGGGCATGGCCGACCGGACTAAAAGACATCCGAGGCTGAGCAGAGAGGAGTCCAAGGACCAGTCTCAAGCCCATCCACAGGGACGGAAATCTACCTTGCCCAGGAAAGGTCAACAACTGGAAAGGGACTAAGGAGTGAAAATTATTCATCATGTAATCTCTTTGTAATCGAATGTAATCGTTATTGTGCATACCGCTGTTCCCCTACAAAATTTATTGATTAAAGCAAAGCAAAACATAAAATTCTGGATTCTTATTTCAACATCCCTTTTGTTCTTGGAAGTGGAAAACTTGGTTCAGAGAAACAACAGAAGCATGGGAGGTTTTAAACGGTTTTATTAGCATTTGATTATAAAACGACATCCATGAGCCTTGTGTCTAGGCTCTAAACAACGCCAGATCGATTAACAATTGTAACGCTAAATCAAGAGATGAGCTACCGTTAACTTGCGCTTCCTCATCTGCTAAACGTCCCCACTCCTGCTGCTAGGTCGGGCGAGGCACGAGGTGAGACTTTGGGTGTGGTGCAAGGATCGGAGGTAGTTAGTCTGGGTGAATCATCTCAACACAGCCTTAAAACTAAAACTGTCCTAGGAAACGGCTGCGGGTAATACCTGAGCCATAGGATTAGTTTTGAGACCCGTTGGAGGAGAGGCTGCAGTGAGGGCGTGGCACGTGTCCTGTGCCTACCTCACTCGGGAAAGCAAGACATGGTGGCAGCGGTGGGATATGGTTTTTTTTAGTGTAAAGACCCCCCAAAGAGAAGGCGCGTATCAGCGGGCGGATCAAGCGCTAAAGAAAGAACACAGTCCCTAGAGTTGAGGGAGTGTGAGTGGCTGGACCAGGCCACCAGCCAAATACCCCTTAGTAATCCACTAGGCAGTGGGTGGGGTAGGAGGGCTTACGAAGGGTTACTGACCATAATCCAAGTAGTAAGTTAAGCAGCTAGTCTGTTCCCATCTGAAGTACAAGGAATAGAGTTGGGACACTCTGCGGAACTGGCAACTCGAGATGACAAAACAGAAAAATGGGCGAAGTGGCAGAAGAAGTGGAACTGGATGACCAGTCCAAGCCAAACAATCTGACAGAAGTAACACCCGAGTCAGAAAAAGAAATACTAGGAGTAAGGGTAGGAATCCTCCCATATGGAAAAGGCTATGAAACCTGGCACCAGCTGAAGCAGCTCCAATTCAAAGACAGTAATCTGGAGAAAAAAGAAGTCCTGTAACAAAACCTGATTAAATGCATCGAAGAAAAGGGTGTGTACCATTGCGACAAGGCAACAAATGGGCTTCAAATGATAATAATGCGAGACCCAGCTAGAATGAAAACCAAAGCGGCGATCAAAAAGTGGCTGCAATGGTGGATACAGATGGTCGAGACACCAGTAGGTGCGTTATTTGCGGTGGTTATCAGTTCTTCCTTTGATTATGACCCTCTAATAAAAATGGTAGCCAAAGCATCAGGATTGGGGTGGCAACTAGTTAAACACGACATAATAGCGACCCCTAAGTACCAGGAGTTCACGGAGGAGTTAATGAGATTAGCCATATATGAACAGAAAAAACGCCAGGAGACAGGAGTAGGACAGGAACGGGCATCACAAATGGGCTCTCTAGGAATCACAGACGAGGATGAGTCCGAATCAGATGAGGAAAAAGATAAAACACCTAAAAGTGAAATAATAGTAACAATCCAGGCAGAAAAAGAAAGTTTGAATGTTGTCAGACCTGAAATAAGAACATTTGTCCCGCCTCCCATACAAACCCCTCATTCGTGAATTTCCCATTTGGAAGTTTTCCCCTAAGAAATAGCCAATACAGGAAGACCAAGAATCAAGACCCAGACCTAGACTCAGATGGTGAGCACCTAAAATCAGGGGCCAAAGTCAAAAAACATACCAATGACTGGTCCTCTGATGATGAAGCAGGAAAAGAAAAGGATGATCAACAACTAGATGCCATAGCCCAAGCTCTAACAGAAAAATTGAGTCAGTACTGGATGAGCGGAAAAGGGTTGAATGTGGGACCCTTAGGAAAAACAAAGGCGCAACCAAAGTTAGAGACAAGAAATGATCAAAGAGATAAGAAAGAGAACCCGGGGGAGGGTTCCTCATGAATGCCTAACGAGACCTCCAGGAAAAAACAATCCAAAGAGAAACATCGGGAGCCAAAGCTTGAACCAAAATCTGACCAAAAAGATGAAAAAGAGCCCAGAGCGAGGCTGAAAAATAAAATTAAACCAATACCAATAAGCATGCCCAAATTCCCTCTGGCTGAAACCCTTAAACCCTTACTCAAGGAAATACAAATCGTACCATTCCAGAATGGGGCCCGAGTGGGTAGGCTGAAACAAAGCCCTTGGATAGTGGATGCCGACGGGTTGTTGGTATTCACCTATCACAGGTATAAAATCCATAACTCAGCGTTCAGAAAACCTTTACAGAAACTAGTGGGGAGCGAGTACCATCAAGAAATAACTCATTTAAGACAGTGGACAGAAGGCTTGAAGGCAAAAGTGAGCCTAACTAGCGGTGCTGACCTTCCACATTATGCCATAATACATGTCCCGATTATAAGCTACGAGGAAGCAACCAGCGATGAAGGATATATGAGGGAGATGTTAGGAGCCATCGAAAGAGGAGTATCCCGAGCCATAACTCAGGGTTTCAGGTGACTGGTGATGAGTGTCGATGGGTTGCGGTCCCACCGCCTGCAGTGGGAAATAGCTGAGTGCGTGGCAGTTCGCTCAGCTATGTGGTTAGCAAAAAAGATGCCTGCGGCAGCAGCATTGAAAGAGTTGATTATTGTGACTCCCACTCGTCTAGATGAGGATCGGAAATCAAGGGTCGTAGCCTCAATGACAAAACCAGAGGAAAAACCAATTGAAGAACCCCTAAAGCTAAGAAAAAAGCATGTGGAGAAACCATCAACATCACAGGGGGTCAAGAAAAGTGAGGACCCTTTAAGGATTAATCCTCAGGAATCGAAAACGCCTCTGACCTCACCCTCAGAAAAAGATTTGAAAAGTTCAGCCACAAGACGATGGAGAAGTGGCGCAGATTCACAAGGGGGACAGTCAAGGTGTAAGACACTAGCAAAAATACAACCATTAAATGGAGAGAGCGAGGAAAGCGATGAAGGGAGCTCACAGGGAGAACCAGATGCTGATCTGAGCCAGGAGGACATGGACGATGAAGGTAGTGCCAGCTTAGGATCAATAGCAGGCCAATACGATGTTCCAATCAAGCCATTGAGAATAGGGCAAAGGAAAGGACAAAAGAAGGGGGTAGAGATGCTGGATGTACACAGGGTGTCAGAAAGGTTGGCCAGAGATTTGAGTTGGGGTCCGGTGCAGGCGAGCGATGGGCGCCGAACCTACATCCCTGAAGCTGGCCAAAATCATTATGACATTCCACCAGTATGGGCAGACAGGTCAGATGAGACAGTGGAACTGACTGTTAAAGCTACTTTGGGAGAGTGGGCCAACATTTTAATGATACCCTCGTACCTCACATTAGCAGCCCACAAACCCTTAACCAGTAAGTTTAGAACAGCTTACTTGGGAATAGTGCACGATGTGATGCTAAGAAGAATGAAAAAGACTGCCTACAAATATGCCCAAGAAATTTGCTGGAAATTTAATTTGCATGTGTGTTGTCCGGAGAAGCCCTTAGTGAAGGACTTTCTAGATTTATTGGACTCTTTTGGCTTAGCTCAGCAGGTACACGGTCCCACCCAGGAACACGGTCACACGCTGGACCTCATTTTAACACGCAATGTCTCTGTTTCTAATTTGAAAATCTGTGACAATGTTTTTTCAGATCACATGCCTGTATTGTTTGACCTCACCCCCCCTTGTCCTACTGCTAAGACGTGCGTTCTTGCACGTACGCGTTCCATTAACCGTTTCACTGCTGCTCGTTTTAATGAAGGTTTTAATTCTGAGAGGATCGAACAGTTCCCGGTGTCTCTTACCACTGAGGAGCTAACCTCTCAGTTCAACTCCGCCTGTTTAGATGTTCTGGACCGTGTTGCTCCCCTTAAAACCAGAAAAACGAAACTTAAATCAGAGCCTTGGCTGAATGACGTCACTCGAGCCGTTAGGCAGCAGTGTCGCAGAGCTGAACAAAGGTGGAGGAAGGACAGGCTGCAGGTTTCTTTTCAAATGTCAAGGGAGAGTTGGCGTCACTATCAGAAAACCGTTAAAGCTGCCAAATGTAAATTCTTCTCTGATTTAATTGTCTCTAACTCCCACAACCCCCGAGTTCTTTTCTCCACCCTGAACTCAGTTCTACACCTCAGTGAGCCTTCACCTCTGGAAGCCTCAACTGAGCTGTGTGAAAAGTTCCTCCATTTCTTTTTAGAAAAAGTGTCAAACACACGGGCACTCATTTCTCCACCAGTTCATGATCTGTCCATCCCATCTCAGTGTGTGGCTGTGTTTGACCACTTTGAGTCCATCTCTCTGTCCTCTCTGGAGCAGGTAATGTGCAGCATGAAGCCATCTGGTTCCCCCTTTGATGTGGTCCCCCCTCGACTACTAAAGGAAGTTTTTCCTACCCTGGGTCCTTTTATTCTCGCTATTCTGAATAGCAGTTTATCCTCAGGTGTGGTGCCAAAGACTTTTAAACATGCTGCTGTCCAGCCCCTCCTGAAAAAACCTAACCTTGACCCCTCAGTCATGTCCAACTTCCGGCCTGTCTCCAGACTCCCATTCACCACTAAACTACTGGAAAAAATTGTGGAGTCTCAGTTGAAACAGTTTTTGGGGGATCATGCTATCCTAGAGTTATTCCAATCTGGCTTCAAATCTCTCCATAGCACTGAAACTGCTCTACTGAAGGTTTTTAATGACATTTTCATATCCACAGACGCAGGTGATTCTGTGCTGCTTGTCCTATTGGACCTTACATCTGCTTTTGACACCATCGACCACAAGATCCTCATTTCTAGACTGGAGCAGTGGTGGGCATCACAGGGTCAGCCCTTAAATGGTTTGGGTCCTACCTCTCTGACAGAACCTTCTGTGTCAATATCAAAGATTTTAGTTCGGCATCGACAGCGCTCCAGTGGGGGGTACTACAGGGGTCCATCCTCGGTCCCCTTCTCTTTTCTTTATACCTGCTGCCACTAGGTGCTATCTTCTGCAAACACAACATACCCTTTAATTTCTACGCCAATGATTGCCAAATTTACTTCCCCCTGAGGCACAGAGGCACACGCTCTATTCAGCCTCTTCTTGACTGCCTGGCTGACATCCGGGACTGGATGGCTTTAAACTTCTTAAGCTTCAATGAGAAGAAGTCTGAAGTCATGCTGTTCCATCCCAGTGGCTCACTCATGAACCATGACATTGACCTTTTCTCTCTAGCCCCGCTAGAGAAACAAAAGGTCACTAATCTGGGGGTGATAATGGACTCGTATTTAAAACTCAACAGTCACGTAAACATGACGGGTCAAATCCTGTTTTTTTCAGCTGAGACGGCTGTCTAAGCTGAAGCCTATACTCTCCAAAAAGAACCTTGAGACAGTGATCCACGCCTTCATAACATCTAGGCTTGATTACTGCAATTCACTTCTGTTTGGAATCAGTCAGTCCTCCATTGCTCGTCTACAACTGGTCCAAAATGCTGCAGCCCGATTTTTAACTGGTACAGGCTATAGAGAGCACATCACGCCAGTTTTGGCCTCCCTGCACTGGCTACCCATTCACCTTCGGATCCAATTCAAAATTCTCATGTATGTTTTTAAATCACTGAACAGTTCCGCTCCATCCTATCTCACTGATCTTCTGCAGCCATATGTCCCACCGCGCTCTCTGAGGTCAGCAGACCAGATGCTTCAGTCCCAGAAACCCGTCGTAAGCTCAGAGGTGACAGGGCTTTCTCTGTTGCAGGTCCACGACTGTGGAATGAGTTGCCACTGAGTGTCCAGCAGGCTCCCACACTCTCAGTCTTTAAGTCTCGCTTGAAGACCCACTTCTATTCTCTTGCCTTTAACACGTTGTGATTTGTTTTGGTCCGGTCTGTTCTCTACTCTGTTGGCCATTTTAGTTAGCTTCTGCTGCTATTTGCATCTGTATTTTTATTTTATGTTTTCCTGTCCGCTGTGCATATTTGTTTTCTTTTGTACAGCACTTTGGTTGGCCTTGTTGCTGTTTTAAGTGCTCTATAAATAAATTGGTATGGTATGGTATGGTAAGAAACAGAAAAGAAATTGCGAGATGAAATATCGGCCGATGAAGACGACACAGGCCCGGCCGAGGCAAATCCATCTGCTATGTGCCTCAATCAATCCCTGAACCAAAGCAGGCGGAACAAAGCCAAGCCTCCGGCTCAGACACTGAAAATTATTGTGAGTACAAAAAGCTGAAAACCTTAGTGAGAGAAAAAAGACCTCAAGAGACCACTGAGGAATACATCAAAGATGTGTGGCCCATGGTCGTTAGCGCCACTGAGTGTGATGTGGCAAAAAAGCTGTGGCTGGGTAATGTCACTACAAACCCAGTGAGTAAAGGGGAGTCAGCTCAAAGCCAATATGAGAAATTGGTCCTGGAAGATATGGACGATGAGGACTCTCAGATTCAACGGGCAAGAGTACGCATGGATCAAGGGCAACGCCTCACCCCAGTCTGGTATCAATTTAAACAAGTAATTCCCCCCAAAAGATATGTTAAAGCCCCGAGAATCGTAACAAAAGGGAGAAGGGGGGAACTCACTTTTGCTAAATGCCCCAACATGAGACCACTGTCGTCCAAATAGATCAGGCAGTGAAGATACGATCTAGAACAGCAGTTCTGGGATGAGCGAAAGAAAAGTGAGGCAAAACAGAGCCCAAAACAACCGAAGGCGATTGAAAGGGCCCCCCAGCAACCACAATACAGGGAGCGGCCCCCGAGGCCGCAAGAGTCACCGTACAGAAACCAGAAATCAAGAAAATTTCAAGCTCTGTCTGCAAACCAAACACCCCAGAAGTGGGGCAAATATATACCTCCAGAGGAATATGCAAAGCTCACCCCAGAAGAAAAGAGGGCCCTCCAAGAGTCCCGCACGAAAGGGAATGGAGGGCCAGCTAAATGATGGCCGAAAGGTCGCAGGTCACCCTAGAGAATGCCTATTGGGATGGGGATAAAATCTACACTAAACTAGGTGGAGAATCTTACCTGATAGACTCTGGGGCAGAGGTGTCAATGACCTGCAGAAACCTAAAAACGATAGGACACCTCACGGTCCAATTAGCTAATGGTACCGTTGAAAAAATGCCTTTTGGCTTATGGAAAGGAATTATATGGGTAAAGGGACCTTATAACCTCATGACAGTAACAGACTTGAAAGAACTAGGAAAGCCAAAAAGAGACCGAAGGGCCCTGAATAGACTGCTGGATATGCTCAAATCCAGATTAGTAAAAATAGGGCCAACACATGAAAAAAAGGAAATCAGAGAGTGGTATAAACCTGTAAATATCCCCGAAGTGACAGAGCAAAAATTAAATGAGAGTGCCTTCTCCCCAGCTGGGAAAGAGAAGTTAAAACAGATCATTGAGTCGGCCTCAGCGGCCAAGTTTAAAAATTACTGCGGGGATTTGGGTCCAAGATTTGTACACATAATCGAAGGAGGAGTGCATCCACCTGTGTGACAGTATCCCCTCAACCCAGGGGCAGTTGAAGAAATGAACAACATCGTAAGAGAATTAAGTGCTTTAGGGATCATTAGAGAAGAAGCTAATCCTATTACTAACAGCCCCATCCAGGCAGTAAAGAAACCTGAGTCTGCCGGAGGAGGATGGTGACCAGTAATCAATTTCAAAGCACTTAACAGATGAACAGTGGCCAACCGAGCTAGCCTAATCAACTCACAAGGTACTTTGAAAACCCTGCAAGTGAAAAAGTACAAATCTTGCATCGACTTAGCAAACGGATTCTTCTCACTCAGACTAGCCAAACAATCACAAGGGAAAACAGCTTTTACCCATCAAGGGAGAAGCTACGTTTGGCAGCGATTACCACGGGGATACAAAAACTCTCCAAATGTGTTTCAATCAGCCGTAATGGATGTGCTTAAAGACTTAGGTGCCACAGTTTACATCGATGATGTGTTTATCGCAGATGACACAGAATAAGAACATCTAGAAAGACTAGCAAAGGTGATGCAGCGAGTCACAGAAGCAGGGCTGAAATTGAATCTGAAGAAATGTCAGTTTGGACAGTTTCGAGTAAACTATCTAGGTATCCTGATGCATGCTCAATAATCCAGGTAGAAAAATCTAAAAAAGTCAAATCTGGTCCTCTGGACATTCAAAAAAAACAAAACCAAGCAAAACAACAAAAAAATGTAGAAACGTTTCGTCTCTAATCCGAGAGACTTCCTCAGTCTCAGAATACAACACCTCAGACTGAGGAAGTCTCTCGGATGAGAGACAAAACGTTTCTACATTTTTTTGTTGTTTTGCTTTGTTTTTTTTTGTTGTTTTTTTGAATGTCCAGAGGACCAGATTTAACTTTTTTAGAATAAACTATCTAGGGTTTCAAGTAACAGCCGATCTGGGACTCTCAGAAGGCCACAGAGAGAAACTCGAACAGATTCAGCCCCCCGAGTCCGAAAACGAACTGCAAAAAATCTTAGGCTTATGCAACTATGTGAGAGATCATGTCCCCAACTATCAGAAATATGCCAAACCCTTGTATGCTTGCATGAAGAAAAGAGAAGGAGAAAACGAACAGAAAAGCAAAAAAGCTTGGGTTTGGACCGCTGAAAACCAAAATGACTTGGAAGAACTGAGAACAAAAATATAGGAAGCGGTACGCTTAGAACCAAGAAACCTTATGACAAAACTCATAGCTGAAGTTAGCTTTGAGGGAGACAATGCCATGATAACAGTTAAAAATGAAAATGGAGGTTTAGTTACTCTTTGGAGTTACACGTTAACCTCAGTTGAGAAAAAATTTCCTCAGGAAGAAAAAGAGTTAGCAGTACTTGCTAGATACTGGGGAACGCTGAAAGATCTGGCTCAAGGACAGCCTATTAAAGTTATAACACAGAGCCAAGTGCACAAATATCTCAGAAAGGGAACAATTGAAAGTACCAAAGCTACCAACACAAGATGGGGTAGATGGGAAGACATTTTGTTAGACCCGGATCTAGAGATAGGACCGGCACAGCCGGCAAGCAGAAAAATGACGAAAGAGACACCTGAAATCAAAAAATGCATGACTGGACTCTCTACACGGATGGATCCAAGAAGGGATCTGATCAGGTGGCACATTGGGGATTTATCCTCAAATACCAGGGGAACGAGTGCTGCCGTAGGAGGGGGAGAGTGCCAGGAAGTGTGCAAACAAAAGAAGTTACGGCAGTACTCGAAGGACTGCTAGAACTGACAAACAAAAAAGTGAAAAGAGCAAAAGTAGTGACTGACAGTCATTACTGTGCACAAGCTTTAAATGAGGACTTATCCATATGGGAAGAAAATGGATTTGAAAGTGCCAAGGGAAAAGTGGTGGCTCACCAAGACTTGTGGAAGAAAATAGTTGAACTCAGGCTAAATCTGTAGTTAGAGGTAGAGCACCAAAAGTCCCACACTAGAGAAAGAAAATACTGGCAGGGTAACGAAGAAGTCGATCATTATGTCTAGCAGAGAAAAATAGTTTTTGTCGGGATTGAGAAGTGGGACAGAACCTCTGAAGGTCGGAGGGTCCCAGAAGAGTACGTGGTAGAGGTTGTACGGGGCGTGCATGAAGGCCTAGGTCATGCGGGCGTGCAACCTACACGTAAGGAGTTGGAGAGTCAGGAACTCTGGGTCCCTTTAAAACAAATCCGCAAGGTGCTGCAGGACTGCGAAGTATGTGGTCAATACAACGCAGGACGGCGAGGACACCGAGTGGATGGGCAAACTATCAAAAGCACCATACCCTGGGGCTCAGTGTGCATGGATGTAGCTGGGCCTTTGGGAGTCATGGGCAAGAAGGGAAAGAAATACTTTCTACTGCTAGCAGACTCAATGTCAGGGTACGTGGTAGTGAAGCCAACAAGAAAAGCCAATGGCAACAGTGTTGTTGGCATGTTAGAGCAAGTCTGTGGGTCGTTAGGTGTTCCAAAGGAACTGAGAACTGATAATGGAACGCATTTTCGCAACGCACAAGTGTGTGTATTCACCTCCCTACACACCTCAAGCCAACGGAGTGGCCGAAAGAGCCATAGGTCTAGTCAAAAACTGGATAGCTAAAACTGCTAATACCAAAGAATGGAGTACTAAAACTGTGGAAATAGGACAGGACTTGAATGACAGGCGTCGAGCTGGTAGACCCTCCCCCTCAGAGGAGCTTAACCAACGACAGTTCACCACGCAGGAAACTGGGCGGAGCTCCGATGATGAGGAAGAACAGCCAGACCCTGAAACTTCATTCAAGGTGGGGCAGAAGGTGTGGGTCAGAGCACAGGATCACACGTCAGCAGTGGCAGTAAGGCCCAAATACAACACCACAGACAGAGTAAAGAGACTGTTAGACAAAAACACAGTCGAGTTAGTAAAGAAAGGGATCCAAGGAATAGAGCAACTGAAGCCAATTCCTAGCTAAGTTAAAACCAGAAACTGGAGTATGGCCAAAGAACCAAGCACCACGCTCTCCTTTATTAGAATGGCCACTATATACGGGGGAGTCATCCTATGAAGAACAGCTTCAGAGCTTTGGGCAGGTAGGGCTCTGAAAACATTGGAATATGCTAAAAAACGATACCTGTCGACAGAAGATGAAGCCCTCAGATGCAACAAGCTGGAAAACAACTGCGCAATCTGCCTGGACCCAAGTGGTCTACCCCTTCTCTGGGAAGGACTAGGGAAAAAGAAACCCCTCAAACCTAAAGCAAGTAAGCAACATGTCTGAGATTTCCAAGTAAAACCTGTAAAAGTAATGGATGCATTTATTTGTGGGAAGTGCAGAGTCTCTGTCTTGCCTCGGATGATTATAATAACACAATGGGATTTGAGTGGCAAAGGCCCAAGAGACTGTACTTGTGAGTGGAACGGAACCATCGTGAAATACTGCGCGGGCTGCCAAGAAGAAATGCAAAACGGTCAGCTGTTGCAATCAGAAAGGGCAGTGGGTTGGCAAGTAAGGAGATACTATGACCCCCTCAAATCCTTTAAAACCCAGTTAGACAAAAGAAAATCAGAGGCCCCAAAAGAAACCACAAGGATGCAGCATTATGACCAAGGGCCGAACGCTACACCCTCGGCCCCACCATTATATCCAGGGATAGTTAAACCCAATGAGGGGGGAAAGGCTAAAAAGAAAGGGAAATGTTGGAACCCTCAGGATTTGCTCGAACAATCAGTGCAACAAGCCTGGCCCTATAATCCCTCAATGGGAAAAGCGAGAAACGCACCTCTCGGCACTAATCAGTTTCCACTGGTCTTCAGGGTGTTCAGGGACCCGCCGGGGACAGAGAGAGGTGAAGTGAACCAGCTACCTGATGAAGTGAACTAAGAAGCTCAAAAAGGCGGCTGGAAGGGCCCCTGGGAGCTAACAACGTGGGCTCAACTGGTAGCAGAGGTAATCCTAAACCAAGATCTCCCATTAATCAACCTGCCGGAGGTTCATCGAGAGGCAGGGACTAGGCACACAAATCTATACTACCACACCACCAGTCTGGATGCATGGGCTATACACTGGGCTAGACCCAAGCAAAAAACAGCTGAGTATCTAGTGACCATGGAAGCCAGGGAGAGGAAAGGAGTGCTGCAGATTCCCGGAACGGCTGCACAACGGGTAGACACTCCCATAAGGCCAGACTCCACCCAGAGGGTTAGAGTTTCCATGCAAATGATCATTGCACCATACAGGGGAGTGTACTCCGTTGGGGTCACAATCCAGCCGATTGAAGACAGTAAGAACGACGCTGAAAAGCCTCAACTAAGCAAAACGGACAAAAGACGAAGTGTGCTGAAAGCCTGGGCTGGCAAGACGTTCCAGAGGAGATGGAAATTCACGAACAAGAAAATGAACGAGTAAGAACCAACCCAAAGGGCGCTACACTCATCAACGGATCTCATCGCAGAAAAAGGTTAGAAAAACGATTGCTAATAGGTATTGTAAGATGCCCTAGCCCCATCTGGGGAGGAAGAGATAACATAAAATTACCTGAAATCATCAAGGAATGTTGATCATGGGACATGACCACGCTAAGAACTGTCCCAGACTGTTGGCCGTGAGAAATGGACTTCCTCCCAAGATCTAAGGAACAGCCCCGTGAGTACGTATGGAATATGTTATTTCAAGGATCCAGAACTGGGCCATACGAGCCAGCCCTGATTGTCAGAAGACAGCTGGTAAAGTTAGACCGACCCAGAAAAGATTATTCAATTTTTACAAATAAAACAAAGAATTATTACAGCTCGAGTGTAAGAACCTTCCGCAAACCAGACCTCACCAGGGCGGCTCCAAAGATGGTTGCCTTCATGTTAATAAGCGACCAGTGGGGATTACCATACAACCCCAGGCCGATGGGGATGCCATGGATCTTTAACGTAATTTATTTGCAAGTGTTGGGATGGCAGGTTAAGGTCAAGTGTGGCCCCAACTATGGAGAGCCTCACCAAACGGAATATTGTGAAATCTCGGTGGGAGAACTAATAATTTGGGCAACAAGCCCAACCCTGAGAATGAAGATCCATCAAAGGGAATGTGACAAGTATCGGGTAGTAGTCGAAAATACTAGGCTACCCCTGCGAATGCTGTACGACCGAGTTTTGACGCCTGTCAACCACTGGAATGGATACCCCATGAGATCGGCATACAAGGCAACGGTGTCCTACAGGGGGCACCCCCTGGTCAGCACAGTAACCTCACAAATGGAGGTGGGTGCGCCGTACAGACAGTATGAGGCAAAATCACGCGAATATGCCAGACGACGGGAGCAAGAGACAATGGATCGTTTCCACAGGGGAGAAAGCCCGTTCGACTCCATCTTTAACGGGCTAGAAGGTCCCCAACTGGAGCCCACCGGGTGGAGTGTCCACCAATGGAAGTGGGTGTGGAGAAGATTACAACCACTCATGCCACACCCATCACCCCTCTGTCTTGAAATCTATAAGGAACGAGTGACAAGAGAAGAGGGCAGAGCTCCAGGGGAAGTGAAGAGTGAAGCACCCAGTCTCATGACCCATCAGGCAAAAAGTAATCCTTTGCTGTCATGCCTGCTCGTGCCAGAAAGCCCATAAAAAAAGGAAGACATTATACACTCTAAGCCAATTGACTTCGCTGTAGCCAACGTGTTAATTCAATATGATCGGAAAATACCAGCAATAATAACAGGAAACAATATAACGTGGCTTGACGAGCCACAACAAGACTTCCCTGGGGAAAAACCCCTCCAGAACTACTTCTATGAGAACACCCAGTACTTCAGGAGACCTCGCCTGGATGAACCTCAAAAGAAATATGACCGGGAGCCTGGCATTGCTCCCCCAATACAGCACCCCTATCTGCTCTTGCCCACCAGAGTCCCCATGGATATTCAATGTGGTCTATTTGACTGTATCTGGACTAAGGATCAAACTCAGGTGGGGACCCAACTATAGGGAGCCGTACCAGAGTCAGTTCTTCGAAATTTCAGTAGGAGAAATGGTAATCTGGACTACAAACCCACCTATGTTGAAAGCCATCCAAAAAAAGGTATGTAAATCGGAGCGGTATGTATTAGAAAACCAGTACCTGCCCCTTAGAATAGTAGGGGATAGAATAATTACCCCCTACAATCGTTTTATAAGTTCAAGAGCCAGATTAGGATACAGGGTACAGGTGTTGTACAAAGGCCAGCCACTTATAGCTCAAGTAGAAGTATTAGCAGAAGAGGGCCAAAAAGAACTCGGACTAATAAAAAGAAAAGAGTGGGCAGCCGCTTTTAAGCCATTATGGAGTAGATGTGAACCCCAACCTGAACCCAAAAATTGGTTGGTGATGCAGTGGAAATGGGTGTGGAAAGGGTTGCAACCTGGATTGCCACACCCCTCCCCACTATATCTGAAACTCCTTCGAGGGCGAGTGACTACAGTCAACAGACGCTCCGAGAGAAAGGCAAGAGCTAGGAACAACACAGGCCCTTTTCCAAAATGGTCCCCCTGAAAAATAGAAACCCGAATAACGATGATTCAAACAGCGAAGCTTCAGATGATGAAGCGACCCCCAACCGACCTAAGGACTGTTCAAGGATTACGATTAAGGATAAAGCAGCTTGTCTACGTACCCTGATGCAGGGACTCGTAGTGTTAATAGTCTTTGTAATGTTGTTGGTTATTTTGTATCGAGCTGGAATTAGGCCATGGAGCCTCACACATGTAACAGTCTCCCACGGGAGATCCAAATATGCAAACATGACCTGCTGGGATATCACTCGAAGAAACATCTTCATGCCATGGAACCAGAATGAGACCATTCAAAATCAAACTTTGACTTGGAATCGAGTGACACGAATGGGCTATTGAGCCTGGAGGAAAAAGCTGAATCTCACACCTGAATGGATGACAGCTATTGACGCTGAGAATCTGATTGGAATAGCATGGACCATCACCGACCTGTTAGTCCTGCAAGATGGAGTTGTAGTTTGGATAGCAGTTTTGAAAAAACAAGTTAAAAGAACAACAAGATGTAAACGGATTCACCCTGACAAAGAACCACCCGAATGGCAATGTGATTGGGCCTGCCGACCACTGCCAGGTTTGGCCCACCAAGGCCACTGGGATAAGGAAGTGATCTATCCCGCGCCGCCAAAAGACGAAAGCTGTCGGGCGATCCTCCCATGTTGGGAGTTCTGGGGCAACATCCATTTAGACTGTGACAAAATACCCCCACTCATTCAGAGAAATCACACTGGAACGTATTGGAACCGTACTGGAATTAAGACCATCCACACTGTAAGGCACAAGAAGGTACTCAAACGCAATGCAACCGACGTAAAGCCTCACCAACGACCTACTGAGGCCTATGAAACACCCCCGCCGGGCAATGTAATATACATGGTAAGGATAGAGTCCAATAATAACGGGGCAGAGTCAGCCGCAATAGAATATTGTAAGGAATACAAATTAAATAAACTCCCAATCTGCTATTGGAACCTGTATGGTGAGTGTAAATCTCAAAATTATTTACCAATAACCCCAGTAGCAAATCAAAGATATTATTACTGGAGCTGGGCAGCTATATTTCATCCTGTTAATGCCTGGCATGAAGATTGGATGAACATGACATTACCATGGGTATGGGTGGTCCCTGGTTTGCCCCACTTTGAAGGTGACTTTGTAGAGGGGTATACCAGGACTTACGCAGGCCTGATGGGGCCATATTACTCAGACATGTATGTGCAGAGGCTGCCCAAACCAAACGAGCTATTTAGTGCACCAAAAGGTGATTTTAACAAAATTGATGAATGTGTAGCCGAACGAATTTTCCTTAGCCTTAATAACTCAGTGTGGGAGAGTAGTGGGGCGTCACCTAGATGCAGACTGTGGGAAACAGAAGTAGCAGTCATGTCCACCTGGCGCTAAACCTGGCTTCCTCGTCTGCTAAACGTCCCCACTCCTGCTGCTAGGTTGGGCGAGGCACAAGGTGAGACTTTGTGTGTGGTGCAAGGATCGGAGGTAGTTAACAGTCTGGGTGAATCATCTCAACACAGCTTTAAAACTAAAACTGCATAAAATTACGAAGTATGTCCAACGTTTTGAGCCAGGGCTGTTGGGTTCAACCGACACTAAGGCCTATCTGAATGACCTTGACTGCCAATTAAGAAGCTATCCCAACGCTACAGTTGAGGATAAAGTAGGTTTGATCAGGCTCACTTCAGCCAGGACGGTGTTTTCCTTCATAGAGCGTCAACCTGATGCCACAAGAAAGGATTACCGCCTGTTATGTGCTGCTCTTATGAAAGAGTATACCCCTTGCGTGGGACCTGGCGGATATCGAGCCGCCGACAAGGTCATGCAAGGTAAGAATGAGCACCCCAGGGCATATTATTCCAGAATCTTGCAGGCTTATTTTGGTTACAGGAACGAAACCGGCATGGAGGAGGAGGACGCGTTTAAGTTCGTTTTCAGCAAAAATCTCCACCCTGACATAAGTGTCAGTGCAAATTATGGCTAATTTCAAAGAGAAAACCATCAGTGAGATAAAAAGTTGTGCTGTGAATGTCTTTGAAGCCCGTTCACAGGCCAAAACACCCATTGAGGTGTTCCCAGGTGAGAGGATTCCTGCCCAGTCATTAGAATTGGAAGGTATGAGAGCTTCAGCTCCCCCTCCCAAAAAAAGGCGAGACGAAACGAGGTTTCCCAGCAGCCAAACCACAACAGGTGAGTGCCCCCTGGTCCAGACAGGATCCTAAATGGTTTCCCAAGAAACCAGAGGATAAACGAATGTACCAGAAGGGGGGCGCACGCCCTCAGGGTAAAAAGTATGGCACCAAAAGTGACCCATACAACCAGGGATCCCACTAGGAACGGCTGGGAGCAGTGTGGTTGCCGATGCGAAAAAGGTCCAAGGAGGGGTGAGCATTCGCTCAGCCCCCCTCGTTCCGACACTATGCTCTCGAGGAAGGAGTGAGCAGCGGGGGGCTGCTAGAGTCTTTTCTAGTGAGCTAGCTGTTAGCTTCACTACTAATTAATTATTCTTAAAGCTAGTTCAAGCACAAAGAATATTAATTGTTTAATTAACAACGGATTCTTTTTTTTCGAGTTAAATTTCTTCCATGTGACCAAGATAACTTGAGAGTGGAGTGTTTAATTAGTGACATGAGACACCATTTATCTTTGGCCCATCAGAATAAATGCGGTCATTTATTTAACAGAATCAAAATTTAACATCAAACATGTACACATTGATTGGCTGATCTGTTTCTGAGTAATAAACTTAACAAGATTTACTAAACAAGACAACAGAAGATTACCGATGGAGAGTGATTCATCTCTGAAGGCACTTAACTTGATTTACTGGCGAATAGAAGTTTAAAGAGAAGGAGTAAAGAAGTTTAAAGATTTAAAGAGGAGGTTTAGATGGATGAAGGAAGATGTATTGACCAGAAATGGCACCCTTCCTCCAACCCCTGCTCAGCCCTCCGGTACACTCAGCATGTGACGACTTGTTACCTTGGCAGAGGATACATCAGCTCCGGAACAGAGGTCCATTGGCACGCTACCTTTTCAGCGTCTCCGGTCGGGGTGGCTGAGAATCTTCCGAAGTAGTTCCATATACTCCGTTCAACAGAATAAGCTTCCTTTGAAGTTGAGAGCATTTAATGCTCGGTTTGAGTTCCCAGCGAGGCACGCTGTGACTACGCTGGAATGGATGGACCCTTGGCACACTGTCAAATCCATCAGCTACTTAGTTCAGCTGTAAGACTCTAACAAGACTGCAATCCCAGCCAGAACTCCAAACAGACTTTCAGTAAGAACTGAAACTTCCTGTACGACTCGCCATCAGACTGAGTCTCATCTTCGACTGAAAGTTACAGGAAGACTGGGAAGACTGAATAGTTCCAAGAAGTGTTGACTTTTAAAGGGTATCCACTTCCTGTCACTTGGTACTTCCTGATTGGTTGAAACAACCAGCAGATGTGTAGTTTTAGTGATGTCAGAGGGTTATTAGGAGTCAGCAGACAGCAGAAATGTTTTTAAGAACGGTTAGTACAGGCAGGAAAATATTTTGAAGAAATGACAGACTTTGCAGGTGCCAGTTTCTTATTTACTGTCTGAGAGTTTTAAAAACAAGGCACTTCGTTCTCATAACTTGTGCTCTGACATTTGACCGACATAAAGTCCACTCCTCACACAGACAGAAGAGTAAATGCACACTTACTTCGTAAATAGACATTTAACTTGTATGATCTAAGTCTAATGAGGTTTAAAAATCATTAATACTGTTTCACAGTTGATTTAAATGAGTGGTTTACTTCAGCATTAGAAATGATATGAACTAAACACACTTTTGATTATCAAGATATTGTAAAATAGTAATGATAATATAAAAAAGAAGAGTGTTCTTTCAATTGATCAATTCAGGATACAATTAAATAGTCTCTTGATGAGATAATTTGTATTTCTGGATTCAAATCAATGAAATAACAGTTCCTGTCCCCTGAAGGTCTTCAGAGACAGATTGATGTTGGAGGTCTAGTTCACTACAGCCGCCTTCTGTCACGAATCACGTTCCTGTGTTTAGATCTTTATCACTCTGTTCACTAGTTCTGTTTTCTCAGTCCTGTTCTGTTCTTTTCCTCCTCACTCCTAATCTACTTCTACCTGGTTCCCATGTGTGTGTGAGTATGTGGAGAAACCAGTCTGTCCACTCTGCATGTTGGTGATGGCTGACTGCACTGATTGCCTGCACTGCAGTCAGCTGGCCTGATTATCTCAGACTGACTGCACCTGTCCTCTCCACCCTTTATAAGCAGCACCCTGTCAACTCTTCGGTGCCCGATAGTTGAAAACTCTTTGTAGCTAGTAAGTATCTCGCGTTCATGCCTGTAGTCCTTGTCTCCTCTCTTGTCCTTGTTCAAGTCCTCGCTTTTTGTCTCGCCCACCACGCTACCTGTCCCTCTCCCTGGTTGTCCTCTCCTCCTTGTTTGGCCTGTTCTCTTGTTACCGACCCACGCCTGCACGACCACCGATTTGCCTGTTCCTCTGGTACTGCCTGACATCTGCCTCACGTTACTGGACCTAGGAAAGCCTGACCTCCCCTCTTGGATCACGGACTCTGGCCTCTCAGACAGCTGCGGCCGTCTGTCGTCCTTCACCGGACTCAGCCCCTCCAGCAGCTGCAGACCTGACCACTTCAACCCTTCAGGACCCCTGAGATCATCTGAGACGGTTAGTGGTTTTTTCTGGTTGACTGTTCTCCTCGTTCTGATTACCCGCACGACCACTAACCGTTCTCTGCTTCATAGAACTGTTCCTGCCATTAACCGACACCAGAACCCGAACCAGAGCCCAGACCAGCACCAAGACCAGCTGTCACTCCCTCCCTAGAAACAATAAACACTTATTATTTATCGTCATTCTGTTGTGTTGTGATCTTGGTCCAAACCCTCACGAGAGTTCCTTACACCTCCTGGATTATGCCAGGCAGCTCTAGAGGAGAGGAGGGCACCGACGGCTGGGAGCAGTGTGGTCGCCAATGCGAAAGGTCCGGGGTGGGGGGGGGGGGGGGGGGGGTGAGCATTCGCTCAGCCCTCCTCGTTCCAACACTACGCTCTCCAGGAGGGAGTGAGCAGCGGGGGCTGCTGCTGACGTCGCCTGTCCCGGATGAACCATACGATTCGCTCCGAGAGTCAGCAATAAAAGTAAAAAAAGAGTTGATGGCGTCGTCCAGCATGTAGCGACCCACCACTGAGAAATATTCCTCGGCGCTTACATTGAAACAAGACTGCTCGTCTGCTTCTCCTCGGGGAGGAGAACTCACCGGGACGGCAGGAGTTTGGCGTGGCGAGACCACAGGCATTCTTAACAAAGGTTGAGCTGGTCAAGCTGGACAACTTCCCTTCTTCGTTCTCCTGACAGTGCTATTAGCTTGCTGAAGAAAAATGGGAGCCGATTACCCGCTCTTAACGTAATTTATACGGATCGGGTGGGGCCCACACAACAGGTGGGCGTGGACTAAATTCTTTCAGTGCGATGCTTTGCATGACGGGATAAAACCCACCAGCGACAGCCTTAAAGGGCGAAGCCTATACGAAACAGAACTAAATGTGCACCATCTGTTAGGATTTCCATGACTTTCCACAAACATGTAAAATGCAGGAAGATATTTGTAGTTTACAGGTTTCATTAAGGAATGTGGTGTTCAAGTGGTTCTACATGTCAATACATCATTCAATTCAATTCAATTCATCCATCCATCCATTATCTTTACCCGTTTATTCCATTTTGGGTCACAGGGATCGCTGGTGCCCATGTCCAGCAATCACTGTGCGAGGGGCGGGGTACACCCTGGACAGGTCGCAAGTCCATCACAGGGCCACATAGAGACAAACGAGACAAACAACCATTCACTCTCTCACTCACACCTAGGGACAATTTAGAGTTACCAATCAGCCTAACATGCATGTTTTTGGTCTGTGGGAGGAAACCGGAGTACCCGGAGAAAACCCACGCATGCACGGAGAGAACATGCAAACTCCACCCAGAAGGCCCCTGGCCCGGGGTTTGAACCAGGGACCTGTTCGCTGAGAGGCAGCAGCTCTACCAGTTGTGCCACCGTGCTGCCTCAATTCAATTCAAAAATACTTTATTAATCCCAGAGGGAAATTATTTGTTGTTGTAACTTGTTATCCTCATTTCATTAAGAGATGTTATAGCTACTGATGGCTGTAGGCAGGAAGGATCTCTTGTAAAGGTCCATCCCACAGTGGAAGAAACTGGCTGCAGATGCCGTCCAATCCGTCCACCAAGATTCGGCTGGCCTCTCGGTTCCCCTCGGGCTGTAGGACCGCCCAAATGCCGGGCAGAACTCCTCCCAGAGCGATGACCACTCCTCCCAGCAGTCTGCCGAGCTCCTCGTAGCTGCGGACAGCCAGCTGTAGGTGCCGAAAGACAATCCTATCCTTCCGCTGTCATGATCCATGTTTCCTGCTAGTTCCAGGATCTCAGTGGTCAGGCACTTGAGCACAGCCGGCAGGTAGATGAGAATCCATCCACAAAACATCCTTTTCAACTCACTTGAGATTTGGGGCTGTAGTTGAGATATTATTTGAGCTTTTGAGATGTTAATCAGCTGCTGTTGGTTGTAGAAAACTGCCTTGTTGCCATGGTTACACATCATAACAAATGTCCAAAACTAAAAAAAGTTTCAGTAAAAATCCTTCCAGCTGCACAACATCCGATACCAGAGGAAACAATCATTCAAAAAATTGTGACTTACATCCAGAAAAAGAGGAATTAAAGTTTCCAAAAGCAAATGCTCAAAATGAATGTAACAGAGCTGCTCCAACATGCAGCCACCTTGAGCGGCGCAATTCTAGAGCAGCAGGTGGTTTCAGAGAGGTTCTATAAAATAATTCAAAACAAGACAGCAATGTACTGATATTAGAAAATATAATTTGTACTTTTAAATACTTAAGTATTCAAAAGTGCATGCATTTAAAAATTACTCAAGTATTTTCACAAGTAAGTACTTCAGTACTTTAACTTGAGTAACTTTTGACTGAGCAACTTTTACGTAGCTGAGTAAGATTTGACCATGAGTATCAATACTTTTACTTAAGTACTAGAATTGAGTGCTTTGTCCACCACTGGTCTCCATTCCCACCCCAGCAGGGTATGATGGGCAGAAAACACCGGGAGTTAAAGGCAGCTTTGAGAAAACAGCAGTATTTCTTCATGAGGTATTTTCACATGTGGAGGTCTTGAAAGAAGCAATGATGAATCATGCAAATTGTTCAAAAAAGTATAAGATGTGATGATCAGTTAAAAATGATGCAGATCTGAGGATCAGTACTACAAACCAGATTCCAAAAATGTTGGGACACTAAACAAATTGTGAATAAAAACTGAATGCAATGATGTGGAGGTGCCAGCATCTAATATTTTATTCAGAATAGAACACAAATCACAGATCAAAAGTTTAAACTGAGAGAATGTACAAACCAAATTCCAAAAAAGTTGGGACACTAAGCAAATTGTGAATAAAAACTGAATGCAATGATGTGGAGATGGTGTAGTGAACTCGGCCTCCGACCAAAACCTGCCTCTGAGGACCTTCATGGGACAGGAACTGTTATTTCATTGATTTGAATCCAGAAATACAAATTAGCTCATCCAGAGACTGTCTAATTGTATCCTGAAGTAATCAATTGAAAGAACACTCTTCTTTTATATTATCATCACTATTTTACAATATTTTGATAAATCAAAAGTGTGTTTAGTTCATACCATTTCTAAATGTTAAATCAACTGTGAAACAGTATTAATGATTTTTTAATCCTCATTTAAATTAGAAATCAAGTTAAATGTCTATTTTACAAAGTAATTATGCATTTTTGATCTTCTGTCTGAATGAGAGAGTAGTGATGTCGGTCGAAAGTCAGAAAGAAGTTATTAGAACGAAGTGTCGTGTTTTTAAACCTAGCAGACGGTAAACAAGAAGCTACTGGCCTCTCTTCCTCCCACTTCGCCATAACATGTCTTCTGTCTGTATGGGACGTTTCTAAAACATTCCTGCTGTTTTCTTGACTTGTAATGACCCTCTGACATCACTAGAACCACCCCCTGTTGGTTGCTTCAACCAATCAGGAAGTCCTGAGGTGACCGGAAGTGAGAACTCTTTAAGAGTCCACACTTCCTGGAACTTCTCAGGTCAATAAGGTCAACTGGGTCTCTCAGTCTTGAGTGAGTCTTGAGTCGGTCTTCAGTCTTCTGGAGTCCTGGACCGGAGTCTTCCTGGGTCTTTCATGGAGTCCTCCACGTCTGAGTGGAATCTCCGACTGAACTCACATTTGCTGTGTATCCACCTGGGAGATGAGAGTGTTTGTTGAACGGAGTAGGAGGCGCGACTCCTGATATGGCCAGCCACTCTTACCGGAGACGCTGAAAGGTAGCGTTGAAATGGACCTCTGTACCGGAGTTGATGTATATTCTGCAAAGGTAACGAGTCTTAACGCGCCAAGTGTACCGAAGAATTGGGCTGGTGTTGAAAGAAGCATGCCATTCTGCGGTCCGAACAGACACACCCTTTCCTTCATCCATCTAAATCCTCCTCTTTAAACTCCTTCATTTCCCATCTTTAAACTCTTCTATTTTGCCAGTAATTAATCTTGAGGCCTTCAGAAATGTCTGTTGTTTTTATTAAGTAAAACGTGCCAAGTTTTATTAATCAGAACCAGATCAGCTAATCAAGTGTACAATGTTTTGATGTTAAATTTTGATTCTGTTCAATAAATGACCACATTTATTCTGATGGGTCAAAGGAAATTAACGTCTCATGTCACTGATTAAACCATCTACGCACAGTTACCTCGGTCACA
Source organism: Nematolebias whitei (assembly GCF_014905685.2). NCBI lineage: Eukaryota > Metazoa > Chordata > Actinopteri > Cyprinodontiformes > Rivulidae > Nematolebias > Nematolebias whitei. Next base: position 29,310,447 of record NC_056511.1, on the reverse strand, counting down.
TGGCTGTAATTTAGCTCGAAAAAGAGAGAACCCGTTTATTTAAATATATTGTAGTCAAGGGTAGCTATAACCTAGCCCCTTAGAACCCTACATTTGGTGGCCGCGTACGGTCTCTAAAAGAGGTAAATTATGCCCCATCCTCCTCTTTAGACATTTTGGTGGCCGAACAGATGTCTAAAGAGGTATGAATTATATGTGACACGAGGTTCTGTGCTGTTGAGATAGACGCTGCGTGTTGGCATGGTTTTCCGTGTTTTGAGCTTGAAGGGACATAAGTCATGCTTGTGGTGTTCAGAGAGCTGCAATTAAAGTCAGTGTTCAGAGAGCTGCAATTAAAGTCAGTGTGTTCTTGTTAAAGCTGAAAAGTGTACATCTGTTTGTGTAACTAAGCTGACTACTGTGGAAAAACGCTTTATTCTGTTTTAAACTGTAGCAGGAAGGGGGTTCTGCGTGTCTGACCCGGTTCTGTTTACTGGACTCGTTTTACCGAGTTGTTTTAAATGGATAAAACGCTGTTTTAAAGCTGGGCGCTGACTCAGACCACTGTAATATGCTGATTCGTTACATTTTTAACAGTAAATTGTGCACTTTTGAAGTTTAATGGGCGATAGTTGACCAGACTTTTCATGCTAACTGCTAGCTGGAGGCTAGTATTCACAGGCTGTGATTGGTTGAAAACCGCTGTTTGGGTCGCTCTGATTCGCTGAGAAGCTGATGACGTATCTCTGTGCGTCCACTCCCTCTGATGTCAGATTGTGAAGCCAACCTCTGCTGTGCACGTGTCTGAAAGAGTCACGTGACCCCGGAAATGAAGCTCGTTTTAACCAAGTCCTCCTTCGTGTTTAAAAACGCTAAATAAAGCCTGCCACTGTTCCTAAAACTCATGTTTTTCATGCAGATAAAACGTGATTGTGCAACAGCCACGTTAATAGCTTTAAACCGTCCATAAAGAGGTTGCAGAACCATGTTCGACCGTGTGCTAAAGCATAGCTAACGGCTAACAGCCGGATGTCAACCATAGATATAAACACTAGATGCCTCATTGGCTGCTGCGGCGCAGGATTTTCGGCCGCCATCTTGAAACGGTCGTCCTTATTTGGTTAAAGCAGATGTTTCAGCACTTCGCAGCTTATTTCTGTACAGATCGATGGACTGTTGACGTCAGGTCTCGTGGGATAACTTTTCACAAGTAAGATGAACATATTATTGTTAGTATTTTGTGAATAGAATATTACTGTACTGTATTTATGTCCACCAGCTGATGTGATGTTCAGTGTAACACGGTGTTCAGCTGCAATGAAGCTGACTGAGATCTGATGACAGGAATATTTTTCTAACAAGCATGCTCACTATTTCAGTAGCTTTGGTTCATTATCAAGAGATAAATATCATAATTGGAGTTTTGTTTAAGTTCTAGGAAATAAAAAAATAAAACTAGGGAGAATAAAGGAAATAGAAAATAAGCTTGACCTCCTCTGTACAATGTTTTTGTGTAGACACAAATCTCCTTTTTTCATTTTGCAGGTTTCCCAAAGAACAAGATGTGAGGAAGAGGAGGAAGTATCTTTGAGGAGGATTCATCTGAGCAGTGAGGATTTTAAACTGGAGGATTTTGATCAAACTGATCAGACTGTCCGACTGAGAGATGGTGTGGTACCATCGATTCACCTTCAAAGAGTAGGAGCATCATTATAAGTTCATTAGAGTTCATAAATGTACATATTTTATTGTCAGTCACAAGGTGAGACACCTCCATCTCCATGTGTTTATATGAACAGGTAACTATAGACTGTAAAGTTCATATTCATGATGTTTTTTCATTTCAGCTTGAAAACTGCAGGACTACAGGAACTCAACAAAAGCTGGAGCTGCTCTGTCTGTGGCCTCTCAGGAACGTGCACATCACACACACACTCTCAGGAACGTGCACGTCACACACACAACCTTGGCCTCATGATGTGAGTATTTCTATTTTAAACTTTTATTTTTTCATTTAGCCTTTATTTATGCAGGTAGTCTCACTGAGTCAAGAGAACTCATTTTAAAGAGAGACCTGTTTAGGAGCAGATGGTGGGGGTTAAGGGCCTTGCTCAGGGGACCAGGGTGGGGCCAATGAGGGTGGAGGCAGGTGTGGGTGTTTCACCTTTTCCACCTAATTTTGATGTTGACGGTACTGGGAGTTGAACCTGCGACTTTCCGATCACAGGCCCATCTTCTAACCTCTGCTCCACCACTCCCCCACATAACATCACATCATAATGGTCATGGTCATATTAAAATCTCACTGGTTTCCTTCCAGATGTGTTAAACAGCTACTGGTCCCCCTGATGTTTCCAGGTGGCTGTGGTCAGTGGATGAAAAGCCTGGCATGAACAAGATGATGCTGGAGATCATCATTTGATGAGAGCTACCACCTTCTAACTGTGAAGAACAAGAGCAGCTCAGTGATTCCCTCAAGGCTCAGTGAAGGTGCTGAGAGCTACAGAGAGGCTGATCCATGGAGCTTCAACACAGCAACCTCCAAACATGTCCACCCTCACACACATCGTCCGTGAAGACACTGGACCAGAGCACAAGATAATAAGACAGTGATAACAACAACAACAGACATTCACAAATGATTCATACAAATTTAAGTTTTTTTATTTGTTTGTTTGTTTTACAATTGAAAAACAGTTTGTTATCCACTGTTGTCATCACTCTTTGTTAACATCCAGGTCTCTCTTGTAAATGAGTCCTATTGGCTCAATGGAACTAACCTGTATCAATAAAGGTTGAATGAATATATAGATATACATAATGATTTATTCAACCTTTTATTTATACAGGTTGGCTTCATGGAGCCACAAGGACTCATTTACAAGAGACCTGCTCCAGACAGAACAGTAAACAATGGCAATGATAAACTACAGTAAAAATGATAGCGAT
>NC_056511.1:29281891-29307419 GCF_014905685.2 Nematolebias whitei | reverse complement strand
CTATTGTCCATCCAAAACTTCTTGTCTCTTTCTTCTCCGTCTCCCAGTGTGGTTTTAAAATATCTAGTGTTGGGTGTTCCGGGTTATTTCCTTTAAGATTGATCCAGTAGTTTTTTGCTAATTGTTCTCGTCTTATTGCTAATGGCATTTCTCCTATTTCTACTCCAAGTGCTGCTGCTGGGGTGGTTTTGAATGCTCCTGTACATAGTCTTAATGCTTGGTATTGTATTTTGTCCAGTTTCTCCAAATGTGTTTTGCTGCTGATCCATAAATTACACAACCATAATCTATATTTGATCTGATAAGTCCCGTATATATTTGTTTTAATGCCGTTCTATCTGCACCCATTCATTCCCAGCTAAACATCTCATAATGTTTAAGATTTTTTTACATTTATCAATAATCTTTTGTATATGTACATTCCATACGCTCGCGCCTTCTTCTTCTTCTTGTGTTTTATGGCGGTTGGCAAGCAACGTTTAGATGTGCATTACCGCCATCTACTGGAATGGAGTATGGATCGGGATGCTAAATAATTACTACACAGGTTTTAACAAAAATAAATAAATAAATAATAATAATAATTATTATAATTAACTAAATAAAATAATAAGAAAATTAGAAAAAAAAAGCTTTATTCTCTCGATTATTTCTGTCTTCTTAAGGTAGCTTAACAAAAAACAATATGTTCAGAAGTGGGAAGTTTATAAAAAAAGATCCTGTATATTCAACTGTAGTTTGTTGTCCTGTAGTCTACGTGCCAGTCCCTTTCTCTCAGCTGAATATTTGGGACAGAATAATAAAACATGATTCACTGTCTCTTCTTGAAAACAAAAGTCACATTTTCCTGTAGGATGTTTTCCCATTTTAAACAATGTACTGTTTAATCTTGTGTGGCCAAAACGCAATCTGGATATGACCGTTTCCTCTTTTCTATTTCGTCCTGTTCTCCTCATTACATCAACTTTCCTTTGAATGTTATAAAGCCACCTGCCAGTTCTTTCTTCTTCCCACTGTTTCTGCCATCTTTCCTTCACCTTTTGTTTAATAACTGATTTGATTTCTCCCTTACTGAATGGTACCAGCATATCAATGTAAGTATTTTTTGTTGCTTATTTTGCATATTTATCTGCCAACTCATTTCCTTTTATTCCTATATGTGATGGTATCCATATAAATGTAATTAATGAACCCATCGCTTGAATTCTATAAATTAATAATTGAATTTCTAATAAAAGGTCAGGTCTGCTGTCTGAATGATTATTTTTCAATGAGTATAATGAAGAACTTGAATCAGAACATATTATACTCCTTAATGGACGAACTTCCTCAGTCCATCCCAGAGCTAAAATGATTCCCATCATCTCTCCTGTGTAGACCGAGACTCCATCAGTAATTCTTTTACCTGTTTTGAAACTGAATTCTGGAACAATGAATGAAACCCACATTACTCTGTTTGTGCCGGGGGACTGGATCTTTGGGATGAACCAGTCTTTGCCGTAATGTATTTTGGGGTTTAAAAGCCACACAGACCAGTATTTGCAGTTTGACTCCCATCACCCTTTGGAGCACAAGTTAGGAGTCATCAGGATTCTGTATCACAGAGCAGACAGCGTCCCCATTAGCTCAGGAGCCAGGCAGAAGGAGAAATCACACACAAGACAGGCTCTAGAGCAATGTGGATATCCTAACTGGGCCTTCCTAAAAGCAGAGAAGAAACCCAAACAGGACTCCAGTCAGCCAACAGGTGAAAAGGAGGAACCCAGACCCAGACCAGTGGTCATTCCATATGTTGAGGGAGTATCAGAGAAACTGAGACATTTATTTTCTAAACATAATGTCCCAGTGGCTTTTAAACCTGTTGGATTTCATGTCTTATCTTTTATTATTATTTTAATCAAGCTTGAAATTTCATGTTATAAAATGAGTGTGTCATTCTTTGAAGGGTTTTTATTACCTTACAATCATTTAAGTATTGATCAGTTACTTTGCTTAAATAGAATCTTAACTTCAGGTAGTTTGCTTAAATATAATCTTACATTAACTAGAGAAAATCTTCAGCTAATTCACATTATTATAAGTTCTCACTCACACACACATACGCAATCACACACACAGGGACTGACACGCACACACATAAGATGGGAGACGCTAAGAGTCTCTGAACACATTTCTCTACTTTAAACACAATGTAGTTTGCTTAAACTTAATATAGCTGACTAAACATAATTAGTAAAGATAATAGAAAGTAGCATTTAATCGTTTAACAAGTGTGATCAGCTCAGGGTAAAATCTTCAGCTAACAAAGGGCCATAAACTTTATCTTTCGGTATGTGACCTCCAAGACTTATCTGCCAGGCAGAGGAGCCCCGTAACCATGACAACGGGGTGTTTAAACCAATCAGAAGCCGAGGCTGCAGAAAATCTAGGATAAGGAAAAGAGTCACAGCAGAGGTCGTTGCATTTTGCTGGAAGATTGGAGCTGATGCAGGTCTGTCTGAGAAATGCCCTTTTGTATGCATACAAATGTATTTGTTTTTGATCTTCTGAATACTTGTAATCCGTTGTCAATAAATCTTTTGAACTAAGGTACCGCTTCAGCTGTATTGAACGCCAATGTGGTTCTTATAAGCCACGACAAACCCCAAAATACATTACGGCAAAGACTGGTTCATCCCAAAGATCCAGACCCCCGGCACAAACAGAGTAATGTGGTGTATGCTGTTCAGTGTCAGGAGGGCTGTGATCAGTCTTACATCGGGGAAACAAAACAGCCACTGGCCAAAAGGATGGCCCAGCACAGAAGATCAACATCATCAGGCCAGGACTCTGCGGTCTACACATCTCCAGGCCAGCGGTCACTCTTTCAGGGATGAAGATGTGCACATCCTGGATAGAGAGGAACGATGGTTTGAGAGAGGAGTAAAGGAGGCCATCTTTGTGAAAAGAAACCATCCATCGTTAAACAGGGGTGGAGGCCTACGTGTTCAATTGTCCCCCTCTTACAATGCTGTGATTGCTAGTATCACTCAGCCCTCTGTGAATAGTAAACAGCCATCAGTGTGCTAATGATCCATTGTTAGGCTGATGGTCCTTCTTGAGCATGTGATCAGCTGGTTTTGGTTGTCAGCAGCAAAACTGGTTGATCCACTCTGAGAAGGTGCTATTTAAGAGACTGAGCTGAATACAGCACCTCAGACTGAGGAAGTCTCTCAGATGAGAGACGAAACGTTTCTACATTTTTTTGTTGTTTTGCTTTGTTTTGTTTTTTTGAATGTCCAGAGGACCAGATTTAACTTTTTTAGTCTTCTATTTCATTAATTGCTTCTTGTGTCTTTTTTACAATATATTTTTTTTTCCCCTCTTCCAGATTGCCCCATCATCAGCAAATAAAGAAAACCCCATTCCATTCTCCAAATTTTCAAACATATCATTAATCATAATAGAAAAAAACAATGGGCTCACTATTCTTCCTTGGGGAGTTCCATTTTCAACCAAAAAGTTTTCTGAAAATGTTTTTCCTATTCTCACTTGTATTGATCGATCTTGTAAAAAATCTTTTATCCAATAAAACATTGAACCATTTATTCCCATCTTTTTTAGTTTTATTAATAAACCTTCCTTCCACATCATATCATAAGCTTTCTCTATATCAAAATAAGACAGCCACCACACTCTCCTTATTAACTTGCCCTTTCCTGATTTATGTTCTAAACATAAAACAGGATCCATAGTGTTTCTACCTTTTCTAAATCCACTTTGAAATTTTGATAAATATCCCCTCTTCTCAACAAAGTATGTCAATCGTTCATTTATCATTCTCTCCATAATTTTACATAAATGTGAAGTTAAAGCTTTGGGTCTATAACTGGCTGGATTTGATGTTCTTTACCTGGTTTTAGGATTGGAACTATGATTGCTTCTTTCCATGCTTTAGGTAAAAAGCCTAATTCCCAGATCTTATTATATAATTCCAGTAAAACCTTTTTAGATGAATTACTAAGCTGATTAATCATAATGTAAGAGATATTGTCATTTCCTGGAGATTAGTTTTTTGATTTCCTAAGGGCATTATTCAGTTCAGAAAAAGAAAAGGGAGCATTTAATAAGTCAGTGGATCTTATATTTTCTTTTAATAAATTAATATTTTCATTGATTGTACAATTTCTCCTCTGTTTCTCTTCTGTACTTAGATTACTACTACTGTGGATTTTAACAAAATGTTTGACCAAAATGTTTGCCCTCTCTTCCTCTGTTACAGCAGTAACATCTCCATCTTTCACAAATGGATATCCATATTCTCTTCTAATCCCATTCATTCATTTTATCATCCCCCAAACTTTTGAAATGCTTGTTTCCCTACCTACCGAATTACAAAAGTTTCCCCAATAAACCTTTTTTGCATTTTTTACAGTTGTAGTGAATGTGGGGACAGATTAACTATCTCTTCACTACTAATTAATTATTCTTAAAGCTAGTTCAAGCACAAAGAATATTAATTATCTAAATACAACGGATTCTTTCTTTTTCGAGTTAAATTAATGCCACGTGACCAAGATAACTGTGTTCATTGTTTAATCAGTAACATGAGACGCCATTTTTCTTTGACCCATCAGAATAAATGCAGTCATTTATTTAACAGAATCAAAATTTAACATCAAAACATGTACATATTGATTTGCTGATCTGGTTCTGATTAATAAAAACTTGGCACGCTTTACTAACAAGACAACAGAACATTTCTGAAGGCATCTAGATTAATTCAATTCAATTCAAAAATACTTTATTAATCCCAAAGGGAAATTATTTTGTTGATGTAACTCGTTATCCTCATTTCATTAAGAGATGTTATAGATGCTGATGGCTGTAGACAAGAAGGATCTCTTGTAAAGGTCCATCCCACAGTGGACCCTAAGAAACTGGCTGCAGATGACATCCGATCCGTCCACCCAGACTCGGCTGGCCTCTCAGTTCCCCTGGACTGTAGGACCGCCTGAATGCTGGGCAGAACTCCTCCCAGAGTGATGGCCACTCCTCCCAGCAGTCTGCCGAGCTCCTCATAGCTGTGGACAGTCAACTGTAGGTGCTGAGGGACGATCCTGTCCTTCCGCTGTCGTGAGCCGTGTTTCCTGCTAGTTCCAGGATCTCAGTGGTCAGGCACTCGAGCACAGCTGGCAGGTAGATGAGAATGCGTCCACATAACATCCTTTTCAACTCATTTGAGAGTTGGGGCCATAGTTGAGATATTATTTGAGCTTTTGAGATGTTAATCAGCTGCTGTTGTTGTTGTAGAAAACAGCCTTGTTGCCATAGTTACTGTTAGGATTTGCTAGGAAGGAGCGAACCCAGAGTGCAGAACAGGGACTCAACTCGGCAGAATACAAAAATAGGAATTTAATGATAAATAAAGGTACAAAATAACAAGCTGACGGGGCAGCAAAACTTACATGAAACAGGAAGAAGGCACGGGGAACTCAGGAGGACTCAGGAGACATGGGAGACTCAAGGAACTAGGAAGACTCAGGGGGGAACACAGGAGACCCAACGAGTACGACGCGACAACGAACAAGACTGAACAGACAGCTTAAATACAGGGACAAGACGAGACGTGATTACAAACAGCTGGGACGAGACACGGGTGGCACTAATAGAACTAATGAGGGAGCACGAGGGAACACAGACACAAACCGGGCCACAAAAAGGTACCGTCCTTACAGTTACGCATCATAACAAATGTCCAAAACTTAAAAAGTTTCAGTAAAAATCCTTCCGGCTGCACAGCGTCCGATACCAGAGGAAACAATAATCCAAAAAATATGATTTACATCCAGAAAACCAGGAATTAAAGTTTCCAAAAGCAAAATCTCAGAATGAAAGTAACAGTAGCTGCTCCAACATGCAGCCACCTTGAGCAGCGCAATTTTAGAACAGATTACTGGCAAAATAAAAAGTTTAAAGGAAGGACTGGAGAAGTTTAAAAGTAGATGGATGGAGGAAGATGTATGTTGTTGACCAGAATTAGCACGCTTCTTCCAACACCAGCTCAAACCCCCGGTACACTCGGTGTGTGACGACTCGTTACCTTTGCAGAAGATGAATCAGCTCCGGTACAGGGTCCATTTCAACGCTACCTTTCCAGCGTCTCCGGTTAAAGCGGCTGGTCATTGTCAGAAGTCGTGTGGTTTACTCCGTCAAACAGAACAAGCTCCCTTCGAAGATGTAGGCGTTACGCCCGGGTGAGTTCACAGCGAGGCGCCGTGACTCCGGCTGGGATGGACTGACCCTCGTCTCACGGTCAAATCCATGAGCTATTGATTAAATCTGAAAGTTCCTTAGAAACTCTCAGGAAGACTTCAGTCAAAGACTGAAAAAGACTGAAGACTCGAGAAGACTCCATGAAAGACTCTAGGAAGACTCCGGTCAAAGACTGACTAGTTCCAGGAAGTGTTGACTTTTAAAGAGTCCTCACTTCCGGTCATTTGGTACTTCTTGGTTGAAACAACCAACAGGGGGGTGTTTCAGTGATGTCAGAGGGTTATTAAAAGTCAAGAGAGGCTGCAGGAATGTTTAGGAACGATTAGTACAGACAGAAATGTTATGGCGAAGTGAGACAAACGCAGATGCCAGTTGAAGTTATTTACCGTCTGCTAGGTTTAAAAACAAGACACTTCATTCTAATAACTCGTTTTCTGACTGTCTCTGACTTTCGACCGACATCACTACTTCTCATTCAGACAGAAGATCAAAATGCATAATTACTTTGTAAATAGACATTTTAAATGATTTCTAAGTCTAATGAGGTTTAAAAATCATTAATACTGTTTCACAGTTGATTTAAAATGAGTGGTTCACTTCAACATTTAGAAATGGTATGAACTAAGCACACTTTGATTATCAAGATATTCTAAAATAGTAATGATAATGAAAAAAGAAGAGTATTCTTTCAATTGATTAATTCAGGATACAATTAAACAGTCTCTTGATGAGCTAATTTGTATTTTTGGATTCAAATCAATGAAATAACTGTTCCTGTCCCATGAAGGTCTTCAGAGACAGGTTGAGGTCAGAGGCCTAGTTCACTACACAGTTCTTTTAACAAGAGCTTGCAACCTTTTATATTCAATAAAATTCTGAAAGTTATGATTTCTTTTTAACAATCTAAAAGCTTTATTTCAAGATTTTATTGCTACGTCACATTCCTTTGTCCACCACGGTACAGCTTTCTTCTTATATTTTCCTCTCTTTCTTTGGTTTGCTTCACGTGCAGCACCTAAAATGGCTTCACAAATGGAAAGATTCAAATTGTCAATATCTAAATCAATATTAACTATTTGCATTTCTTTATCACTTATTATTTTATATTTTTCCCAATCAGCACTCCCAAAGATCCATCTTTCTACACCTTCATTATCAAATGTTTCCATTTCCAAACCAATTTCAATTAATATAGGATAATGATCACTTCCTATAGTTGACTCTTTTAATACTTGCCAATTACTAATCCCAGCAAGACTCTCTGAAACTAAAGTTAAATCTAATGCAGATTCAGATCCATTTCTAATATTGATTCTTGTCCCCTCCCAATCATTAATGCAAACTAAATTCTTCATATCCATTATTTCTTCCACCACTTCTCCATTAGCATCATTACTACTACCCCACAAAGTACTGTAAGCATTAAAGTTTCCACAACAGATTCCTTTTCCTTCAATATTTTTAAACATTTCCTCCATTTTATCTAAATAAAGTTTTTTTTACAGGGATTATAAAAATTTAATATTTTAATACTTTCTTTATTAATCCAAATTTCTACGGATATCTATTCTAATGTTATTCCTTTTTCTAAATATCTATATTGTATTCCTTGTTTTATAAATATTATACATCTTCCTCCACTTCTCTGCTCTGCCTAAGTCGGTCAGACAGGTGGAACAGGGAAGGAAAGAAGATTCCCAGCCCTGACCGTGAAGAAATGAAGACGCGACACACTGATATAGGTTTGACCCATCTGCACACACATCATTTAGAATGTCTGCTCAGACTGATAAAGTTTCTGAGGACTTTACATGAAGACGTCTCCGCGGGCCGAATCCCGCTGAGCACCAAAAGGACCCTTGTGGACGAACAAGGCCTCCCACCGCAAGCTCAAGCACAGAAGACCTGCTAGCTAGGAGTGTTTAATATGAGTGTTTATCTTTTCTTTCAGTCATTCTGAGGAAACAAACCAGAGCTTTTAAAAGGGTCGGTGAATTCAATTGAGAACTCTAAATATTCAAAATTTTACTCCATTCAATTGAACATCATAAACATTCTAAAATTTTTTGAGGTATTTGAAAGAGAGGTCAATCTTTTGGTATTTCTCAATTTTCAGGGGTCAATTTTGGCTATTTTTGAGTGTTTTATGAGTTGTTTTATAACTAGTGGTTTAATCGTTTACTCATTTTGAATTTAATCTTCCAGTAGTTTGGTAGTATTTTAATTAACTTCTAAGGTTTACTCATTTGGTATTTTTAGTGTAACACCATGGGTCTGTTCCAGAACCCCTGGAGGATTACAATAATATTGGGGGTGGTGACAGTGTTACTCACTTCCATAATTTTTCTGTGTGAATATTACTGTGTAATTCCAGGTTACTCCCGCTGCCAGCATCAACAACTAAGGGTCAAACGCAGCGACCCTAAACTCATGGCCTGGTCACAAGTGAATGAGGTGGATCATCTGTCGTTGAATCTGTTTCATAGTTTTCAAATGAACCATGGGAACCATTATGTTAAAGATCCACATCGTTGTAAAACTCGCAGGTACTCCCTGATGCAACCATCTCAGGTGGTGGTGCTGAGTCAATTAGTAGAATGAACCCCAGAGGAACAATACATATTTGTGTCTACTGCCACCTGCAGGACGCTTCTCGGAAGGCAGTGGGCTCACTGCCTCCTGACAAGTGTCAAGCTGTATAATCATCACGTTTTAGACACCTGTTGCACCTATGTTCCGGATGAGACCGGACACGACCCCCAGGCCAAGGTGACCAACGCCATGAACCAACTTAATGTGCTACAGAAGGCTAAGAGTGAGGATCCTTCTCCAGGATCCTGGAAGTTTCTGTCTTGGTTCACGAGCGGCTCTGGAGTCAGATTGTGCTAAAGATTTTGCCCCCCCTGACTGCAATTCTTATTATTTTTTGTGTTTTGATGATTGGTATTATCCCTTGTGCTAAAATGATAGTTCATAGTTCACCTGAAGTGGGCAGAATCAAAATATCTGTAAAATCAAATCATACGTGGTGTGGTCTCCCATAAATATGGGGAGACCAAAAGAGGGTGTGTTGGATTTGATATCTTTTAGATCTTTTTATGTCTTTTGACAAGCCTTGACATTTCTCTGATGAGGTGAAATGATGCATTTTCTACAAGGTGTGTGCGGGTATAATCATACACTAATTACTTCATGTTATATATAATCTCACAAGTGCTAAGGATAATCATACAAGTTCACATTTGATATAACTTTGAGGGAAACAGAGACAGGTAAGACACTTGTTCGTGCAGCAGGAAACGATCCTTCTTTGTTCTCTGAGTAAAGCAGCTGAGAGTGAGGGCCCACCAATGTGACACACTGCTCACACGTTGATTAAACATAAATAACGCTAAATCACAACATTCATATACTTTATACTTAACACAGGTTGAATATTTATGCTCGCACATTAATAATAGTTCAAACACACAGAAAACGTGTTTTAAAGCTTTACACAGACGAGAGCCAGAGTAAGTGTCCTGCATTCCAAAACAAAGCTCGTAAATCAACCCTTATCAGTAGAAGAATGAGCAAGGCCGTCTGGGGCTTTCGGAGTAACCCTGGAGATAAAATCTGCTCCTGAGTGGCTGAACATGGTGTCACTCGGACTATCAAGAGATTTGGACATCCAATCACAAGTCTGTCTGAACCTGAAAGGGAGGGACATGACAAACTTATAAATCTCGCTCAGACACAAAGTTTGGTTGAACAAACATCGGGCTGATTGACCAGGCAAGGTTCACTCTGATTTTGTTCCTCAGACTGCACTCTGATTACATGTAATATCTGCATACTTTAACTTTGTCTCAATTAAATCTTTTATACTAAGGTGAAGTGCTCCTGAAATTCTGTGCTCAGGTCATTTTGAACACCACAAATCCTTCACCAGTCTGTTTTCATCCTCTGAACTACACTCTTCAAGGCTTCTCTTATTACTATGGCTGCCAAGCTCTCTGTCATCTTTCAAAGTTTTACCCTTACCTTTTCCTCCTCCTCTATCTACCGGAGTCCAGTCATAAAAATCCATATCCTCTTTGTAATCTACCTGAGCAGTCATCCCAATCCAGTCGCATTCCAGTTTATGCCAACCACCAAATTCAAAAAGAAAAACGGTATATATGGAAACAAAAATTTCAAACTTTCAAAAATTTCCCGCGTCTCTTGTTTTGCTTCGTCACCGCAGCGATCCGCTCGCGCCTTCTTCTTCTTCTTGTTTTATTGGCGGTTGGCAAACAACTGAAGGAAGCATTACCGCCACCAACTGGTAAGGAGTGTGGGCCACATGACAAAAAAAGAAAAAAAAAAAACCTTTCTTTCCTTTTATATCCTATTATACAACCTACACCGTTTAAAAAAATAAAATATAGCTTGATAGCCTCTGTTTCCTGAATCTTTCTGTAATAAATCAATAATGTTTAATTTCATTTTACTAAGATGTCTAATCAACTTGTTTCTTTGAACCTGGTATCTCCTGCAATGCAAAATAATGTGTTCTATGGTTTCCTCTTCTCCACACTCACATTTCCCTGTCTGATGTTTCCCTATTAAACATAATGTACTGTTCAGCCCAGTGTGCCCAATTCTGAGTTGTGAAATAATTGTTTCTTATCTCCAGTTTCTTTCTGTTCTTCTCCTTTCTTCAATTTTCCTTTGTATTTTATAAAACCACCAGCCTTTCCTTTCTTCCTCCCATAATTTTTGTCACTTTTCCTTCATTTTTTTGTTTTATTATACCCTTTATTTCACCCAACATTAATATCAACCACATCCCAACTAGTGCTCTCCTTAGCCATCCTATCTGCCTTTTCATTCCCCATAACCTCGTGATGTGCTGGAACCCATATAAAGTTTACTGTAATCCCCATCATGTTGATCCTATAGAGTGTTTGTTGTATTTCAATTAATATATCTGGTCTACTATCTGGCTGGTTGTGTTGCAAACTGGACAATGATGAACTAGAATCTGAGCAGATGATTGATTTTAATGGTCTTACCTCTTCTACCCACTGAACTGCTAAAAGTAAAGCGAGCATTTCTCCTGTATAAACTGATGCTCCATCACTAACCCTTTTTCCTACTTTAATATGAAATTGTGGTACTATGAATGCTATCCCAATTTTATTAGTTGTATTTTTAGATGCGTCTGTGTATATATGTACATAATTATAATACTGGTTAATGTACTCCTGTACTGTATATTTATCCATAATAAAAGATTTATTCTTGTTTTTCTTTTCTAATAATGAAAAATCTACTATAGCATCAGGAAGTACCCAAGGTGGTATTGTGGGTAATGGAACTTTCTGACATATATCTAGTTGATCTAAATGGATTTCATTAACTTTGACTTTTATTATCCACCCAAAGCTTTTTATTTTTTCCTTTTCCCAACCTGATTTACGCACCTCTAATATTGGATGATCATTTCTTTGTCCTTGTAAATTTGTCCAGTAGTTCAAAGATAGCTGTTCCCTTCTAAATTTAAGAGGCATTTCGCCCATTTCAACCTGTAATGCTGCTGTTGAATACGTTTTAAAAGCACCTGTACATATTCTTAGTGCCTGGTATTGGATATTATTTAACTTATTGAGGTTTGTATCTGCTGCTGAATTGTAACATATGCACCCATAGTCCAAGACTGACCTAATTAATCCAGTATAAATGGCTGTCAATGAATTTCTATCAGCTCCCCACTCAGTTCCAGCTAAACACCTCATTATATTTAACACTTTCCTACATTTATCTATTATTTTCTTAATGTGTACACCCCATGTCATTCTTTCATCAAACCACAACCCGAGAAATTTAAATTCTTTAACTCTTTCCAACTCCTGACCGTATAATTTTAGCTCGATTTTCTCATTAACTCTTCCTTGTAAAGAACATTATTTTAGTTTTTTCTACAGAAAATTTAACTCCCCATTTATACGACCATTTTTCTACAACTGAAATTGCTCCGTGAAGCTTCTTTATAATAAATTCTAGATTTCTTCCTCTTTTCCACATTGCCCCATCATCAGCAAAAAGTGAAAATCCCATTCCACCCTCTACTTCCTTAAACATATCATTAACTATCACTGAAAATATTAATGGACTGACCATACTACCCTGTGGTGTCCCAGTTTCTATATTACAACTCTCAGAATAATCCTTCCCTATTCTCACTTGTATTTGTCTTCCTTCTAAAAAAGTCTTAATCCATCTAAACATACGACCGTTTATACCCATTCTTCTAATTTTGATTAATAATCCTTCCCTCCACATCATATCATACGCTCACTCTTTATCAAAAAATACTGCCACTACACTCTCTTTTTTCACTTGAGCCTTTCTAATTTCATGCTCTAAACATAAAACTGGGTCCATTGTACTTCTCCCTCTCCTAAAACCACTCTGATACTTTGACATAAGTCCTTTATTTTCCATATAGTATATTAATCTTTCATTTATTATTTTCTCCATTATTCTACATATGTTGGATGTTAATGCTATAGGTCTATAATTTCCTGGTTTTGACTGATCTTTCCCTGGTTTTCTAATTGGTATAATCACTGCCTCCTTCCAACTTTTTGGAATTTCCCCATCCTCCCATTCTCGGTTATATAATTCTAATAGAATATTTTCAGATGATCTACTTAAATTACTTAGCATCGCATAACAAACCTGATCTTTTCCTGGAGCTGACAATTTATATTTTTTAAGTGCCCCATTCAGCTGTTATTGTAAACAGTATGTTCAGTGACTCATTTGTGTCTTCTATTTGTTCCAATACCTCTTTGTTTTCTAAAATTGTATTTTCTCTTCCTTTTTTCCCTTCTTCACTAATATTTTCAGAATTATGAATTTTAACGAAAGTATTTACCAACATTTCTGCCTTTTCTCTGTCTTTCACTGCTGTTAAATCTCCATCATTTAGTAATGGGTATCCATTCATTCTTTTAATCCCATTCATCCTTTTAATCATTAAATTGGTGGCCCGAAATGTCCGTCTCCCTCCCTACTGAATTACAAAAACTTCTCCAATAATCTCTCTTTGCAGTTTTAATAGTTCTTCTTACATTTGCTTGCAGTTTCTTGTACTCATTCAGATTCTGAAAGTTATGATTTTTAAAAAAAATAATTTGAAAGCTTTATTTCGGTTCTTAATCGCTTTAGTACATTCTGTTGTCTACCAGGGTACCAACTTTCTTTCCCTTTTCCCTCCTTTCTTCCTTATAGCCTGATTGGCTGCTTCAAGGATAGCATTATATATAGAAGAATTAAAGATGTCAATACTACCAGTTATTTCTACATTTTGCATTTTTATTTCACATAAGTTTCCCAATCTGCAGATCTAAAACACAATTTTCCCATCCCATTTATACAATACTTTTCTATTTGTAACTTTATTTCAGTCATGATAGGGTGATGATCACTTCCTATAGTTGTTTTATTGATTACTTGCCATAAACAAACACCTGCTAGAGAATCTGAAACTAATGTTAAATCAATTGCTGACATTGTATTATCTCTAAAATTAATTATAGTTCCACTGCCATCATTTTAAACATACCAAGTTTGTAGCATCCATTATTTCTTCAATTATAGCTCCATTTTGATCATTATGATTACTCCATAATGAGCTATGCCCGTTAAAGTCCCCACACCAAATCACCTTACCCTCTAAATACATCCCAAGTTCCTCCATTAAGTCTAATGTAAGTTTTTTACATGGATTATAAAAAATTATTATTTTAAATTGTCCATTTATTGTCCAGATTTCAATAACAACATATTCTAACTCTCTTCCTTTAGCTAAAACTCTAAATTGAATCCCCTGTTTAATGAATGTTATACACCCTCCTCCAGATCCTCCCTCTCTGTCTCTTCTAATGTTTTCATATCCATTTATAACAAAATCAAGGTTCGGTTTAAGCCAAGTTTCCTGAATGCATATAACATCTATATCTTCTTTGAATTCTTTGATAAATCCTTTAAACTCCTGCCCATTTGATATTAGACTTCTAGTGTCCCACTGTAAGATGATCAGTTTGTTCTGTCTTCTGGTCCTCCTGTCTTCCCTTCTGCTCCCAGTCTCTTATTTATGTGCTCCCAGGATATATCCTTTATACCAAAAAAACTCTCTGCCCCTTTCACAATTATTTTGATTTTTTCTGTTTTGTGTTTTACTTGCTCTGTACAATTAATTACATATGCAATGAACAACATGATCTTTTCAACCGTCAGTTCTGTGTCAGGTCCAGTCTGCCTTTGTTCTGATGTTGGTTTTGGCTGAACTTTACCTGGCACCTCTTTTGGCTTCTTCACTCTCTGAACAGCTTCTGCATAACTTATATTATTAGTGACTTTGACTTGTTCGATTTCCATTGCTCTTTTCCTGATTTCACAGCCTCCATAAGTTACCCTGTGTTGTCCTCCACAGTTACAACAAGTATCCTTTCCATTTTTACACTCTTCATATCTATGCTCCCCTCCGCACTTTGAACATCTTTGTTTCCCCCTACATGCTGCTGCGATATGTCCATACCTCTGGCATTTATAACACATGAGAGGAGGAGGGATGTATGGCCTAACAGGGAAGCACATACATCCTACTTTTATCCTTTCAGGAAGAACAGCTGCTTGAAACTCAAACATCAATGACAGACTTTCCATTCTTTCACCTTCAACTGTTCTCATTGTAGATGAACATATGCTGATATATATTCATAAATTAAACGGATTCTTTCATTTTTCTGGACTGGATAATATCGTGCATTGAATAATTAAAAATGTAACGTGAGACGTTAATTATCTTTGACCCATCAAAATGAACGTGGTCATTTATTTTCAGAATCAAAATTTTAACATCATACATTTACATTAATTGGCAAATTGGAAAATAACAACATGGCTAATTTAGCAAGTTTTACAAGGAGTAGACAATACGGCGATTGTTTTCTCACTTCCAGCAGTACAACAGACATTAACCATACGGCGATGGTTGAAAAACTTCACAACAGACATTTCTGGAAATATCTGGATTAATTTGCTAGCAGATAGAAGAGTTTAAAAATTGAAGTTTAGAGGGAGGGAGATGGTGTGTGTGTGAGTGAGAAGTGTTGAACAGAACGGCACCCTTCATTCGACCCAGCTTTCCTCGGTACGCTCGGTAGTGAACTCGACTCATTACCTCTCTGACGATGAATCAGTGGAAGCGGAGCTCCAGTTAAGCTACCGGTCCAGCGTCTCCGTAGGATGGCAGAGAACCGTCCGGAGTGGTGACGGGACTTCATCAACAACAGTTCACCTCACGAGTGGACTTCACATGAGTGGAGTCCTTCAGAAGTTCCATTCAGAGGTGGAAGATGTCATAATTCCCACAAGACTCGGAAGAGCTCTGGATTATGCTGGACTTCTGTTCTCCCAAACGACTGGAGCTGCAAACTCTCCACCCGACTCCAACTGGGTTGAACTAGGAAGTACCGACATTTAAAGAGCTCTAGTTCCGGTTCATTTGGGAGTTTCTGATTGGTCGATGGACCAAAACAGAGGTGTGTTTTGTGATGTAAGGTGTTATGAAAAGTCAAGGAAAAAGATTAAGATTGTTTAAGAACAGACAGAAGATATTATGAAGAACTCAGACTTCGTGGAGTCAATTCTCTAGTATCTTGCTGTAAAAGTTAAACATGACATTTCTTTTTCAGTAAACTTGCAGTTGACCGAAACTTGAACTTTGACCAACTTACACAACTTGCTCATTTCAAACAGACGATCAAGAAATTGAATCATTACTCTGTAACATATTCCAACTTGATTTCCACTTTGAATGAGGATTAAAAATCGTTATTACTGTTTCACAGTTGATTTAAAAATGAGTAGTTCACTTCAACATTTAAACATTGTTTGAACTAACACAATTTGATTATCAAACATTTGTAAAATAGTAATGATAATCGAAAGTAGTCTTCTTTCACTTGATTAATTCAAGAAAGAAAGTCTCAGGATGGGTCAACCTGTATTTCTGGATTCAAATCAATGAAATGACAGTTTCTGTCCCATAAGATCCTTAAGGTCAGGATTTGACCTCAGGCCTAGTTCACTACATCATCAATCTTTTAATTTTGCTGACTTCACCTCCATAAATGCTGTGTCTAAATTTCTCCAGATCTTCTCCCACCGGAATACCTGTGATCACTCCTCTAGCTACCTTAAGTCTCTCCCAAAATCTTGATCTCACTCACTACTTTTTTACAGATACTCTGAGTTTTCATTACTTTGTTTTTCTGCTCTTCATTTCTCACTGTTATCAACAGGTTCCCATCTCTAAGAGTTTTAGCAAGTGTCAGCTCTCCAAACTTCTTTTTTAATTCTTTTGACAGCGCTAACGGACTTAATTGAATTCCTTCATCCTCCTTTCTAAACTTTATGATTAATTTGGATTCTTCCCTAACAACCCTCTTACTAACCACATTGTTTTCCTCTGAACTGTTTTCTTCTAGACTCCTTTTATTACTTTGCAAAGTATCTTCCTTTCTATTTCTCTCTCTTCCTGACACTTTACCACCACGCATCTGTGTCCACTCACCTAACTCCATCTCATCATCCCCTTCACTCTCACCTTGAGACGCCATAGCAGTCCAGTCACAAACCAGTTTTATGCCAACCGCCCAAGACTATTGTGTTGATTCAGCTCCAACTTTCAAATTCGCCGCCAAAGAAACATCATCCACAACTCTCCAGCCTCGAAAAATCCCTGAGTCTGGTCCAGCTTTCGGGATGCAGTGACGTAATCGCTCGCGCCTTCTGTCAGCCTTAACGAAATACAAAGTTCCTGCTTTGGCCGTCACGTGACTAGTTCTAAAACCATGTGACTTACAATGCCGCATCTCTCCCTCTAACTGTTGTTGATCGGAGGATATTTTAAAATGTTCAATTAAAAAGTGGAACAGGTGTTCTGTTGGTTAGTGATATCCGTCAGATTGTCATATGTGTAGTTAATACGCATGCGCATTCTGCAAGAAGCTCGCAACGTTCAGAGTAGTAGTCAGTTTATCATACAAAACAAGATCTACACTACAATATATGAAAATAAACAAGTCGGTAATTTTTTTTGGTGTATTATTGTGTCTACACAATTTGAAGTGTGCAATGCATTTTCTGGAACGTATGTAAATTGTTTTGGTGTACATGGTCTTACTGTGTATTTGCACGTTCTATTTCGTATAGGCTTCGCCCTAGAGCTGTCGCTTAGTGGGTTTATCCTGTCATGCAAAGCATCGCACTGAAAAATTTAGTCCACACCCACCTGCTGTGTGGGCCCCACCCGGTCCATATAAATTACGTTAAGAGCGGGTAATTGGCTCCCATTTTTCTTCAGCAAGCTAATAGCACTGTCAGAAGAATGAAGAAGGGAAGTTGTCCAGCTTGACCAGCTCAACCTTTGTTAAGACTGCCTGTGGCCCTGCCACATCAACCTCCTGCTGTCCCAGTGAGTTCTCCTCCCCGAGGAGAAGCAGACGAGCAGTCTTGTTTCAAGGTAAGCGCCGAGGAATATTTCTCAGTGGCGGGTCGCTACACGCTGGATGACACCATCTTGTAACTTTCCTTTTATCGTCGACTCTCGGAGCGAATCGGATGGTTCCTCTGGGACAGGCGACGTCAGCAGCAGCCCCCCGCTGCTCACTCCCTCCTGGAGAGCGTAGTGTCGGAACGAGGGGGGCTGAGCGAATGCTCACCCCTCCCTGGACCTTTTTCGCATCGGCAACCACACTGCTCCCAGCCGTCGGTGCCCTCCTCTGGAGCTGCCCGGCATAATCCAGGAGGCGGCTGACATGAAGGGACTTTTTCCGTCTTGCTCCTTCCCCCGCCCAGATTGGATGATCTAGCGGGAAGGTTTATGGGCTCCACCCTAGCTCGCCGTCCTAATCCCATCTGGCCTCATTTCCCAGCAGTGACGTCCTATTTTATTGTTGGATGTAACTGGGACCTTGTGTACATAATTTCGCTCCACCACATGAGGTGTGAATGACAATAAAGAAACTCTGACTCTACTGGAATGAGGCCGCAGCCAATCCTGGTAGAATGAGGACGCCGGTTCCCACATTCGCGCCCATCACCAGAGTGGAGGGGTTTCACCGAGCGGAAATTCCCTCGGTGCCCCCCTGGAGCCAAGCCTGGCGGAGGCTTTCAGAGCAAAGATGTCCAGGTTGGACCAGCGTCCTGCGCCTCCGGGTAAGCATGACCAGACGGTGACGTCACTCTCCAACTGAGCTCACCAGTGTGCGTTCCAGGCAGCCGCCTCTTCTGTTGTCTGCTGGTCTCGTATCACAGCCCGGAGGACGAGGTTTTCCAGAGGTCGACCTGGCTCGTCACTCCACCTCCCTCTCGGAGGAGCTGCAGAACATTTTTTTGTTGGAGGGCCCCATCAGCGACGGACGCGCTGTTCGGGACCAATTTCAAGACAACGACAACGCATTCCATGGCTGCAGCAGCGTCTCTCCACTCTGCTACGCTGCCAGCCCCGCCCGTCAGACATCAGCTCCAAGAGCTAGGACTGTTGCAGAGTGCAGGCGTGTAACTAAAACTCCTTCCTACCGGAAACAAAAACCCGGAAACAAAGGTTCTGCATCGGTTTAATATGCATTTACTGTATATTGCAGACCGTAGGTATACACGACTTTCAATAACATAACAAAATATAATACTGATAGAAATATATTTCAATGTGTCCAGTTAACCATTGTTTTTTGTCTGTCCAAACAGGTCTCACTTGTAAATGAGTCTTCGAGGCTCGATGTGATTTATCTGTTTAAATAAAGGTTGAATGAATGACAGCTGTGATGAGAATAGATGGTTGATTTATTCATCATACTGTGCAATATATACGGGTATAATAATGACTGTCAAAACAGAGTCATGTTAACAGACATAGCAAATGTGACTTCAGAACTTAAAGGTCGATATCCTACTGATTATATCTTAATGGGAGGTGACTGGAACATGACTCCTGATGAGTGGTTGGATAGATGGCCTCCAAGATCTGGGAGACCTCAACATAACTGTATAATGAATGACTTTATGATAAACAATAATCTAAATGATATTTGGAGAGTACTGAACCCAAGGTCGGCAGCACGGTGGCGCAACTGGTAGAGCTGCTGCCTCTCAGCGAGCAGGTCCTTGGTTCAAACCCCGGTCCAGGGGCCTTTCTGGGTGGAGTTTGCATGTTCTCTCCGTGCATGCGTGGGTTTTCTCCGGGTACTCCGGTTTCCTCCCACAGTCCAAAAACATGCATGTTAGGCTGATTGGTAACTCTAAATTGTCCCTAGGTGTGAGTGAGAGAGTGAATGTTTGTTTGTCTCGTTTGTCTCTATGTGGCCCTGTGATGGACTTGCGACCCGTCCAGGGTGTACCCCGCCCCTCGCACAGTGATTGCTGGACATGGGCACCAGCGACCCCCGTGACCCAAAATGGAATAAGCGGGTAAAGAAAATGGATGGATGGATGGATGAACCCAAGGTCCCAAAACTTTTCATGGTTTAAGCCGAATGGGAGTTGTAAATCTAGGATTGACTATTGGTTGGGGAGCAATATTATATTAAATCACACTTCAAGAATTGAAACTTCAAAAGCTTCCCTCTCAGACCACTGTTTCATAGAACTGAATTTGGGACCTGTAGTTAAGAAATCACACAAAAAGGGTTACTGGAAATTCAATGCCAAACTGTTACAATGTCCCCGTGTCCATTACATCTGAAACAAACCCAAAGCATATTATAATAAAATTTAATTTATATATCAAGTGGAGCATTAAGGCCAGCCATAATGCTCTGCTTGTGAAAGTAAATCTGTTGGGCATCACTTTGACACTCAGACAATAATTCTAAGTGTCACAATGCCGGACAGGACAGTGGTGGTGGTGGTGGGGGGGGATAAAATAACAATGTGAGGAATATTGTAAAAAGATTAGAGAATTGATTAATGAAGTTGAAGTTAAAAACTCGATCATAGGAGACATTAATAAATGGGAATTTCTCAAGTTTAAAATAAGAGAATTTAGCATCAAATTTAGCAAAAACCTCAATTATGAGCAAAAAAGATATGAAAGTAATCTTTTAAAAGAAATACACCAATGCTGTATCAAACAAAATCTAAATAATGAAGAAAAAAATAATCTTATGGAATGTCAAAGATGTGTGGAGTTCAGCCTGCCCCGACAGAATGGGCATGTCAAGACATGTCCATCCTGTTGTCCATCCTGTGATATTCTGTTTGTTACATGCTCTGTTTGTAGGCCTCGAAGCCTTGGATAAGTAAAAACATGTGTAGAGCAACACGAACACTTACACACCCCATAAGCACGAATGTATATGACACACAACTACACAGGCTCACTAAGACGCACACACACACATGCTCACTAAGACGCACACACACACAGGCCAGTTTGAGAGGCACACACATGCAGGGAGAGAACAACAGAAGCAGAAAATGTTTTTCTTTTTAATAAAAATTACTAGTTTTAGATGAATAAGAAAGAAGTGTTTATAATAAATCAATAAACAAGTAGATGATCAAGTGATATTATAAACTTTGTGATTTTAAAATGTAATCTTTATGATTTTACAATGTAATCTGTTTTTAAACTTAGTCATGTTGTTGAAAGAGAACAACCGGTAGCGTCATGAATGTTCTAGAAGTTACAAGTAAGGGTATTACACAATGGGAAAGTCCCAGAACACAGCTCTGAGCAAATCAGAATAGGACAACTCAAGGGTGACTGTGCATTATTGAACAAAATACACCCAGATTTTAATATGCATTAGGAGTGACTGGCAAAATTTCATAAGAAGCCTGTAGAGTCGGACCAAGGTCCAGCCCAAAAGGGATGGATTAGCCTGATGGGGTGACTGGTCTGGAGATGTCAGTCAAAATCTCAGGCTATATAAACAAAAGTTTCAGTGAAAACTCTGCTGTTTTGGAGATCCACTTTACAAGCGATGGAGCTCAGGACAAGACCCGGAGAACCTCTGGACGAATTGTGGATTAATAGGGCAATTTTGGACGGTCTCTGCTGGAGGAGAACTAGGGTGAAATCCGTTGGAATAAGTTTCTTTTTTGGAACTATTCTTCAACCCATCAGCCCGGATTATCCCTAAATCCTTTTTCTTCAAATTCAACCAGATCGAGGACCAGGAACGGCCCACATCTGAGAGTGAGATGGGGAAATTTGCCTCTTACTAAATTCAGAAAACACAGTAAGAGGACGTTCCTCAAAATTAGTCCTTAATGAAACCTTATCCCAAATTATAGCAGTGGTGTATGAATTGACAAGCAGAAAAATCAACTGTGTTATAAACCTGGTTGCTCAGAGTTGTAGAAGGGTCTTCTTTGTGGTGAGGAATAATGTGCTGGGTCAGGTAGAGAGAGTAGGTAAACTCTGTGGGTTTTTGTGTTCCCAAGTGAGACCGGGCATGGCCGGCCAGACTGAAAGACGTCTGGGGCCGAGCAGAGAGGAGTCCAAGAGCCTGTCTCAAGCCCATCCACAGGGACAGAGATCTACCTTGTCTAGGAAAGGTCAACAACTAAAACAGGGACTAAAGAGTGAAAGTTATTCATCATGTAATCTCTTTGTAATCCAGTGTAATCATTATTGTGCTATACCACTGTTCCCTTGCAAAAGTTATTGATTAAAGCAAAGCAAAACGTAAAATTCTGGATTCTTATTTCAACCACCTCTTTTGTTCTTGGAAGTGGAAAACTTGGTTCAATGAAACAACAGAAACATGGTAGGTTCTAAACAGTTTTATTAGCTTTTGATTATAAAACAACATCCATGAGCCTTATGCCTAGGCTCTAAATAACGTCAGATCGTTTAACAATTGTAACGCTAAATCAGGAGATGAGCTACCGTTAACTTGCGCTCCCTCGTCTGCTAAACGTCCCCACTCCTGCTGCTAGGTCGGGCGAGGCACGAGGTGAAACTTTGGGTGTGGTGCAAGGATCGGAGGTAGTTAACAGTCTGGGTGAATCATCTCAACACAGCCTTAAAACTAAAACTGTCCTAGGAAATGGCTGTGGGTAATACCTGAGCTATAAGATTAGTTTTGAGACCCGTTGGAGGAGAGGCTGCGGTGAGGGCGTGGCACGTGTCCTGTGCCTACCTCACTCGGGAAAGCAAAACAGGAATTACAAACTAAATTAGATCAACTTTATTTAAACCATGCACAAGGTGCTTTTGTGAGATCTCGTGTAAAGTGGATCGAGGCAGGGGAAAATAACTCTTCTTATTTCTTTAACTTAGAACGTAACAGACAGCAGAGTAACTGTATCTCAAGTTTTTTAATAAATGGAAATTAATATAAAGATCCTAAAATATTAGATAAATAAGTTTTTAAGTTTTATTTTGAACTAAACTCAGCTAAGTACTCAGAAGAAGACTGCAAAAGTTTTTTTTTTATAACATTTCTACTTTGATACCAAAGATTGAGACTTCCTTCAAAGAAAATTGTGATGCTGAATTTAAAATGGAGGAGCTGGATTCTGTTATTATGAAAATTACCTCAAATAAATCCCCAGGATCTGATGGTCTCACTGTAAATTTTTACATATTTTTTTGGGACAGTATAAGGAAAATGCTTTTTAAAGCCCTATTGGATTGTATTGATAAAGAAGAATTGTCGTCAAGTATGAAACAAATCCTGATTGTTCTCATCCCAAAATCAGGCAAAGATAAAAGACGTTTAGATAACTTAAGACCTATTACCTTACTGAATACAGATTATAAAAAAAATTTCTGCTGCTATTGCGGCTAGGCTCAAGAAAGGAATTTCAGATATAATTAGTGAAACTCAATCAGGTTTTCTGAAAGGACGATTTATTCACAATAATATTAGACTTGTTTTAAACTTAATCGATTACAGTGACTTGATTGATGGAAATGGATTTATTCTTTTCTTAGATTTCTAAAAAGCATTCGACTCTGCGGAACATACATTTATCTTTAAAACACTTACTCATTTAGGATTTGGAGAAAAATTCAAGGATTTAATTAAGATACTGTATAAAGACATAAACAGCTGTGTAACCCTAAGTCATGGAACTGTAACAGATTCAGTATTAATAGAGGAATCCACCAGGGCTGTGGAAGCTCACCATTGTTATTCATAATGGTTGCAGAGATGTTGTACATCCTAATTAAAAACAGTGGAATAACCGGAATTGTTATAATGGGCAAGCAAATAATAATAAGTCAACTGGCTGACGATACAACCCTTTTCTTAAAAAATGAAGATCAAATTCCTTTAACACTTCAAACCATAGATCTGTTTTCTAAAGCCTCCGGACTTCGATTAAACATTAACAAATGTGAGCTGTTTTCCCTGAAGGACCATCCGACGCTATCACTGTGTAACATAAATGTTAAAAAAGAGGTAAAATACTTGGGAGTAGTGATAACAAAGGATAAAATGGTTTCTGATAAGGTGAATATTTGGAATAACATTGACAAATGTAAGTCGATTCTAAATAGGTGGTCACAGAGGGACGTTTCCATTTTTGGTAGGATTTTAGTAACTAAGATGGACAGTCTTTCCAGATTTATTTATCCAGCTTATTCCCTTCCTATATCAACCAAGATGATAAAGGCTATTAATACTTTAAATTTTAATTACATTTGGAAGAGAAAAAATCAATATATATGTAAAGATGACCTGATTAAAACTTACGAAGACGGTGGAGGGAATGCAATAGACTTTGAAATTATGAACAGTACCTTAAAACTTAAAGGGCTAAATTTTTTTCTAAATAATAGGGCTTTAGAGCGTGACATCACTTGTCCACGGCGCGGCGGCTGATGGGATAGCATCCGCCATTTTTAATGCCCTACATATTAACTGTCGAAAACAATCTTTCTCGCTGACTTTTTAAAAAAATCTTAGTAGGTTAAAACAGTTTAGTGATGGTCCGAAATTGCAGTGTTATTAGATGTAATGTCCGGTCACACGACTGGAATTGTAAAAAGATCGAAAACTGACTTTTTTTTATAGATTCTCCACCAGGAAACAACGCAAGGAGCTCATGTGTAGGACATAACAAAAAGGAGACGGTGAGACGTCCTGAAAACTTTCTCCAGCATCCCAAGATATCTGCTAGTTTGTTCCAGACATTCTGGTGAGTGTCTAAATTCAGTTTGTTGGTGTTGTGCCATAAATGTGTGCCATGATTTTGTCGGGGTGTTCTCATGTTTAGTTCATGTTCGTAGAAGTGGGTCAACCTGGTTTAGGTCGGGTTTATATTTTGCATATAACTTAGTCTGAGTTTAGACAGAGTGGACATCTGTGTTATTGTGAAATGAACTGTTTAAAGTTTCTAGTGTTGTCACTTTTACTTTAGTAATACTGATATGTGTTCTGATATGTCCTCTTCAATACAAACCTTCAGATGAAGTGAATGAAACTCCAGGAGAGGAGCTCAGTGAGGCTGCAGATGATGGAGAGGAGGAACATGAACCAGCAGCAAAAAGGTACAAATACAATTCGTGAACAAAAGAAGAGCAGAAATAAAACATCTGTTACAGGAAGCTCAGGTCAGAGCTGAATAAAAAACAGCTGGACAAATAATTTGTATAGTATTAAATATTATACAAGACTTCATTGCTTTGCCGTCTTGTTGTCATTGTTTAAAACATTTTTTCCGCCAGCATTAAAAAAAAACCTCACAATTTCAATGGTTCTACAAACACTAATGCATCCTGTTCAGCATCTTTGCCATCTTTTTAAGGTGTCACATAAAACTCTGTCTAATACCTGTGTCTTTCTTTTCTTTCCAAGGGATGGACGTCCATCAGACAAGCTCATAACAGAAAGCTGTGGCCTTCTCTCCAGATAACGTCCCCGTCTCCCGGGGACGTTGTTATGACAGAGGCTTTGATATTAAAGACAGTGTGGGAGTCAAGGTCAAGGTTCTTTATTGGCATTCACATCACATGTTGTACATGAGGTGGAACAAAACTGTGTACACAGGGTCCCAGTTACATCCAACAAAAGTATAAATGAATGATGTGCTGAGGTTCAAATCCCATCATTCACTAAATGGAGATGTGAACTTGATGCTAAGGATGTTGAACACACACGAGCACACCTTAGAATTCATGTGGAAAGAGTGATTGGTTGCATGAGAAACAAATACACAATGTAACACAGAAATATACCAGTTAACTATACTGGTGCTTACATGTAAATATACCAGT
>NC_056511.1:29275489-29281881 GCF_014905685.2 Nematolebias whitei | reverse complement strand
GTGCTTACATGTAAATATACCAGTTAACTATACTGGTGCTTACATGTGAGGGTGAAGAGGTGACACTTCTTAACATTGTGTGTGTGCTGTAGTTTAGTAAACATTTGTTCTAATGTGGTTGTAAACGTAATGCTAATGAAACCTGCACATGCTGCTCCTGATATATGTAAAATGTAGATTGGAGAAAAAAAAAAATTTGCTGCACTCATTGATTTGAAATATATTTACAGTTGAATAATAACATAAGTGGTTGTTTTTTCTCATTTAATAAAAATTCATGTGGTAAACATTCATGAAACATTTGATTCATCACTTCAGGGAACATGTAAACATGATGAACTTGATCACATTTGTAGTAAATATTTGATGTATTAACATGTTTCAGGTAAGAAATAAACATGTAATGAAACATCCTATTTTGAAGTAAACATTTTATGTAATTAAATGTTTCTAGTAACAAATGTGATGAACATTGTGTGAGGTAATACATTTCATAGAAAATTGCTATACAAAATGTTCAAATATAAGTTAACAGCATGATTTACATATTTATGTCTCCCTTGACGCTGCAGTACAAACGTGCTCTGAGAAATATGTTTAAGAAGCTTCGTGCTTTCTGGAGACGAGCTTCACACAATTCCTGTTCTGGAGACACACGGACGACAGCCATGATTCACACTCCCATTTTGTTTGCACTGAGTAGACAGTGTTGCTCAGCATGACCCACGGTGTTCTGGTGGCTCAGAGTCTGAGAGTGCACAACCTGTGAACACAATTAAAATGATGAATGAAAAGACAGAAACATCAATTATAATATATCTATATTTTAATACATATATATATATATATATATATATATGTATACACATATTTATATATATATATATATATATATATACAGTATACACACACATGTATATATACATATATATATATATATATATATATATATATATATATACACATATATATATATATATATGTACATATATATATATATATCTATACATGTACATATATATATACATATATATATATATATATATATACATATGTATAGAATAAAGTAATCTAATCAAGATTTGAAGTCAACATGTGATTAGATGAGCTCAAGTCATTAAAAATAAGGTAATTAACCATTTCAACTTGGAGCTTTGTAAATCAGTTAAAAACATACTTTAAAAGTCAAGTGTTCACAATTTTTTTTATATAACATACAGAAGGTTGATTGATTCTAAAATAATGCACATTAATAATTTATGTAAAATTAAGGAGCCAAGAACAACGTACCTTTTGTTCAAACCACAACATATTCTCAATCCGGGGTTTTAAAAATGTCCAAATCATCCACCCAGCCCTTCATAGATTGGACCAGCGCTTCCAGTAACTTGTAATTCTTTAAATTATTTGCGGTGACACACACCAGGTCTGCTGGGAATGTCAGTGGAGGTAAATATTACTCTGGTCTCTGCTCCTTTTTTATTTTTTCACAGGGGCGACATTTCCAATTTTACCTATTTTTTCCAAGTACCGTTTAATCATCGGGGAGAAGTTTGTCACGATATAGTCCACTTTGTTTTGAGCTGCTTTTCAGCGTTATGAAGGAGGATACAGCGGTGACACCACAGACAAACACCGGAGGTTTTTTTTTTCTGAGTACTGTCAACATGGCGAGAAGGGGTTCTCTGCAGACCAAAAGTGGGCGTTTCTGGCGAATAGGCGTTTATGGGCGGCAAACACTGATTGGCTAACAGTATTTAATAGGCGTTTATCAGCGGCGAACACTGATTGGCTGTGGGTAACCCTCAAAGTCACGAGAATTATTGATGAGGTAACGTTTCTTTGCGATGTTTGACAAAGAAATATGATTTATTGTACTTATAAAGCATGTTACTGTCATAGCTCTGCTCTCTGTCAGCTCCTCTGTCATGCTGCACACTCAGTAATCACTCAACTCATGTCACCTGTCACCACTCATTATCCCACAGCTCCACCACCTGGTCCAGTCAGTACTTAAGTTCACTCATTCCTCTCAGTCTGGGCCAGATTCTCTATCCTGTCTCATCAGCAGTAGACTTTCCAGCATTCCATTGATTGACTCATCACGTTCATGACCCTTGCCTTGACCACGACCACGCTTTTGCCTCAGCCCTCGTCTGCTTTTGCTCATCTGATCAGGTACCGACTCATGCTCTTGTTTTTTTACTCTCTTTTTGGATCACGTACTGGATACTTCTGCTGAACAACTGACTTCACGGTATGAACTCTGCTTTTCCCTTCTGACTGTTTTTTTTTTGGATCACGGATTAAAGGTCAAGCTCATTCTGTATCACGGACTTATCCTTACCCCTGAATCTGATTCCCACAGATTCATTTCCCCTATTAGTCTTTTTCCCCCTGCATCTACTAACCTTTATCTTTTAGTTGCAAGCCTGTTGGACTCCGTTCCAGTGGACCTTAACATCAGTTCTACTTCTACTGGCAGCCCGCCACTACAACACTACCCAATCACGAACTACCAATCAGAAGATCGGAACCAGCCCAGAACCGGACCTACTCCAGAGTTTTACTTTATTTCACAATAAATCTTTTAACCCTCTCAGTGGTTGTTGTTGTTGTTTGCGATCCGGCCTCTGGTTCATGACAGTTACGTTTTCACTTATGCATATTATTGAAGTACGTTTATTGTAGGTCACGATAGTTTCGACCATTCTCTCGTTGTTGTCGTGCTTTAGAAGTTTAGCTCATGTGAAAACATGGTGGGAGTTCCCACGCAGGTAACGCACTGAGGTAAAGTGAGCCTCACTCGGCTCCAGCAGCTCTCACTGTGCACGGTTACAACGACTGTGTGTTGCTTTTCAAAATAAAAGCTGAAAATAAAAGTTCTTAATACTTGAAAAATAAATATTTAAAAGCTGTGTATAACTGAAAAATATGAAAAACAAATAAAAGTTGTTAATTATATTTATGTCTTTCTGCCATGTCAGGAACCACTCTCACTTCAGGTTGACTCTAGAAGACCCCAAGATGTTGCTCAACAATGTTAACCAACATCTGATGTTGACTTTCAAAATAAACGAAGAAGCCTGAAGTATTTCAGGCTCAGCACAGAAAACCTTATGTAATTTCTATCTGCTTAAGCTGTGGGGAAGAATTTAAAGATTGTGGTGCAGGTTTCTGGGGCAGCGGCAGAAGAGGAGAGCTGAGGGCCTTCTACAGTGAAGCCATTACTCCTGGGTACTGCACCCACTTTGTGCCATGGATGCAGAGTTAGTAGTCCAGCTTTTGTACTGTGATGCCCACACATTACAATAAGTAACAACTAGCAACACCCTAACTGTACTATGGTTTGTGTTTCCAACAGATGCTACGATGACTTCTAAAAATGGATGTCCCTATAAACACATTAAAAAATTCAATGATGCATCAAATGTTGTCTGAGTATGTTTTAAGGTAATAACAAATGTGAAATCTAGAAAACAAAGAGAATTCCTGAATCTGTCTTGTGTGCTTTGATGTGTACATAAGTTTATTGGAGGTCCTGAAACAACTTTTCTGAGAACACAAAGATTTTTATTTTACCTTTGGCCAAGATATCAGTTTGAAATCAGGCTGCTTACTGCAAAACCAAGAGTTTTTTTAAGACGGTCTTCATTTGTATTGTTTTGTCGACTAAGTTAAATTTAATTTCTAGAATATGGGTAAATCTGATCTCATCATGCAGCATAAGCAACTGGGTATAGGTGTGAGGGCCAAAAGTCTGGTTATGTACTGACTCCTAAATGTGCTTGTTTTCTACTGAAACATGGAGTAGGTTGACCTTTAAAATGTGAGACAGCTGAGGAAGTTAACCAGTAAACAGAAATACCTGCTCCAGTTGCAGAAATCTTACAGAAACTGACAATCATTCATCTGCAGTGACTGCAGGTTGAACAAGAAAATGTGAAGTTAAAGGAAACATCCTTAGTCCCAAGGCCAGTTTAAGTATCATTTATATTTTTCTTTGTTTATGAATCGATTGTAACTTTTTTCACATTTTTCAACAACCAAAATGGAATTTGTTTTTTAATGTTACGGCTTGGTATTAAAAAAAACCCTAACATTTAGCTCTCCCCACTACCCAGTTATGTTGCTCTTATTTTGAAATGTAACCGGAAGTTCTGCGTTAAGAGAGGCGGAAAAAGAAGTTATGGAGACGCCGCGGCAGTATACTGGAGCAATGTCGAACCGAGACGCCGCCAGTGTTGAACCTGAGACGCCGCTAATGTCGAACCGGTTAACACCATAGACATAATATGCCTGTGGTTAACACAATCTGCCAATAACTCCTTGTTTTTAGACATAATGTGTCTGTGGTTACGGCATTTTATCGTTCAGCCTTTTTTTCTATCGTCCAATCAGATGTGGCTGGCCAGACACGCCTATTTTTTATCGTCCAATCAAATATGACCGGCCAGACACGCCTATTTTTCTATCGTCCAATCATATGCGGCCGGCCAGACACGCCCATTTTCATATAGTCCAATCAGATATGACCGCCTAGATACGCCTACTTTCCTATAGTCCAATCAGATATGATCGCCCAGATACGCCTTCCGAATTTGCCTGCAGAGATACCTACTTGAACATGGCGGTAAAGACGGGAACGCCCCGCCCCCAACGCAGTGACGTATGTTCCAAAGCTCTATAATCTCTCAATTTGGTTATATATACCCAATTTGGTATTTAATAAGATAGGGGGACTTCATTTTCTCTTACAATGTGATTTTGAGTTTAGCAGATTGCCTGTGAAACTTTCAGATTTTCATAAACAGGTTCTTCTTTACTGGAAACTCATTTTCAGCCATATTGTCACACCACACAATACACCAGTGTGGAACAATAGGTACATTTTGATTAATAAAAAATCTATATTTATTGAGGAATGGTGTTCTAAAGACGTGTGGGCTGTGCCTCATTTTATGGACAATGAAGGAAACATTTTACAATAACAAGAGTTCTGTAAAAAATTTCAGATCCATTGTGATGAGATTAAATATAACCAAATTTTAAAGGCTATTCCAGTCTCTCTTAGGGCTATGGTGAGACAAGATATTATATTCTCTGATATTTCCCCTGGTCTGAAACAACTCTGTATTGATGGGGTTACTTTCTCTGACTATCAATGTAACAATAAATTTTTGCAAAACAAACTACTGCATCACTACTCTCCTCACTTAATTAGGAGAGAATATATTCTAAAGGACTTTAGTAAAGAAGACATAAAAAAGATCAGAACTAATTTTATATAATTTCCGGTCCCTCCTAAAGCCAAAGAAATTCAATTTAAAATCTTAAATAGAATTTATCCTACTAAGGAATTTCTAAGGACAAATTTAAAATGGACACTGGGAATTGTGTTTTCTGTGAGAACCTGGAACATCTTTTCTTTGATTGCATGATAGTTCAGCAATTTTGGCTTGATTTTAAAATGTGGATCCAATCCAAAGGGATTCAGCTACTTACTCTCACTTTAAAAGAAATCAAATTTGGATTAATTAATAAGATTGGAAATAATGAATATGCTATCAGTAATTTGATTATATTAGCTAAACATTATGTTCATAAATGTCGTTTTTTCAAATGTAAACCTAATGTGAACCACTGGAAGAATGAGCTAAAGTCCTATGCAAAATCATTAAAATATGTAAAAGGAAAAAATGCTGGCAAATTTCTTAGTTCTATTTCATATAGGCTTCGCCCTTTAAGGCTGTCGCTGATGGGTTTTATCCCGATATGCGGAGCATTACATTGAAAAATTTAGTCCACGCCCACCTCCTGTGTGGGCCCCGCCCGGTCCGTATAAATTACGTTAAGAGCGGGTAATCGGCTCCTATTTTTCTTCAGCGAGCTAATAGCACTGTCATAAGAACGAAGAAGGAAAGTTGTGTAGATGACCAACCTTTGTTAAGAATGCTTGGCCCGTCACGTCGACCTCCGGTCATCCCGGTGAGCTCTCATCCCCGAGGAGAAGCTGACGAGCAGTTTGTTTCAAGGTAAGCGCCGAGGAGTATTTCTCAGTGACAGGTCTACACACTGGACAATAACATCTTGTAATTTTCCTCTTATCGCCGACCCTCGGAGCGAATCGGATTGTTCCTCAGGGACAGGCGGCGTTCAGCTGCAGCCCCCGCTGCTCATTCCCTCCTAGAGAGCGTAGTGTCGGTGGAGGGGGCTGAGCGAATGCTCACCTCATCCCACCTCGTTTCACATTGGCGATCACACCGCTCCCAGCCGACGGCGCCCTCTGGGGTTGCCCGGCGTAATCCAGGAGGCGGCTGACATTAAGGGACACTTTTTTACGTCCCGCGCCTTTCCTGCCAGTTCGGATGATCCGGCGGGAAGGTTTTTTT
>NC_056511.1:29267056-29275389 GCF_014905685.2 Nematolebias whitei | reverse complement strand
GTGCTGGAAAATCCACATTTAGTACAGACATCTAGATACGACAAAAACACGACATCTTAGAGTCTCACACTTCATGAAGAAAACTCAGAGACATAGGAGGATCGGTCTCTGAGCAACCCAGGGTATGCCCTGAGTACTTGTGATTGTAACAATATTGTATGACATGTGTACTAACCATTTTTCTCTTATCTTTTAATTGCAGTCTTGATTTAGAGCGCATCCATTTATTTACTTAGCTTGAAAGTATTAAGTATATTCAGTTTGTAACGTTAAAAAGAAATACCTATAATCAATTATAAGCAGTATATTAACAGAGTGTTATTTTGTATTCATTTTGTGTTAAAGGAACGGCTTGACTGGCTGTCTGCTGTGGAGGTCGCTGTGCGAGACATCTTCATTAATTGAGTATAGTTTCAGTTTACAAGATCAAAATGAGGTGGTCATCAAAGTACGTTGTGATAGGGATAGGTGCTTTGTCATCCATAGTGTTGTCACTCATTTTCTCTTTTGAATATTTCTGCATCATTCCCGGTTTACCAGAGTGTGAGCAGACTGGTGAAACAGGCAGGGTGAGAAGGAGTGTGACACCACACACAGTCATGAAAGATGCGTATGGCCTTCCGGTGCTGAAAGTAGAGTATCCCAAAGACACCACCACTACCCTAAGCCTGCCAATCTGTGACATGTTTTATTGTACGGATTACCGTATTGCGAATGCAGCCTTTTATATTTGTCCATGTCCCAATCCATCCAAATGTTTCTGGTGTCCTGAGTGGAATTATGTCACGTTGTATTCGGGATCATGGAAACCTGATATGTCTGGACATCTGACTAATTACAGAGATTGGTGGAGGGCACATGCCACCTTGGCAAAAAATAACAGACACTTGTTATTGTCCTTTGAGTATGTTCGAACTTGGAATAAGTTAACCAGCACAAAGCGTGAGATGATCTACACCTTGGTGACGGAACCCATTTATGTGCTTGTAGCCGCAGATGTCACTGGCAAGGACCCTTTCCGGGTGTTACAACTTGCTCTTACAGAGTTGCCAGCCCAAGACCCAACTCCTCCTCCGAGCCAGGAGTCATCGCTTCCAATGCCTATGCGAATTGATAGTGTTGACTATACCAGCTTAACCCCTGTGGATGTGATTGCTATGTCCACTGGCTATACTGACTCTAACATTTGGTTAGCTTGGCTCGCTGAGGCTGCTAGACAGGCTTCTTTGTCTGAATGTGTAGCTTGTGCTGCAGCTCGACCAAATTTGTACACCCAGCCAGCTCCATTACACCTAGAGGATGCTTGGGGATTTCATTGCATGTTAAGTTTGACTATGAGAAAATATACTAAGAATTGCACTACCTTAGCTCAGCTATTCCCAATTATTTCTAATATAACCAAATTAGGCTCGTTTGCTCCGGTAGAACGATTTGACTATTACTGTTTTAATTATACCTCAACTGCAAATAAAAGAGTTGCCTTAGGACAAATTCAGAATGAATGGTGTAATATCACGCAACAAAATATCTCTGACAACACTCGTGTGGGTAAGGTGGCTCGCGCTGACCTGTATTATTATTGTGGTGGTAGACGTTTACTAACACATATCCCTCAGGATTCTGTGGGATTGTGTGCATTGGTACGCTTAGCTGCATCGTTAACCTTGATTGGCCCTCGTTTGGAAGTTTTAAATGACACCTCCATCTCTCCCATTAGGAAGAGACGTTCAACTCATAATTTTGACCCCACTGTGGGCTCTACTACTTATATTGATGCCATAGGAATCCCTAGGGGAGTTCCTGATGAGCACAAATTAGTAGATCAGATTGCGACAGGTTTTGAAAATTTACCTGTTGTTTCAGCATATTTCCCAATTACACCAAATAAAAATGTTGACCGAATAAATTACATACATTACAATGTCATGCGTCTGTCCAACCTTACCAGAGACGCTGTTGAGGGCTTAGCGGAGCAACTAGCTCCGACTTCTCTGATGGCTGTGCAAAACAGAATGGCGCTTGATATGCTTTTAGCTGAGAAAGGAGGTGTGTGTAGCATGTTTGGTGACCTGTGTTGTAGTTTTATTCCTAATAACACTGCCCCTGATGGAAAAGTGACCCGTGCACTTGAAGGTTTGAGAACGTTGTCAAATGAGATGAAATCTCACTCTGGTGTAGATAATCCTCTTGATGAATGGCTCTTCAAAGTGTTTGGCCCCTGGAAGCAGATGATTGTGTCCATGTTAATGTCCATTGCAGTATTTGCAGCTACTTTAATCACATGTGGATGTTGTTGTATTCCCTGCCTGAGATCTCTGTCAGTACGACTTATCACTTCCACTTTAGAGAAGCGTGACCCTGAGATAGCTCGTCAGCTCCTAATGCGCAGAGGATATGAACTTTCTGATTTTGAGATTCAACCACTTCGGCGCAGAGAAGCATATTCTTCCTAATGATGTCGACCTCTTTTATGAGGTCGAAAGGGGGAATTGTTGTGGAATAATATTTTGTTCCTTTTGAATCTGACTCCCATTTCTTATTTTATTTTGAAATTGACCCACTTCCTGTTTTACTTTGAAGAGGTTCTCACAGATTGATTCCATTTCCTGTTTATATAATGTAACACGATGTAAACCACTTCTGATTGGATTGGATTCTGACCAATCAGATCGTAGACAGACTCAAAGCGCGCTGAAAAGTTAGTTTTTCTGTGTGAAGGAACGCCCTGTTTTTCTGAGACAAAGAGAAGTGAAGAGTCCTGTCCTGGTGTGTGTGAGAGAGAGACGCAGCCAGCCAGGAGCAGTTTGGAGCAGAAAGACAATGCAGGTTGTATTGTAAAGATTAAGAGATGCATCCAGATTTTAATATGTTAAAATAACGACTGCATTTAACTAACCCACTGTTTATACTTGTGAATCTGTGACAACTTTTTTATTTCTGAGTTACTTTACTTATTAAATATTCATAAACTGAAGGTGCGTGTGTAGTATCTGATGTGCAATGATTTGACTTCCTGCAGGATTGAAGCGGTAACTACAGAACTCGGGTGGAGAAAGAACATAAAACACAACACTATTTTGAGATATCTTGATAATCAAAAGTGTGTTTAGTTCATACCATGTCTAAATGTTGAAGTAAACCACTCATTTAAATCAACTGTGAAACAATATTAATGATTTTTAAACCTCATTAGACTTGGATTATACAAGTAAATGTCTATTTACGAAGTAAGTGTGCATTCACTCTTCTATCTGTGTGAGGAGTGGACCTGATGTCGGTCGAAAGTCAGAGACAAGTTATGAGAACGAAGTGCCTTGTTTTTAAAACTCTTAGACAATAAATAAGAACTGGCTGGCACCTGCTTTCTCTCACTTCTTCAAAATATTTCTCTGTCTGTACTAACCGTTCTTAAAACATTTCTGCTGTCTGTTTACTTCTAATAACCCTCTGACATCACTAAAACTACACCTCTGCTGGTTGTTTCAACCAGAGCCCTATAAAGAGAGAGTTGCGACACTCCCATAGACTCCCATAGAAAGAATGGAATGTAGAAGTCACATAGGTCATGCAGCGGTAAAAAGTTCCAAACAGCAGCGGTTCAGCATTGAACGTAGTTCATTCTCCGTGTTTTCTCCGATAAGCTGATTAAAATACGACACTTTTTTGCCATTGTGAAGCGTTATCTGACTGTTCTGTACCACAATTTATCAACATTAATACTTCATGTCGCCAGTTTTAGTTAATGAAACATGTTAAATTACTAGTTGTGTTTTAACTGCAGCTGCTCTGCAACATGATGGTTTAAACGGGTCTATTTCTAATTCAACTTTTTAAAATATCTATTACTGCTTAAATTTTGAAAGGTGGTCTTTTTTTTAATTTATGGTAATTCCAGTTACTGAACTCAACTAGAAAATATTTGGCCTTTTTTGTTCTGAGAGATTCGTTCAACCTTTATTTAGACAGGTAAATCCCATTGAACCTCGAGGACTCATTTACAAGAGAGACCTGATTTCAACAAAGAATGATGACAACATGACAACAAGATTGACGTAATTTAATTAAAGTTATAGATCATTTGTCGAAGACTGCAGCATAAATTGTGACATTATCATTAAAGAAAAACGTGATTGTGGAGATGAGTCAACTTTTTTCATGTTTCCCAAGTAATCCAGAGGAGAATGACTTGAGTGAACTGAATGTTGCATTCAAAGTATCACAAAGGTACAAGATCTCATTTTCTGTCTTCCAAATCAATAACAGCTTAATCAAGATGTTTGAATAAAATTACTTTAACACCATGTTGTATAATGTCATCTTTTTTGCTATGCTCTGACATGAAATATTTCTCTGTGTATGGTAAAAAAACTACAAAATCATGATGTACGTCATATAAGTTTATGATGTGCATAACTCCTTGTACAAGAGGACCAGAGACTACTGTTATCTTGCCAGAACAGATCACATTCAGCTGGGGCAGTGGGCGAAAAAAACAAGACCATGCCAGACCACGCCCAGTAGCACCGACTGACTCAGAACAACATCATGATAAGGACATCCCAATGTAACTGATAAGGCTGTATTTAAACGAAGCAAATACATTTGTAACTCAGACGTGTTAGATGGATGTAAGGTGCATGTGAGACGTCTCCCTTTCCAGCGCTGTGAAGGTAAAATAAATCTTTGTCTGAATTCAGAACCACTTCTCAGGCTGTGTTTTTGACTCTGTCTTCCTTCCACTGAACGATCTCGAGTTGAGGCAGTTTTTGAGCTAAGTGTTTGAAAGTTGGTTCTCATAGTTTGAAAGACCTCAACAATTTGGTGGAGGATGTGGGTAGTGGAAATGAAGACAGGAGTAATTGTTAAATGTGAATTGAATCCAGGTGGACGGACTCTGTGCACCTGTACTAGCCGGCTAAAAACAAGAGGAATTTTCCTCACAGTGTGGGTGTGCTGCGTCAGTTTATCTGCTAAAATTAACAGCCTTGATTGTGGTGATTTGGTTGTTTTAAGAAGTTGATATTGCTTAAAGAGAGAGAAATAGTTTGTGTGAGTCAGCAGACAGATCTGGAGTCGGGAGAATGGCATACCCCACTTTCTACCGGACGCGGGGAGAGATGATTGCTGGGTTTTTATTGAGTTTCCCCGTGACATGACTCATCACAAATAATAAGAAAGCTGACTACAGTGAGAAATAATAAGAGAAAGCACTGAGTCCCTCAGAGACCCATACATGGTGATGAGAGGACTAAAGATTAAAACAACGTTGTCTCATATTAAGAGGTAATTTACACTATTGGCCGTGTTATTTGTCTATTCTGGTCTCTTGTTTGTCAGTGGGTGGCGTGGTCCAGACAACAAGGTGATTCGTGTTTATGTGTTGTCCATGATTCAGGTCTGTTTGTTTTGTTGACTTGACTGTCAGAGCATAACTGATCGTCCACCGCCGTGTGGACTTGAGTGTTTTACTCACAGTCGTGTGAGAAGCTGAAATTGTGATTTTGAACTCTAGAGAAAATTAAGGCGCGCCGGACGAGCGATTGTGTTTTGTTTTTATGAGACCGCTCCATGTGAAAACAGCTGTGTTCTGTGAGTGGAGCGGGGTTGCCAGGTCTCAAGATAAGATAACTCTTACGCAACTAGTGCGATGGTCGTGTCTTTTCACTTGGCAACAAAGTGTGTGTGTGTGTGTGTGTTTGTGTAAATGTTTGTATGTGTGTGTGTGTGTTCATTGTGAGAATGTGAATTTTGACAAAGACTTTTATTTTATTTTGTGAAAACGTGAATTTTGACAAAGACTGTTTGCACAACAGGAAGCTGTTAGGATGGACGAAGAATTTGACAAACAAATACATGACAGCCAATGGGGAACTGGTCCGTGGGTGACTTTACAGGCACAGGTTGACACAGAGTGTCCGCGGGGTCTTGAAAGTTATTAAAAGTTGATAAATCAAATTTGGGAAAATTAAGGGTCTTGAAAAGTATTAAAAAGTCTTGAAAGCGATTTGATGAGGTATTATTTTTTTTGCTGTTATTCTAGCTTTAAATAATTTGACAGCAAAAAGTATGTATGACTAATATTTGTTTTCCTCACCGCGGAGGATTCGGAAACTGCTTCGCACAAATTTAGAGTGTCAGGTTACAACAGCCTTAACGGCTAGGCCTATCTTGTGCGCATGCGCGGCTGCTTTGAGTCTGTGTGTTCGAGTAAGTTGCCGCGAGACCGTGAGAACAATGGGTAAATGCAAGTTTTCGGACTCCTGGTTGGAGATGCCTGATTTTCAAGAATGGCTGAGGCCTGTCGCCGAGAATAACCGCGAGGCTTATTGTACATTTTGTAAAAAAAAGATGAGCGTAGCCTCGATGGGCATAAACGCCTTGAAGTCCCATATGACTGGAGCTAACCACAAAAGTGCAGCTAGCCGCAAAACGCAGATGTCTATCAGCAGTTTCTGTGCTCCACCAGCGACAGCGCTTCCAGCTAACCGTGTGCCTGAACCAACCAAAGCTCCCTTGACACTGTCTTCTGCCTCTCCGTCTGCCGACATCAATGTGACCATGGGCAGCACACCAACACTGCGTGCAGAGGTGATCTGGTGTCTCCACACTGCGGTGAATCACCATTCTCTAAATTCCAACGAAGGCATATCGGACATTTTTAAATCAATGTTTCCAGATTCGGATATAGCCAGAACATTCACTTGTGGCAAGGACAAAACGGGTTACATCTTGCGATTCGGGCTTGCACAGTTTTTTAAGCAGGAGCTCGTTGACAGTATTAACAAAGCTGGCCCATTTGTGTTGATGTTTGACGAGTCTCTGAACCAGTCAACTAAAAAGAAACAGCTCGATGTGCACATTCGTTTTTGGAATGAAGACTGCGTTCAATCCAGGTATCTGGGCTCTCAATTCCTGGGACATGGAACAGCGGAGGACTTGTTGCATCACATTAAAGTAAGTGAATCTTTTTGTTTACTACTATTTAATCTTTTCTTTGTGTATGTTGATATTAAATAAAGCATATTACAGTACATTTTTATATATGAAAAGTACTCAAATAGAATATTCCTTTAAATCAATGAAGAATTGTGTGTGTGTGCAGCAGCGGGTTGATGTGTTCCTGCACTCAGCAATCGGCAAGTCTCACCCTGAGCTCTCAAGGTTCTGTCAGATCCTCCTACTACTCTCCCATGGACAGGCCACAGTGGAGCGTGGATTCTCAGTTAACAAGCAGGTCGAAACCTGCAACATACACGAAGAGACGATGGAGGCTCTGAGGTTGATCTGCGACAAGGTCAGTGTCTGTGGGGGTGTTCTGCAGGTACCTCTGACCAAGGAGCTGCTGGCTTCTGTTGCCTCTGCAAGGTCAAAGTACAGGATTTACCTGGAACAGCAACGAAAGAAGAAAGAAACTTCCACACAGAGCCTTAAGAGGAAAGCAGCTGGAGCTGAGTTTGAAGAGCTGAAAAAAAAGAGAAAACTTCTACAAGAGGTGTGCGATTCTCTGCAAAAAGATGCAGATCAGTTGGCAGAGCAGGCAGAGGGAAAGTCAGGTTCTTTAATGGTCCAACTGATCACCAAGTCCAATGTCTTGAGAAGGAGACGTAAAGAAAAACTCAGTGAGCTGGTGCAAACTGAAGAGTTGCTGGAATGCAAAGCAACTGCACTGAGGCACATGTAATGATTACTGTGTTTATTTCTTATTCGCCATTGTTCAACCAAGTTACTTTAAAATAACTACGAGTCTTGTTGTAACCTAAGCTATATTTTCTTAAACCTAGTCGTGGTTCAGTTTCTTCTTTTGAATTTTTTTCTATCCACTGTATCTCAGTTCTGTTGTAGGTTTGAGATTCACGGATTTAATTGAAAACAACAGCAGTTTTGTAAATCAAAGATTTGTTGCTTAATAAAACAAAGTGACGATAAGGTCTTGAATTTATTTTGGAAGGTCTTGAAAAAGTCTTGAAAAGGTATTGAAATTAACTTCATTATTCCTGCATATACCCTGTGACAATTTAGTAACATACCTAACGGAACATTACGACAATGACTAGAAAAAGGGAGTGTTTGTTAAATATGTGTGTGGAAAAGATAACATTGAATGAGTGAGTAAAATATCTAGTTGTGGGGAATATTTGTTATAATGTAGTTTTTGTTGACAGCACAACAGAGAATAACAAATGAGACTAATTGAACATGTTGTGGAATTTGTGACCTAGTTTAGTTTATTATTTTTTGAATATGTAAAGAGAAAGGAAATGTGTGTGTGTGTGTATGTATGTATGTATGTATGTATGTATGTATGCATGCATGCATGCATGTATGTATATATA
>NC_056511.1:29264621-29266956 GCF_014905685.2 Nematolebias whitei | reverse complement strand
GTGTTGACCTTCGCCTGCGTGAGCGTGACCGTGAACAGAGTCGAGGCAAGGCCACAGCCATGTCCAGAACCAGACATCACCTTGTGGATCATGAACCTAAAACGGAACAAACCAAGAGCCCTCAGGATCCTCTGTATGCTACGGAACCCATGCAACTAGGAAGAAGTCGTCTGACCACCCAGGAACGAGAACGTCGGAGGAGGTACCATCTCTGTTTTT
The DNA here is from genome assembly GCF_014905685.2 of Nematolebias whitei. Classification (NCBI taxonomy): domain Eukaryota; kingdom Metazoa; phylum Chordata; class Actinopteri; order Cyprinodontiformes; family Rivulidae; genus Nematolebias; species Nematolebias whitei. The sequence goes on along the minus strand of NC_056511.1, from coordinate 29,266,737 downwards.
ATTGTGGTCAAGGCGGTCATGTTTGTCATCATTGTCCAGTAAAAGACCAGGCTCAGCAGGAGAAGAGAGGCTCCTGTTGAGTCTTAGTCATAAGATCAAGTCCTCTCCACCTATCATGTCCAAGTCCAAGGTCAAGTTCATAATAAAGGGTGGTCAACCCGTCATCGTCTCAGCTTTTATTGATTCGGGGGCCGACACGGAATTCATTGATAAAACCTTTGCCAAATCCATAGATCTGACCATTGTTCCATCACCTAACAACCATAAGGTCCTCGCTTTAGATGGTCATCCTTTAAGTCAATCTAGTCTTGAAACTGTTCCAGTCACCATGGTGTCGGCCAACAACCATTCGGAACTGATCAGATTCATTGTTATTGATTCACCCCAACTCCCAGTGGTTTTAGGTTCCACTTGGTTACGCAAACACAACCCCCAAATCGATGGGAGGAACCAAGAGATTGTAGGATGGGCTAATGAGTGTTATTCTACATGTATTCAGAGCCAACCCAGTTCACCAGCCCTTGTCACAGCCAATGAGGAGACCTATCCTAATCTAAGTCAGGTACCTAAAGAGTACCATGATTTGAAAGAGGTCTTTAATAAATCAAAAGCTACGTCCCTTCCGCCACATCGTCCATACGATTGTGGTATTGACCTGATCCCAGGTTCTACCCCCCCTCGGGGTAGATTATATTCTTTGTCTGGTCCCGAGCAAGAGTCCATGAGGAAATATATAACAGAGTCCCTCCAAGCTGGTATCATTAGACCTTCAGCATCCCCCGCTGGTGCAGGTTTTTTCTTTGTAGGGAAGAAAGATGGGTCACTTCGTCCATGCATTGACTATAGAGAACTTAACAAAATAACCATAAAGAACAAGTATCCTCTGCCCCTCATGAACTCTGCTTTTGATATAATCCAAAATGCTAAGATATTCACCAAACTGGATCTTCGCAACGCTTACCATTTGGTCAGGATACGGCGGGGAGATGAATGGAAGACGGCTTTTAATACCGCAGATGGCCATTATGAATATCTTGTTATGCCATTCGGCCTCACCAACGCTCCTGCCGTTTTCCAAGCCCTGGTTAATGATGTCCTTCGTGACATGATTAACATTTACGCTTTTGTTTACCTTGATGACATACTTATCTTTTCACAAGATAGCATTTCTCACCGTCGCCATGTCAGAGCTGTCTTAACCCGCCTTTTACAGAACAACTTGTTTGTCAAGGCAGAGAAGTGTGCTTTCCACCAAGTGTCCACCTCATTCCTTGGGTTCAACATTTCTCCAGGTCAAGTATCCATGGAACCCGGGAAGGTATCAGCGGTGGTGGATTGGCCCAAGCCCAAGGATCGTAAACAGCTGCAAAGGTTTCTCGGTTTTGCAAATTTTTATAGGAGGTTCATTAAGAACTACAGTTCAGTTGCAGCTCCTCTTCATTTTCTCACCTCATCTAAGACCAAGTTCATCTGGGACTCCGTTGCCAACCAATCATTCCAGAAGCTCAAAACATTGTTTTCCTCTGCTCCAATCTTGCACTCTCCAGACCCCGAGAAACAATTCATTGTGGAGGTCGATGCATCCAGCACCGGGGTGGGCGCCATCCTCAGTCAGCGCAGCACAGATGGTAAGATCCACCCCTGTGCTTACTTCTCCAGGGCACTCTCCCCCGCTGAGAGAAACTACGACGTGGGAGACCGTGAGCTTTTGGCAGTCAAGATGGCCCTGGAGGAATGGAGGCACTAGCTGGAAGGTGCGAAGAAGTCCTTTTTGGTATGGACCGACCATAAAAACCTGGAGTACCTTCGCACAGCAAAGAGACTCAATCCCCGTCAGGCCAGGTGGGCTATGTTTTTCTCTCGGTTCAGTTTCACCCTCTCTTACAGACCCGGGCCCAAGAATGCCAAGCCGGATTCCCTGTCCCGGGTCTTTGAGGTCAAGGAAGGGCCCTCAGAAGAGGTCGAGTTCATCCTGCCTGAGACCGTACGTCTTTCTTTGACTCAATTAGAACTCGATCTCCAACAAGTCCAACTCTCCGAGCCACGTCCACCCACCTGTCCTAGGGGGTGCCTGTTTGTCCCCAATCAAAAGGTAAAAGAGGTTCTTGAATTATGC
>NC_056511.1:29237601-29264521 GCF_014905685.2 Nematolebias whitei | reverse complement strand
GCCTGTTTGTCCCCAATCAAAAGGTAAAAGAGGTTCTTGAATTATGCCATTCATCAAAGTTGTTCTGTCACCCAGGAATCACCAAGACCCTCCAACTCATTCGCGCCCGATTCTGGTGGGCTACGCTTACGGAGGACACCAAGCACTTTGTCAAGTCATGTCCCGAATGCAATCGTGCCAAGTCTTCCAATCGCCCACCTGCCGGGCTGCTACGACCACTGCCAATTCCTTCACGCCCATGGTCACATATTGCTATGGACTTTGTGACTGGATTACCCCCTTCTGAAGGTAATTCAGTGTTATTGACCATTGTGGACCGTTTTTCTAAAATGGTCCACCTGGTTCCTCTCCCCAAGTTACCTTCTTCCAAGGAGCTCAGCGTTATCATGGCCAAGGAGGTTTTCAGGCTCCATGGGCTCCCCCAGAACATTGTGTCTGACCGAGGTCCCCAATTTATTTCCAAGTTCTGGAGGGAGTTTTGCAACCTGCTAGGGATCTCGGTCAGCCTCTTGTCAGGTTTTCATCCCCAAACGGATGGACAATCTGAGCGTACCAACCAGGAGGTGGAGACCAAGCTTCGGCTCCTCTGCGAGGGGGACCCGAGGAAATGGACGTCCAACCTCCCTTGGATTGAACAAGCAATCAACTCTCTTCCATCCTCTACATCAGGTATTTCACCCTTTCATGTTGTCTTTGGATTCCAACCCCCTGTTTTTTCAGTCCAGGGGAGAGAAGCTCGGGTTCCCTCTGCACGACTCGCAATTTTACGTTGCCAGCGAGTCTGGAGAAAAGCCAGGAGAGCCCTAATTTTGGCCACCAAAAGGTACGTTCGGGGGGCTAACCGCAGGAGAACGCCTCAACCATTGTACAAGGTGGGCCAGAAAGCGTGGCTCTCCACCAAGGACCTTCCTCTCCGTGTGGAATCTAAGAAACTAGCACCACGTTTCATTGGTCCTTTTCTGATTACCAAAATAATCAATCCTGTCTCTGTTCGCTTACAGTTACCCAGGTCCATGCGCATTCATCCAACGTTTCATGTCTCAAGACTCAAGCCATTTGTCCTGCCACGTTTTCGACCCACCACCGACCTCCCACCACCCGCCCGACTCATTCAGGGGAGCCCAGCCTACACGGTCCGACGCCTTCTTCGATCCAGAAGGTGGGGGAGAGGACTCCAGTATCTGGTAGACTGGCAGGGGTACGGCCTGGAGGAACGTTCCTGGGTGCCCTCACGCAATATTCTGGACAAAACCCTCATTAGAGACTTTCATCGACTGAACCCTCTCCAGCCTGGTGGTCCTTCAGGAGCCGGACCTTGAGGGGGGGGGTTCTGTCATAGCTCTGCTCTCTGTCAGCTCCTCTGTCATGCTGCACACTTAGTAATCACTCAACTCATGTCACCTGTCACCGCTCATTATCCCACAGCTCCACCACCTGGTCCAGTCAGTACTTAAGTTCACTCATTCCTCTCAGTCTGGGCCAGATTCTCTATCCTGTCTCATCAGCAGTAGACTTTCCAGCATTCCATTGATTGACTCATCACGTTCATGACCCTTGCCTTGACCACGACCACGCTTTTGCCTCAGCCCTCGTCTGCTTTTGCTCATCTGATCAGGTACCGACTCATGCTCTTGTTTTTTGACTCTCTTTTTGGATCACGTACTGGATACTTCTGCTGAACAACTGACTTCACGGTATGAACTCTGCCTTTCCCTTCTGACTGTTTTTTGGATCACGGATTAAAGGTCAAGCTCATTCTGTATCACGGACTTATCCTTATCCCTGAATCTGATTCCCACAGATTCATTTCCCCAATTAGTCTCTTTCCCCCTGCATCTACTAACCTTTATCTTTTAGTTGCAAGCCTGTTGGACTCCGTTCCAGTGGACCTTAACATCAGTTCTACTTCTACTGGCAGCCCGCCACTACAACACTACCCAATCACGAACTACCAATCAGAAGATCGGAACCAGCCCAGAACCGGACCAACTCCAGAGTTTTACTTTATTTCACAATAAATCTTTTAACCCTCTCAGTGGTTGTTGTTGTTGTTTGCGATCCGGCCTCTGGTTCTTGACAAACAACAACAATAAATGAATAATATTATTATATATTGTATTAACATGAGACAGCTGAGCGAACCCAGTGACCAATCTCGCCCCAGTGAGAGCGGCACGCGTCCCACCAAAGGAGACGCGAGCTCCCACGGGGCTCGCAGCCTTCACTCAAACGGCACGGCGTAGATGAAGTTGCGTTCACCCCTTCTCAGTGCCCATCAGCTTAAATGCGGGACCGCAAAGCGAGCCTAGCACAGGACCCCGCTTGCGGCAGGAGCGACACGCGTTTTTCACTGCAGTGGAGTCAAATGCGGGGGCCCAGCTGAGTCATCAGCTGTCACACGCTTCTCCTCAACACAAGGTGGACCCGCGGTCCGAATGTAGCACACAGGCACGTTCAGAACCTTTTCGAGAAGCCTTGCCTTGGGTCTCACGGAACACATTCCCACGACACATGACGGCGGTCAAGGAGGTGGACTGGATGACTTCCATACAAAACATGACGCATCACTTAAACGCACGTCCACTCCACGAAGGTTACGCGGAGTGGCTAAAAACATGCTCGCCAGACAGATGGATGGCCAGGTTGTTAAGCTAGGGTTACACGTTGCAATTTGCAACCCGACCCCCTCCGTTCGGAGGAATTTTAGAGACAGTCCTGTCATCACCAGACCAGTTCTCATCCCTAAATGCAGAAGTCCAAGAACTTCTGGTAAAAGAAGTAATCTCCAGAGTTCCCAACGGAGAGGAAAACACAAGGTTTTTTACTCATGTTACTTCCTGGTTCCCAAACTGACCAGAGGGATGAGACCCATTTTGGATCTGTCAGTTTTCAACAAGGCGATCATGGACAGACCGTTTCACATATTGACAACCAGACAGCTGTTGGACAACATCCAGAGAAACGATTGGTTTGTTTTCCATCGACCTGAAAGATGCTTATTTTCACATACCGATCATCCCAAAACACAGAAAATTCCTGCGTTTCTCCTTTCAAGGGATGAAGTATCAGTACAACAGGCTGCCGTTCGGTTATTCCCTCGCGCCTCGTACGTTGTCAAAGTGTGTGGAGACGGCCCTACAATCGTTACACAGAGCAGGATGAGAGTTTTGTTTTACCTGGATGACCTGCTGCTGTTGTCACGCTCCAGACATGAAGCAGCGGGACAGGTCCAGGCGCTGACATCACACCTGTTAAATCTGGGCTTCGCCATAAATTGGAAGAAAAGTTCGATTTTCCCGGCCCAGACAATTGTTTATCTGGGAGTGGAGCTAAACTCAACCACCATGAGGGCTCGTTTATCACAAACGAGAATCGACACTCTGGAAGACCAGCTCCGAAACGTAAGACCTGGCAGAGTGATAACAGCTGTTTCCGTCATGAAGCTGTTAGGGACAATGTCATCAGCTCACACAGTGGTCCCTCTGGGTTTACTACACATGAGATGCCTCCAGAGGTGGTTTGCGCGTCTGCGTGTGGATCCAGTAAAACAAAAGAGACGGATGATCACTGTTCCTCCCTCCGTGAGGGCAGACCTCCGACACTGGGGAAACACCCTGGTTCTGTCGGAGGGAGTTCCCGTCAGCAGACCCACGTCACACGTGTCAGTCTTCACAGACGCGTCGCTGTCAGGCTGGGGGGGGACATGCCTATCTCAAGCAGTAGGGGCACTGTGGCCCCATCACACATCAGCTCACATAAATGTTTTGGAGTGTCGCACGGTGCTGAATGTGATTCAATATTTTGCACCTGTGCTACAGAATCAACACGTTTTGATTCACACAGACAACAAGGTTACTGCTGCGTACACAAACCAGCAAGGGGGGGGGGTGCGATCAGCCCAGATGGTACACATTGCACGAAAACTACTGTGTTGGGCACACCAAAATCTGCTCTCCATCAGAGCAGTTTACATACCCAGTGTTCTGAACTAAGGGGCAGATGTGATGTCCAGGGGCGGTCCACGTCACGGGGACTGGACTCTCTATCCAGACCTGATGGCTCAGACATGGCAGAAATTTGGCAAAGCAGCTGTGGACCTATTTGCGACTTGAGAAAACACTCAGTGTCAATTATGGTTTTCTCTGAGCCCGCGAGACAAACCACCGCTGGGGGTGGATGCGTTTGCCCACAGCCCATGGCCCAAAATGCTTCTGTACGCATTTCCTCCACCTCCTCTGATTTTACGGTTCCTGAACCGAGTTCAGGAGGTGGGATTGACAGCTCTCCTGGTGGCCCCCGAGCGCGTGAACGCACCATTGTTCCCAGTCCTACAATGCCTGCTGTCGGGGCACTCATGGAAACTGCCATGGAGGGAGGACGCTCTCCTCCAGGCAGGAGGAGCAATCAGGAGTTACCCAGAAATAGGCCAGCACTTGTGGGTCTGGCCGCTGGGCGGATCCGCTTAGAGAGGATGGGTCTCCCACAGGATGTTGTGCGCACAATTCAGGTTTCATGTGCTGCATCTACCACAGCGCTGTACACATCAAAGCGGACAGCTTTTCAGCGCTTGTGTACAGAGAAGGGTGTAGAGGCCACCTCATGTCCACTAGGTGGCATGCTGTCCTTTCTACAACAGCTGATGGACAGGAACTTGGCGTTTAAAGTTTTCCGGGGCGTTCATGCATTCAGAATGCATAGTTATACAACATGCGTCTGTGCATGGTACACATAATTACGCAATGCGTCATTACACACATGGGGAGCTGAGTAACAAGACGTTTTTGGGGGAAGCTTCTGCTTCATACGGTGTTCGAATGGACCCAGTGAGGCGAGGACAACATCCGCTTCGCCCTTAACCCATCAGCGACAGCCTTAAAGGGCGAAGCCTATATGAAATAGAACGTTGGTTACATACTGTAACCCCAGATTCTATGAATATAGGCGTAGCCCTTTAAGTGTCGGGCCTCACTGGCTCCTAAATGGCTGAAGAAAAAGCTATTTGGGAGCCGATTACCCGCTCTTAACGTAATTTATATGGACCGGGTGGGGCCCACACAGCAGGTGGGCGTGGACTAAATTTTTCAGTGTAATGCTCCACATATCGGGATAAAACCCATCAGCGACAGCCTTAAAGGGCTACGCCTATATTCATAGAATCTGGGGTTACAGTACGTAACCAACGTTTCTTGGTTAATCAATCAATCAATCAATCAATTCAACTTTATTGTCCATAACATTCAATGAAATGGAGATTTGTCTTTGGCATCTGGCTTATAAAACAAAATAAAAATGTGATTAAAAACTCTAAAAAACTTAAAACCAAACTTTGGTAAATCAATTAAAAACATTCAGTTAAAACCATTCTAAAATACACGATACATTAAAATATGGAAACATCCCAGCACACAGTAGTTTGTTATGTGAGGCTGCATTTAAATAGGACCTTGTTAAGTACATTCACTGCAGAGGGAACAAAAGACTTTTTGTACCCAGTTTTCTTTGCTAAAGGAACCAGGAGTCTTCTGCCAGATGGTACCAACCTGAATAATGGTTGCAGTGGATGAGTTGGGTCATTGTAAACCTGGATTGCCTTTTTTTTCCAGTACCTGACTGTACAGGTCTGTAAGTGTCATTTGTTGATGACCAATGACTTTACTACCTTGTTTGACCACCTGGGACAACTTGTTCCTGTCTCTGGCTAGGAGGTTCCCATACCATGAGACAATATTAAATGAAACAACACTTTAAACCAGTGACCTGTACACCAACTGCAAAGTAATTTTGCTTGCATTAAAGCTCCTTAGCTTATACAGAAGGTGGAGACGCTGTCTAGCTTTTTTGTAAATATAGTCCGAGTTGGGTTCAAAGGTCAACTTGTTGTCAATTATTGTTCCAAGGTATTTAAAATCAGTCACCTGCTCTACTTCCTGCCCTTTTATAATAGAAGGCCTAAAAGTAGGTCTGGTGCTGGCTGCTCCCCATCTACCTCCCAAACAAAGTTTCTTGGTTTTACTGACATTAAGGGCCAGGAAACTGTCATCAAACCAGATAGAGAGCTGATCTATGAGCTGGGAGTAGGAGGGACTATTGGTGTCTTTCAGACAATGTCATCAGCATACTTAATTAATGTGAAATCTTGACTGTTGTGTTGCAACTCATTTGTGTATATAGAGAATAAAAGTGGCGATGGCACGCAACCCTGTGGAACACCAGTGTTCAAGACCCTACAGTCAGTAGAGTATTATCAACACAAACTCGCTGGGGTCTTCCTCTTAAAAAATTGCTAATCCACAACACAACCTGACATTTAGATCACATAGGCGTTTTAGAAGTATATGTGGCTGAACCGTATTAAAAGCAGATGAAAAGTCCATGAATAATATGCGAACAAATGTCTTTGGGTTGTCTAAATGATTATGGACCTTGTTGAGGAGGGAGAGAGTGGCATCCTCCACCCCTCGGTTAGTCCTATATGCAAACTGCAAAGGGCCCATATGCTCATCTGTAACAGACATGAGTTCTCTGCTCACTAAGCGCTCCATACATTTGCATAATACAGATGTGAGGGCAATTGGTCTGAAGTCATTCAGTGCCTTTGCATGTGTTATTTTGGGCACTGGGACAATAGTTGACATTTTCCATGTTTATGGGACAAAGCTAGTGTTAAGGAACAACTCAAATATCTGTTTGAACACAGGATCCAGCTGTGTGGCACATTCTTTTAATACCATTCCCTTAATCCCATCTGGCCCAGCTGCTTTATAAGGATTGATGTTCTGAAAAATTGAAATTACCTCTTTCTCCTGGAATTCCACAGGAGTTGGTGTCAAGGCTGCACAGAAAGAGTCAGTCTCATCACTGAAGTCATGGATGTTAAATCTTGAATAATGAACATTTAGTTTATTTGCAAGACCAAAAGGGTCAGTGTGCTGAAGGGAATCTTTTTGTTTCCTCCCCTTTATTGTGTTCAGTCCCCTCCAGGCATCTCTTGCATTGCCATTACTCAGTTCCCTCTCAACTTTATCTTTATAATTTATTTTAACTTTCTTAATCATGCAACTTATTTCCTTCTCTAGTTACCTCATCTTTTGCTCGTCTCCTCCTCTAAAAGCTGATTTCTTTTGGTTTAAAAGATGCTTCATTTCTTTATTTACCCAAAGTTTATTTTTAGGGCAAAATCTAACTGTTTTTGTTTTTATAATATTGTCCACACAAAATTTAATATAACTAGTGATGGTAAAATTCAGCAGTTCAGAGTTTTCAGCAGAGACCTCCTCGCTGAAGAACATGCTCTAGTCAGTCAGTTCAAAACAAGTCCTCAGCTCATCAACAGAGTCCATTGTCCAGCACTGAACAGTCTTAACAGCAGGTTTCTCCCTCTTCACTTTCTGACGATATTTTGGCAGCAGGTGGATGACGTTATGGTCAGACTGGCCGAGGGGTGGGCAACACCTGGCCACGTACGCACCCTCCAAATTACCAAAACATTTATCAAGAGTCTTGTCTTTTCGTGTCAGACAGGTCACATATTGTTCTAAGTTCGGGAGATAAGTGGGAATATCACAACCATTAAAGTCGCCAAGTAGGAAGATTGGGTCATCCACAGAGTGACGTTGTGCCTTGGTGTAGCTGTCAGTTATGCGCTCAGCTGCTGAATAAAGAATTCAATAAAATGTTGTTTTTCTGACTCTTTAACTTGTGATATAAAGTGTTTAAAATGTTGTTTCTCTGACTATTCAACCTGTGATATAAAGAGTTTTTGGTATATGTTGTTGTGAGTTACCCAGAGGCCTGAGGAAGAGCCCCCCCCCCGCACGCTATCTCGAGGTTCTCACGCTCTCGCGCTATCTAGAGGTTTTTAAGCTTCTCACGCTCTCACGTTATCTCAAGGGTTTTCACAGACTTTAAGTCCAGGTGGGCATGTTTTGTTTACTGGGAGATGTTCCCATGTAATGCAGAGAGTATTAAAGTGTAACACTCAGAATAAGAGTTGGAGTCTGCTGTGGATCCTGATCCAATGCCCAGCCAATTGATGTTACCTCTTTACTCGGACTGAAACAGCTCCCCGGTCTGGTGTCACGGTGAGGGGCTTTTACATCAATGTTTGATTTGTACTGAATGTACTTGAGCTTAGCTTCGCTGTATCTGTGGCGGTTTAATGAATGACACTTATTATTCTAGCAGAAAACAGTGTTTGATTTGTACTGAATGTACTTGTGCTCTGCTGTGCTGTATCTGTGGTGGTTTAATAATAAAATGACATTATTATTCAAGCAGAAACAGCCTGTGAGTGTGTATTCATTGCTCCGATCATCTTCTGAACCTATACTTTGTTTAAGATAATTTCATAGAACATTTTCTGGCGTCACGAACAGGATATCAGGGAGGCTGAGCAATGTTTAAAACAAAAAAGGAAAAAGAGATTAAAGTTGAGAAAAAGTTGTTCCAGGATGGGAAGAAGCCCCATTCCAGTTGTTAGCGTTGTGTTTGAGAGGTGGAGGGGGGCACCCCGAGCCTTGGAACGATTCTCTGAAAGCAGATAGTCCGGGTGATGTTTTGATCGCTTTGCGAGCAATAGAAGTTAGAAAGACAGGGCTACAGTGTCGCATGTGAGTGCGTGCGACTGCTTGGAAAATACTGTATGGGGAGAATCAGGCAGAAAAATAACACAAGCATTGAATCAGAAACAGGCGCTCGAGGAGGCACGAGAAACCTATTCAAAGACGAAGAATCAGAAACAGGCGCTCGAGGAGGCGCGAGAAACCTATTCAGAGATGAAATCAGAAGCAGGCGCTCGAGGAGGTGCGAGTTGAACAGAATGACTGATATGGCTTTCGGTGCTCGTTTGGGAACTGGATGGGATCCGTCGAGTTGGGATGGTAACATCTGGGGAGACAAGGAGGTTGCTTACTTGTCTAAAATATATAAACAGACTGTACAACCCACAGATGCTTGGGTAGCTAGGCTGTTGGATAAAGGTGGAGGTCAGGTAGGAGTGAATTCAGCGTATCGACAGGGAGTCAGAGCTTTGCAAGACTCGAGACCTTTGTTTGAAGTTTATGCAGAGGCAGTCCGACAGATGTTTCCTGGAGCATCGGATTGGCCTGATTTACAGGGGCATTGGGTGACCTTAGGGGGATGCGAGCAGAGATTGGTTTGGCTGTGTGTAAGGAATGCGTGGGCTGTGCGTTTGGTAGTAGATTATCAAGTGCATGTTGTTCCAATGACTGATGTTCAAAGCCGAATGTTGAAAACTGGGTGCACTCGGAGATTGGAACACAGAGAGAAACACAGAGCTGAAAACCGTGAAAAAACATTTAGTCAACCCATGGGTCATGGGCCGAGAAGGGACGGCCGGAATAACATGCAGGGACCTACTCGTTCTGCTTTCTAGAGGGCACTAATACAGGCAGGAGTGCCTCCAGCTGAGATGGATGGTGTGTCCGCAAAAGAGCTGAGGGATAGATGCCATTATTTGGATTAAAAGGGCCAAAAGTACAAGGTCCAGATGTTGACATCAACCTTCTGAAAGCAGATATTGTCAACATTGAACATCAAAGGTCCAAAATTAGAGAGCCCAGATTTTGACGTTAAATTAAAAGGCCCCAAACTTGAAGGTGATATTGATGTTAAAATGCCAAAGGTCAAAGGAGAAATTAAAACACCTGATGTTGACATTAAAGGCCCAAACATTGACATTGAGGGCCACAAAGGATGAATTAAAATGCCTAAAGCCAAGATGATTGAAGGGAAAAAGGGTGGATTTCAAATGTCTAAAATAAAATGTCATCAGAGCACTTAAAGGGGATGTGCTAAGCTGGCTGCTTTGAAGGAAGTGCATCATATGTTGTTTATAAAATGGTTCATCTGCAGCTGAAGTTTTGACGGCATCTAAAACAACTCGAAGTATCTAAAAATATCTGAGATGAAAAAATTCACCATCTTGTTTTGCAGTTGTTTCATATTTAAAGAAAAGTTAAGCTCTTTTCAAGAGGGGTTCTGTGGAAAAAGTTATGAACAAGTAATATCTTACCTGCTGCACATAGGCTTTAGAACAACCTCCGTTTGGAGAAACTGATGAGCTAAATAGTCTGAGTGGGGCCAAGACCAGAAGAAGGATTTCTTTTTTAATAAATAAAAGTTAATTGCTGACACGTTTGCATGAAGTGTTTATGTATGAAGAATTGTCTGATTATTTGTAGAACAAAATGGATGACATAAAAACTGCAATACAGCAATGTGAAACATGTCAGCATTAGAAAAGAGGGTCACCACAGCATGTGCAGGGACAAATACACAGAGGAAAGGGATCAGGTCAGATCTGGCAGATGGTTTTCATTGGCCCTTTGCCCATGTCACAGGGGTGTAGATATGTATGTACGGCTGTAGATACATATTCAGGTGTGTTGGTGACTCATCCTTGTAAATATGCAAATCAGATATCTACTTAAAAATGTCTTAGTATGATGGAATCATTTTATGGGGTTCCCCTTCAGATACAAACAGATAATGGGACCCATTTTACTGGAAAACAGGCGAAAGACTGGTCAGCTGAAAAATATGTTGAATGGATTTATCACATTCCTTATCATCTACAAGCTGCTGGGCTGATTGAGAGAATGAATGAACTGTTAAAAGAAATGCTGAGAAAATTAAATGACAAACATGATTTGACTAACTGGAAAGTAAATTTGTTACAGGCTGTGTCTCAATTGAATAACAGACACATTGCACCAGGCACCACTCCTCTAAATCGAATGATACTCCAGAAAAAGAACCAATCAGAATGTGGAAAATTGATGACAGAACAGAGCTGCCTGTCAGAGCAACTCTTGGATCTGCTGGACTAGATCTGAGGACTCTAGAGCCAGTGACATTGATTTCAGGTCAAATTCAAGTTATAAAAATTGGTCTGGGTCTGCAATGTCCTAAAGGCAGGAGAAGAAAAATGGGTGAATGTACCTGTAAACAAATGTTACCTAAGAGAAAACTAATGATTCTTCCTCTATCTGTAAGCAGTACTTTTTGTCTCTATAGCTTGATGTTTCTTTGGTCTTTGCTGACTGGACAATCGAGGCCGCCCAGGAGCCAACATGGGAGAAGCTGGTGGCAGGCGCCCGTCAGATGGGAGTGCAGGCTGTTTGGGCATCACATGCCTTGTCGCAGGTGCCATGGTCCTGATGGTCAACGTCTCATCAGCAACACCAGGACGTGTCTTGGAGGAGGATCAGATGTTCACGTTCAGTTGGACGAATGCAAGCAAAAACAGAGTTCAGAGTAACTTTACATGCAAAAAACATGAAGTATGTACGATTGGAAACATCACATCCAATTGTGCCATGTACATATGTCGTAATTGTTTCAGGGGATACTCAGTTCCAGTGATACCTGTAGGATGTCAGATCAAAATCCACTCAGAGGTTCTATTATGCACTATGAAAGAGAAGAGACAATGTGATGACAGCAAAGGTAATGGAACACGTATTAACTTCACTGCCAACATGATCGAGGTGTGGATGATGAATTCTACAGTAATTTTCAACAGAACACATTTTGGGTATCCAATTTGGGCTTGGCCTAATACTACAACCTCAGCTGAAACACAGCTAGCACCAGTTTTGGAAACCTGTCAGAAAATGGCCCAGTCCTTGCTGACAACCGATGTACAATGGCAAGTACATTTTCCAGCGCTTCCCAAATGCTCTCGACTGAAAAGAACATGGTATGACACCATATAGGGAGGAACAGGTACTGTACTAGGTTTGTCTAACACCATTGACAATGAAATAACCAGAACTACATTGTCAAACACAGGACAACATGCCTCGTTGGCAGTCGGAGTCTGGATGCCCTCAGTAGTCATGACTCAAGAAGAAACAGCCAAAATACTGCTAAAAGAAATAAACTGGCAGTTGAAGATGTGGGGTAACACTGAAGAAGTACTCCAAAACATAACCCAGGTGCTTAACTGGACCACGTGTACCCAGCAAACCACACATGCACAGCTGCAGAAGGAGCGTTTCCAAAGGGTGGTGACCACATCCAATCACCACGAGTGGAGGAAGCTGTGGAACATTTCTCGTACATATTGGGTAGTTATAAAACCTGAATTGACAAAGTGTACTGAATATATGTGTGAAGGTTATTGGGTTCGGTATCTTGTAAGTGACATAACTACAGTATGCAGGTATCATGTGTTACCTGTAATAACTGTACAAGGATATTGGTTTTTGAAAATACAAGGTGAATGGTTTGAGACACAGACAAATCTCACCTATGACGTGCAACTATGCGGGACGGCTGATAAAGGAGTGGTATGTATGCTACAAACAGGTCATGTTAACCCATGTTTAACTAAAGACGAGGTATTGTGTGATTGGACTCATGAACCAGCTAGAGACATGAAAAGTCATCCTCAATTACCTAAGGTGCCTTTCTCTGGATGTGTGTATGGTGTACATCTGTGGACTTGGAACAACCAGACTTATCAATTAACTAATTATAGTTCCACCACTCGACTAACAGAGGTACAATGGCAAACTTTGCACGTACCACGGCGAGTCTCCCTAGACCATTTCAAATGCGCACTGAATGGGTCTACAGAGCTGAAACGAATGATTGAATCACATAAGTCAAATGTGTCTGATCTAACAGTGTCTACCTGCATTGTTCAAGGAAAGGTTTTACATGTGGCTAAGCTAATAGAACAAGCGTCGGCTCACCATTGGTGGGATATATTCACAGGAATGTCATCTACGGCGAAAATATATGCAGTATCTCCTTTGCTTGTTTTGATATTATGTATTACCATATTAACATTATGTAACCTGGGCACTTGTTTCTATATTAGAAGAGTGAAAAGAAGAATAACTAGTTTGATTTATAACACTGCTTTATAATGAAAATAGTATTAATAATAGAGGACCATTGGTTAGGGACAGAAAAAAACCACCATGACAATTGACCCTACAGTCCCAGAGGATATCATGATATTGAATTATCATGTTAGTGGCAATGTAATTAATCATGCTTTTCAGGGTTTTAATTCCCGTTTGGAATTTTTAGATTTTATGTGCGAATCTTTCCAAGAATGGGTTGGCAGGCGATATCCTGAAGATTTTGATTTTTCAAGGGAACAATTTTCAAAATTAGTCAGAAAACCAAAGGGTGGAATGAATAAAGAATTCAATAAAATGTTTTTCTGACTATTTAACTTGTGATATAAAGTGTTTAAAATGTTGTTTCGCTGACTATTCAACCTGTGATATAAAGAGTTTTTGGTGTATGTTGTTGTGAGTTACCCAGAGGCCTGCGGAAGAGCTGTAGACATCCAGCAGTTAAGAACCGAGTGGAAAATTTCATACTCTGAAGCTGTAAAAATGTACAAAAGTAATGAGGGGATAGCTTCATCCCATCTAGAAAGGCCTTTTGTAGCAGGTGCAATAGCTCCCCCTTCTAATCAAGTGCATCAAGTCAGTTCTCAAATTCATGTTGATAAGCTTGTGCTGTTTCTTGCTTATGTCATAAACTGTTCAGATCAAATTAAGAGTAAAACTGAAAAGATCAAGCTAGTGGTTAAAGCAGCAGAAATTTTTTTAAACATACAAAATATTTCATGGGAAAAAATCCACTCAGACCTTAGTCAGGAGAATACCTCTGAGCAAACCTCTCAACGTCTCATTTAATGTTAATACTCCAATGGAACCTTAGAAGTTTATTAGCAAACGGTCAAGAGTTTAAAGGTTTTCTGGAAACTTTAGAAGAGAGACCAGATATATGTATTCAGGAGACATGGCTTAAACCTCACTTAGACTTCATAATTAAAGGTTATATAACAATACGTAAAGATAGATGCAGTGGAAATGGAGGGGAGTGTGCAACATTTGTCAGACAAGGAATAAATTATAGTCAGATAATAATTGATACTGAACTTGAGGTGGTAGCTATTGAGGTGTGGAGAGGTAGAGAATGTGTTACACTGATCCATCTATCCATCCATTATCTTTACCCGTTTATTCCATTTTGGGTCACGGGGGTCGCTGGTGCCCATGTCCAGCAATCACTGTGCGAGGGGCGGGATACACCCGCAAGTCCATCACAGGGCCACATAGAGACAAACGAGACAAACAACCATTCACTCTCTCACTCACACCTAGGGACAATTTAGAGTTACCAATCAGCCTAACATGCATGTTTTTGGTCTGTGGGAGGAAACCGGAGTACCCGGAGAAAACCCACGCATGCACAGAGAGAACATGCAAACTCCACCCAGAAAGGCCCCTGGACCGGGGTTTGAACCAAGGACCTGCTCGCTGAGAGGCAGCAGCTCTACCAGTTGCGCCACCGTGCTGCCCATGTTACACTGATAAACTTCTATAATCCATGTAAAAAAATAGAAAAAGAACAATTAGAATCATTGTTAGGTCAATGTAAAGAGAGTATTATTTGGTGTGGGGATTTTAATGCACATAGCACTTTATGGGGTGAAAGAAATTATGTAAATGTTAGTATTTTAGAAGAAATGTTGGATGAGCAGGAATTGGTATGTGTAAATGATGGTACAGGTACAAGGTTAAATATTGCACAGGGGTCGGAGTCAGCACTTGATCTCACTATTGTGTCTCAGCGCTTAGCAGGAAGGATAGGTTGGAGAGTTTATAAAGAAAATTCCATTGGTAGTGACCATTATCCAATTTTTGTAGATACAAGGATCGACTAGAATAAAGAATAAGAGATGAGAGCAGCTAGGTGGAATATTAAACGAGCCGACTGGGGCAAGTTTGCTTTTTTAGTTGAAAGAAAAATGAAGTAAAGAAAGATTTAAATATTCATGAATTTGTTAAAAATCTCAGCAATGCTATTTCAGTAGCTGCAAATGAATCAATTCCTAAATATACAAGTAATCAAAAGAGAAGTCTGGTTCCTTGGTGGACAGAAGACTGTTCAAAGGCAGTTAAATGCTGAAATAAAGCTTTCAGAGTACTTAAATTAAATCATAATTTCCTAAATTTAATTCAGTATAAAAGAAAGCAGGCAATAGTAAGGAAAGTTGTGAAATATGCTAAAAAAGAATATTGGAGGACATTTTGTGAATCTGTTGGACGAACTACACCATTACAGAAGGTTTGGAAAACGATTAATAAAATGAGTGGAAAAAGGGTAGAATATGGTCTCCCAATTTTGAAGGATGGACAAAATGCTATAAAAGAAAAGGATAAGGCAGAATTTTTGGCAAGAACATTTGTTAAAGTGCATAGTACAGATAATCTCACTTATGAGGAAAAAAGACAAAGGGATTTGACAATACAGAATAACAGCGAAGATCTTCAGAATGAAGAGGACTTCCAGAATAGTCTCAACAGTAGGTTCTCTATCTCAGAGTTGAATAATGCTCTATGCAAGACAAAGGACTCAGCTCCAGGAAAGGATCAGATTACGTATAGTATGTTAAAAAATCTTACAGAAAAATGCAAAGAAATTCTTTTAAATCTTTATAATAGAATTTGGGAAGAGGGGGTTATCCCCCACTCTTGGAAAGAAGCAGTGATTGTTCCAATTTGTAAACCTGGCAAGGATCCAAGTCAGGCTAGTAGTTGTAGACCAATAGCATTGACCTCTCATGTAGGGGAAGTTATGGAGAAAATTATTAATGAAAGATTGATTTATTATGTAGAAACAAAATATCAGGTTTTAAACGAGGTCAATGTGGGTAAACCCAGAACAACAGCAGGCTCAGAAAAGTTTATAAAAATATGTTTATTTAAACCAGGGAAGGATGGGGTCGGGATCTGAAAGTGGTAAGAACGAGGATTAGTTTTCTGTGGAGCAGATTCGTCAGGTAAGTTGGAGTGTAATGTCTTCTTACAGGTGGGAGCAGAGTCTTCAGCTCTGAAGGCGAGTTTCCAGGTTCCAGGTGTATTTACAGGTGCAGGTGTACAGGTGAATATTTACAGGTTTGTGGAGGAGGTAGACAGGCAGCGTGCAGATGGTCTCAGGTGAGTTGCTCTCAGATCTCAGGGGAGTGTTTCTCAGGAGGCTCAGGAAGTTCCACTCTGGAGGCAGGTAAATAAACAAACAAACATTAACAGGCACAGATAACCAAGACTAAGTTCAGGCTGAGCTGCTTTTACCAAATATAAGCGTTGCTTCAGCGAAGTCTTCTTCTTCTTCTTGTTGGTTTTACTGGCGGTTGGCAACAAACTGTTAGTAGCATTACCGCCACTTACTGGTATGGAGTGTGGTTCGAGATGGACTATTTGTCTATATCTATTTCTGTCACTTTCACAAACACTCCTACTATAATCAAATTCTATGAAATAATTTTGTTTTCTTTAAAAATCAAATAACTATTTGTATATGTTTACTCCCCAAATTCTTCCTCAAAATATCTAATAAATTAACTTTTTCCTTTATACTTTCAATCTCTCTCTTCATATATCTTCTCTCTTTTTCATATTTACGACATTCTAATATTACATGTTCTGTTGTTTCATATTTTCCACAGTGATCACATTTGCCAGTATTATGCTTTTGAATTTTAAAAAGTGTATAATTAAGTCATGTATGTCCAAGTCTCAACCTTGTTATCACTCTTTCCTCCTTTCTATTTCTTCTTCCATTTCTTCTTCCCCCTACAATCTTCTGAATTTTATAAAACCATCTTCCTGTTTTTCCTTCATCCCACCTTTTTTGCCATTCTTTCATCAGTTTTTGTTGAACAATACTCTTCCCCTCTGATTTACTTGTTTTAACTGTAAAACTAATATTATTCTGAATTGCCCTCTTTGCCATTTTATCTGCCCTCTCATTTCCTTCTACTCCAATATGTGCCGGAACCCACACAAATATAACTATTAAACCCATATTTTGTATTCTGAATAATGTATGAAGTATTTCTAATAGAATGTCCGTCCTACTATCTGAATGATTATATTTTAAACTTAATAATGCAGAGCCTGAATCTGAACATATTATTGTTTTTAATGGTTTTATGTCTTCCACCCACTGTAAAGCTAATAATATTGCCAACATTTCTCCTGTGTATACTGATAATCCATCTGTAATTCGTTTTCCTATTTTTATATTGAATTCTGGTACTACAAAAGCTATTCCTATTTTTTCAGTTATTTTTGATGCATCTGTGTAGATTTGAATATATTGATAATAATTGTTTAAATATAATTGTACTGAATAACTATCTACAATGTGAGATTTGTCTTGTTTCTTTTCCATTATTGACATATCTACTTTTGCTTCTGGTAGTATCCAAGGTGGAATTATTGATGTTGGTGTTGTTTGACTAATTTCTAAACTATTCATTTTAAATTATTTTATTTTATTTTCAATTGTCCACCCAAAACTCCTCATTTCTTTCTTGTTTTTTTCCCAACATGGATTTAAAATTTCCCAAGTTGGATGCTCAAGGTTATTGCCTTGTAAATTTAACCAATAATTTATTTCTAATTTTGTTCTTCTTAAATCCAACGGCATTTCTCCCATTTCTACCTCTATTGCTGCCGTTGGTGTGCTTCTAAATGCTCCGGTACATAATCTTAATGCCTGATGCTGAATACTGTCTAATTTATCCAGATGTGTTTTAGCTGCTGAACCATAAACTAAACAACCAAAGTCTATGTTAGATCTTATCATACCTGTGTAAATCTGTTTTAATGATTGCCTATCTGCTCCCCAGTCACTGCCAGCCAAGCACCTCAAAATATTTAATTTTTTTTTTACATTTATCAACAACTTTTTGAATATGTATATTCCATTTTAATTTTTCATCAAACCATAGCCCTAAATATTTAATACACTTGCTCTAATTCTTGGTTATATAATTTTAATTTTATTTCCTTGTTTATTTTTTTCTGAGTAAATATCATTATTTTTGTTTTTTCAATTGAAAACTTAAATCCCCATTGCAACGCCCATTTCTCTATTTTAATAATAACCTCTTGTAATTTTTTAACAATAAAAACTATGTTTTTCCCTCTTTTCCAAACAGCTCCATCATCTGCAAAAAGTGAACAACCCATTTCTTTTCCAATATCTTTAAATACATCATTTATCATAATTGAGAACAATAATGGACTAATAATACTCCCCTGCGGAGTTCCATTTTCTACTATATATTTTCCTGAGATTACGTCACCAATTCTAACTTGTATTTTCCCATTTGTTAAAAGGTCCTTAATCCATTTAAACATTTTCCATTTAATGCCCAACTTGTATAATTTAATTAATAATCCCTAAACCCACATTATATCATATGCTTTTTCTATATCGAAAAATACTGCCACTACACTTTCTTTATTTACTTGTGCTCTTCTAATTTCGTGCTCTAGACATAGCATTGGATCATCAGTACTCCTCCCTTTTCGGAAACCACTTTGATATTTAGACATATACCCTTTATTATTTAAATAATATACTAGTCTATTATTAATCATTTTTTCAATTATTTTACATAGATTTGATGTTAAAGCTATTGGTCTGTAGTTTTCTGGGTTGTAGTTATCTTTTCCTGGTTTAGCTATTGGTACTATAATTGATTCCTTCCAGTTCAGTGGTAATTTTCCCTCCTCCCAAATTTTATTATATAATTGTAATATTATATCTTTAGATTTTTCACTGAGTTGACTTATCATTCTATAACAAATTTGATCTTTACCTGGTGCTGTATTTTTTGTATTTTTAAGTGCATAATTCAATTTGGCTTTTGTAAACTCAGCATTCAACAAATAATTTTGTTTCTTCAACACTCTGTAATAAATCTTTATATTTAAGTTTTGTATTTTCTCTTCCTTTTCTTCCCTCTTCACTAATATTATTTGAACTATGAATCTTACTAAATGTTCTTGCCAATATTTCAACTTTATCTTCATCTCTTATTATATTTGTATCATCTATTTTTAATATGGGATATTCAAACTCTCTCTTTATGCCATTCATTCTTTTAATTATTTTCCTAATTTTTTCAATTTTTGTTTCTTTCCTTATTGTACTACAAAAATGTCTCCAATATTCTCTTTTTGCATTCTTAATAGTTCTCCTTACCATTGCTTGTTTTCTTTTATAATCAATTAAATTCTTATAAATTGGATTACCTTTTAGTACCTTAAATGCTTTATTTCTTAACTTTATTGCTTCTTTACATTCATTTGTCCACCATGGTACCATTTTCTTATCATTTTTACGCTCTCCTTTCTTTATTGAATGATCTGCTGCTTCTATTATTATCTTACAAATGTTTAAGTTTATATCATTTATATCCATTCTCATATCTACATTTTCTAAGTTTATTTGACTCAAATATCTAAATTTAATCCAATCTGCCTTATTAAAGTTAAATTTCTTTCCGAGTTTTATATTCTTATTATTTAAAGTTAATCCTACTCTTATTGTAATGGGATAGTGATCACTACCTATTGTTGAATTTTTATCAATGAACCATTCACAAATACCAGCTAAAACATTTGAGACAATTGTTAAATCAATAACGGATTCCATCCCTGTTCTTATATTGATTCTTGTTCCCCTCCCATCATTAACACATACAAGATTTTTCATTTCCATTAATTCTTCTATAACTTGTCCGTTTTTATCATTACATTTACCCCACACTGTACTATTTGCATTAAAATCCCCACACCAAATTACTTTCCCTTCCAAATATTCAATTAACTCCTCCATTATTCCAATTGATAATGTTTTACATGGATTATAAAAATTTATTATTTTAAATTTACCTTCTTGTTCCCATATCTCAATTACTATATATTCAAGTTCTTTCCCTTTCCCTAAAACCTGATATTGTATCCCTTGCTTTATAAATATTCCACATCCTCCTCCACTTCCCTCCTGTCGATCTCTTCTTACACTATCATATCCTTTAATCACAAAATATAATGTTGTTTTTAACCATGTTTCCTGAACACAAATAATTTCTGGTTGTTCTTCAAGACTGTCAATATAACCTTTAAGTTCCTGTCCGTTAGCAATTAAACTTCTTGCATTCCATTGTAATATTAACATGTACTATTTTCACCTTCTGGTCCTGGTCTCCCATCTACCTCCAACTTTTTGTTTATGTTCTCCCATGATCCTTCTTTAAACCCCAAGAACTTTTCAGCTCCTCTCACTATTATTTTGATCTTCTCAGTTTTGTGCTTGGCTTGGTCAGTGCAGTTGATAACATATGCTACGAATAGTATTAGTTTTTCTACTGATATTGTAATATTTTCTTCAGACGGTGCTTTGCTTTGCTGTAGAATTTGACTCGTTGTTTGTTCAATCTCTCTTGTTTTCTGTTCCTTCACGTTTTTAACTGCTTCTGCATAGCTTATGTTTTTAGTCATTTTAACCTGTACAATTTCTTTTGCCTTCTTCCTTACTTCACATCCTCCATACGTAACTCTATGTTTCCCTCCACAGTTACAACATTTTTCTTGTGCTTCTTTACATTCTTCAAATCTGTGGTCTTCACCACATTTTGGACATCTCTGTTTCCCTTTACATACTGCTGCTATGTGTCCATACCTTTGGCATTTGAAACACCGGAGTGGTGGAGGGATATAAGGTCTGACCTGAAAATTAATATATCCTATTTTGATGTTTTTTGGCAACTCCATTCCTTCAAATTCAATGAGAATTGACAAACTTCCTACTTTTTCTCCATTCACTGTTTTTGATAATCTTTTCAAAGTATTCACTTTTCCACCTACAATACTTCTCTTAATTTTATCAAGATCTTCTTCCAGAGGGATTCCATAAATCACTCCTCTAATTTTTTTATTTTCTCCCATGATTTTCTTCTCCAACACAGTTTTTTTGCAAATATTATCCACATTTAAAGCCTTATTCTTTTGTTCTTCATTTTTACAAACTACTAATAGGTTTCCATCTCTCAAAATCTTTACCATTTCAACATCTCCAATTTTCTTTTTTATTTCTTTTGACGCCACAAAGGGGCTGATGTTATCTTGTTCTTCTTCATTCTTAAGTTTTAATATTATTTTAAATTCCTCCCTCACAACTTTCCTTCTAACTGTCCTTTCTTCTTCTGAACTACTCCCTTCCAGTTCTCGTTTACTACCTTGAGTATCACTAATTCCCTTTCCTTCATCTATTTTATTTCTTCCACGTCCTCTCCCTTTCCCTCTCCCCACTGGTGTCCACTCCTCAAAATCCATGTCCTCCTCACCTCCCATCTCCATCCGAACCATTCACATACCAGTTTATGCCCAAATCCGCCTTTTCCAAATGCAATATGTTTCTATATATTTGTTTGTTTGTTTGTTTGTTTGTTTTTCGAGCCACGTCACCACTCTGCACCTCAGCGAAGTCCTGATCCACAGTGAATCCTTATAAAGCCAGTGAGCAGATGAGTCATCTGTAGCAGGTGAGTATGATTAGTGCTGCCAACCAATCAGGGAAAAAAACAGAAGCAGCAGCAGCAGCTGAAATGCCTCACAAAAGGCATGTTAAAAACATATCAGAGTGGATTAAGGAAAGGAAGAAGTACTCTTGATCCTGCCATATTGTTGGAGGATGAGATAAGGAAAGCATTTGCTAATAAAGAAAATCTCATTGCTGTATTTTTTGATATAGAGAAGGCGTTTGACATGATGTGGAAGCAAGGGCTTTTAATTAAGCTAAATAAACTTGGATTAAATGGAAATATTTTCAAATGGATTAAATGTTTTTTAACAGATAGAAAAAATTGTGTTAGAGTAGGAGCTGAGTTTAGTTCAGAGTATATAGTTGAAAATGGTACTCCACAAGGAAGTATTGTTAGTCCAAAACTTTTTTCAACGATGATGATAAATGATGTGTTTCGTCGTATTGACCAGAACTTTGGAATCTCATTGTTTGCAGATGATGGGATTTTATGGAAAAGAGGAAGAAATTGTGAATTTATTGTTAATAAAATACAAGAGGCAATATTGGAGGTAGAGTCATGGGCTTTAAAATGGGGGTTCAGGTTCTCAGTGGCAAAAACTAAAGCAGCTATATTTACTAAAAGGAGAAGGCCAGTTGAAACAAATCTTAAGATGTGTAGTGAACTAGGCCTCAACCTCAACCTGTCTCTGAAGACCTTCATGGGACAGGAACTGTTATTTCATTGATTTGAATCCAGAAATACAAATTAGCTCATCCAGAGACTGTCTAATTGTATCCTGAATTAATCAATTGAACGAACACTGTTCTTTTTATATTATCATTACTATTTTACAATATCTTGCTAATCAAAAGTGTGTTTAGTTCATATCATTTCTAATGTTGAAAGTAAACCACTCACTTAAATAAACTGTGAAACAGTATTAATGATTTTTAAACCTCATTATACTTAGAAATCAAGTTGAATGTCTATTTACAAAGTAATTATGCATTTTGATCTTCTGTCTGAATGAGAAGTCAGTGATGTCGGTCAAAAGTCAGAGACAGTCAGAGAACGAGTTATTAGAACGAACTGTATTGTTTTTAAACCTAGCAGACGGTAAATAACTTCCACTGGCATCTGCGTTTGTCTCACTTCGCCATAACATTTCTCTGTCTGTACTAAACGTTCCTAAACATTCTTGCACCCTCTCGACTTTTAATAACCCTCTGACATCACTAGAACCACCCCCTGTTGGTTGTTTCAACCAATCAGGAAGTACTAAGTGACCAGAAGTGAGGACTCTTTAAAAAGTCCACACTTCCTGGAACTATTCAGTCTTGGACCAGTCTTGGAAGAAACTCGGTCTTCTCGACTCTTCAGTCTTTGACCGGAGTCTTCTTGGGTCTTCCATGGAGTCTTCTGGGAGTATTCCACTCCTGAGTGGGATCTCTGATGGAGTCACAGCGCCTTGCTGTGAACTCACCTGGGCGTAACTCCTACAACTTTGAAGGGAGCTAGTTCTGTTTACCGGAGTAAACCACACGACTTCTGACAATGACCAGCCGCTTTAACCGGAGACGCTGGAAAGGTAGCGTTGAAATGGACCCTGTACCGGAGCTGATTCATCTTCTGCAAAGGTAACGAGTCGTTGCGCGTTAAGTGTACCGGAGGTTTGAGCTGGTGTTGAAAGAAGCGTGCTAATTCTGGTCAACAAAAACCTACATCTTTCCTTCATCCATCTTCTTCTAAATAACTCCTCTTGTAAATCTTTCTGCCAGTAAATCAATCTAGATGCCTTCAGAAATGTTCTGTTGTCTTGTTAGTAAAGAGTGCCAAGTTTTTATTAATCTGAACCAGATCAGCGAATCAAGTGTACAATGTTTTGATGTTAAATTTTGATTCTGTTAAATAAATGACTGCATTTATTCTGATGGGTCAAAGAAAAATAACGTCTCCTGTCACTGATTAAACAATGAACACAGTTATCTTGGTCACATGGCATTAATTTAACTCGAAAAAGAAAGAATCTATTGTATTTAAATAATTAATATTTTTTGTGCTTGAACTAGCTTTAAGAATAATTAATTAGTAGTGAAGAGACAGTTAATCTGTCCCCACATTCACTACACCGTTGTACACCCATTGTAACTAATTAATTAGTAGTGAAGGTACAGCAAAGCTGTCCGTTGACATACTACATTCAGTGGCCCGTACGTGGTTTAAATAACATAAACGGTGGCCCATGTGTCCACAGTTAAGCTGTCCCCCACCTTTACTACAGATGTATGGGGAACAGTTGGAAATAGTGGAGACATTCAAATATCTGGGGATTTTGTTTGATAAAAAACTTACATGGGTAAGTCATATTGGAAAAATTATTGATAAATCCAAAAAACTTCTCAATATTATGAGATGTCTTAGAGGTAAAGAGTGGGGTGCAGATAGTCATGCAATGAAAACATTATATATAGCTCTGACAAGATCAGTTCTGGATTATGGATGTCTGGTGTATCAGTCAGCAGCAGTTTTTTGAGGAGTTTCACTCCTCAAAAAATTAGATATAATACAATATCAAGCATTGAGATTATGTTGTGGTGCAGTCAAGTCTACACCTGTTGCTGCATTACAAGTTGAGATGGGAGAGATGCCATTGCACCTCAGAAGGAAACAACTGGCAGTAGTGTATTGGGACAACTTAAAAGGTCATAAAGATATCCATCCTACAAAAACTGTTCTCCAGTTAAATCAAGAAAAAGAGAAAGGTCAGTATAGGAGTTTTGGATGGACTATTGAAAAATCATTCAAAAATATTAAATTGTACCAGATGAATGTAAGCCCTACAGTGGCATTTTCAGTTGTGCCTCCTTGGGTTCTGGGGGAAACAATTATTGATACTTATCTGTTAAAAGTAAAACAAAGGAAAACACTCAATGAGCTTTATGTTGAAACTCATTTACAATCTAAATACTCTGAATATCGAAAAATTTATACTGATGCTTCAAAAATTGTACATAGGGTAGGAGTTGCTTTTATCACACCTAAAATAGGTTACATGTCTAATCAAAGGATCAGTGATAAATCATCTGTATTTACTGGGGAATTACTAGCTATCTTATTAGCATTAAGGTGGGTTGAAAGTATTAAGTCTCGATCTATATTAATTGCTACAGACTCCAGTAGTACAATCTGTAGTATAACGCTTGCTCATTCTCAATCAAGGCATGATGTTATATTAGAAATTGTACAAACACTGTATAGAATTAAAGGTTCAGGAGCTTTAGTAAGATTAATTTGGGTCCCGGCTCATATAGGGGTTTTAGGTAATGAACTTGCAGATAAATTTGCTAAAGAAGCCACTAAAAAGATAGACATTTCCTTATCATTCTCATACAGCAAATTAGAAATAAAATCTATTGTAAAGGAAGAAATGAATAAGAAATGGCAGGAGGAATGGAACAAGAAGCAGAAAGGGAGACATTTTTATTCTATTGAAAAAAGTGTGGGTAGGATGAGGGAAACATCAAGGAGGAGGAGGGAAGAAGATATTTTATCAAGACTTAGATTGGGTCATACATATTTAAATTTGAATCTAAAAAGAATAGGAAAACATCCTACAGGAGTTTGTGAATGTGGCCAATCACAAGAGACAGTAGAACATGTACTTATAGATTGTATAAAATATCATAGAGAAAGAGTTGTTCTTCAAAATCGATTTTATGAGCAGAAAGTACAATTTAATTTAGTTGAGTTGCTTCGCTTAAATTCAAATCACATTTTTTAAATTTTCTTATAAAATCAGAACTATTCAGGAGAATATAGTTTAGGGTTTAATTCTGGTTCACACTCCAATTCAGAAGGTGGCGGTAATGCACACTAACAAGCTGTTTGCCAACCGCCAAGAAAATCAAAGAAGAAGAAGAGCGTGATTGTCGGGAGGGGGAAGCAGCTGCCCCTCCTTTTAAGCCGGTTCCGTATTCCTCTTCTGGATCCACGCATTTTCTTTTTAGCTGTACCGGTGCCTGAATGATTTACTGACCGGGTTATTTCAGGGCAGCTGTGGAGAAGGGTCGGGGGAGAAGTGCTGGTTTGTTGAAAAGTCAGCAGGTAATTCCGAGAGTAGATAATCCACTGTTCCGTGTATCCAAACGGCCTGCTCTCAGCATTTAAAATGCCGCATATAATCCAAAACACAAGCCAAACCAGTAATTTTGTTAACATATTTCTTGCCATGTTTGCCAAGCATAAACTGTTCAGCAGTATTATATATATAAAAAAATACACAATAAAATATGATATAATAGATCGAAAAACTAACAAACAACAAGCAAGCCAGACGCCCAGGGTCAGCACTTGCGCATGCACCCCTAATTTCAATTTCCTCATATAATGCCTTTTTTTTCCCTCCATTATTTCTTGTTTTTCCATTATGTTATGAATCACCTTTTGTAACTTTCGATTGTAAGAATTGGTACTTTTTGTTTTGCATTGTTATGGTTAAATAAAGTTTAAAAAAAAAAGTGACCTACGAGTGACGTGTATGCATTTGCCTCAGAACAACGGCCATGATTGGCTGAATAGGATTATTGAGCATGGACTTTGTTTATTGGCTGAATAGTCCACTGCGCCCACCCCATGAGTGAGGAAAAGAAAAAAAAAAAGAAAAGAAGAAGAAGCAGAGCTGGTCTGGAAGTGGATCAATCACTACTATAGTGCATCAATAGATTTGTTATTTTGGTTATGACGGGTGTACGATAATTTCCCTCAAAATACAATAATTTTATGTCTCTAGTATGATAATCCTACGTTTCTCACCTGGCAACACTGGTGACTGGGTTATGAGTTATTAAAGGGTGAATACATTAATTAAGTTGTTGCTGGTCAATGAACTGAGTGGCTGGTGCCACGCTTTAACGAGTGCAAAATAACAAGTGTAGTCAAGTCATATATGACACATTTAAAAATTGATTATCTCTGAAAGCTCTCTTAGTTTTCAGAGTGAGGAAAAATTAGAAATAAATAAGCTAGAATTAGTTCATTCCCTCAAACACAGCACACAAATAAAGTATTGTGTGGTGAATTGTATATTGTGGGGTTCACAAAAGATCAGGCGAAGTGATGAATATTCAAATTGTTCACCAATGTGGGCTTGATATCCTTAGCAACAACCAACTTTCAGTCAGGAACAAAAGTTTTACAGAGGAGGAGAGATGAGTCCTCCCAGTTGAACTCAACTCATGGGAAAAGTCTGAGGCTGGAAAGTACCCAGGAAACAAACCTTTGAGAAACTGTGACTAATAAGTCAGGACGAAGAAAGGGTGGGTGAAGGAGTGGGAATGCGTCAAATCTGGTAGAAATGTGATAAACAATCAAGTCAGACTGAGTATTTAACAAAAACCCATGACATAGTTTGTAATCAGCCATTACGCCCAAATAAACAAGTGAAAGTGAAAAAAACCTGAAACTGAAGTGTTAAAAGTTCCAAAAAATTTAATAGCATAATAACATTTTAACAAAATTAAAATAAATAATAACAAAAAA
>NC_056511.1:29228564-29237501 GCF_014905685.2 Nematolebias whitei | reverse complement strand
CGAGATAGAAATGAATAACAATGTGTGTGTGCATGTGTAACAGATGTCAGGGAGCTAGGACATTCTGATGATAAATGGACTACAAGGCATGGACATGGGCAGAGAACTTGGAATCTACTGTTGGCACTTTGCCACTGTCTCAGCTCTCATCTGTATGATATAAGGTCATTGTGGTGACAGTATCGAAAGCTGCAGTAAGGTCCAGGAGCGCACGGATCACAAACTGAAAAATTGTTACAAACCCAGGGCTTGATTTGTAAACCAACTGATGCCAGAACACAAATAGCAGGCAGTCCAGCGGGTGTGTGTGAGCGTGTGTGTGTGTGTGGGGGGGGGGGGTCCGTGGGTCCTCCCCCAGAAAATTTAGAATAAAAGAGATGCCATTTCCTGCATTTTGGTGTATTTTAACAGGTTGTAAAACATCTGTAAGCATTTTATTAAATTGATTAAAAACAGTTCTATTTCGTATAGGCTTTGCTCTTTAAGGCTATCGCTAGTGGGTTTATCCCGTCGCACGCAGCGCAGCACTGTAAACTTTAAGCCCCCAGTATACTGCCGCGTA
The DNA here is from genome assembly GCF_014905685.2 of Nematolebias whitei. NCBI lineage: Eukaryota > Metazoa > Chordata > Actinopteri > Cyprinodontiformes > Rivulidae > Nematolebias > Nematolebias whitei. The sequence goes on along the minus strand of NC_056511.1, from coordinate 29,236,939 downwards.
CATCCATACGCAGAGGTACGCACGTACGTACGCAGAGGTACGAGCGTACCCCCATGGGCATGTCCGTGCAAAGCTCAAATTTTTACAAACGCGTACGCGGTGTCGCACAATAAACTGCCCAGCGACAGATTGTTTTGTATGCAACACCAATGTATTAAATTCCCCTTCATCCCTGATCTGGCCTTTTCTTTTGTTTTGTTTTTTGCCAAGAGGCAGTGATCTCGTCCTCCTCCGTTGATGCCACGACTGAAATGGTGAGAAATGGAGGAATTTGTCACGAGCAAATGGCTGCGGAAGGGTCTGGAGATTTCCTGGTGGGCTGGTCTGATGTGTGGGCTGTAGAGCCAGCGCTCTCTGTTTTTTAATTTTTTTTAGATATTTTTTATTAACAACATATAAACACAGAACACCGCTGTGGCTGAGGCTGCCAGCGCTCGCTTTTTTTTTTCGACCTGTCAATCAATCCAGTAGGCGTGTCAGCAAATGACCAATCAGCGACCTCAATTTGTCCCGAAGGTAAATGCCCCTTGTCTGTGAAGCTGCTTTGCAGCTGCTCAGTGTGTACGCTGGAGTTTAATGACTGAACCCTCTGCGTACAGTACACGCGTACGTACGCGTGAACGGACATACGCGACAGTATACTGGAGCCTTTAGTCCACGCCCACCTGCTGTGTGGGCCTCACCCCCGGTCCATATAAATTACGGTGAGACCGGGCAATTGGCTTCCATTTTTTCTTCAGCCAACCAGCACTGTTTTTTCGAGAAGAGAGAAGATGTCCAGCACCATCCACCTGTGCCCATCCTGCTAGACCGGCTACATTATGAGCTTCGACCGGCACGACATCTGCGAAGGATGCCTGGGTCCCCACACGCCGACCTCGCCTCCTCCTGCCATCCCTGTGACCTCCTCCCTCCTGAGGAGAAGCAGAGACGAGCAGCCTTGTTCAAGGCTAACATCGAGGAGTGTTTTTCCGTGGCAGGGGATTGTTCGCTGGATGACGCCATCGCCTTTTTTGACGCTGAGTCACGGAGTGAATCAGATGATTCCTCCAGAAAAGGCGATGTCAGCAGCAGCCCCGCTGCTCATTCCTTCCCTCCTAGAGAGCCTAGTGTTGGAATGGGGGGGCCGAGCGGATGCTCACCCCCCCCCCCCCCCCCGGGGCCTTTTTGCATCGGCGAACACACCACTCCCAGCTGTCGGTGCCCTCCTCTCGGAGCTGCCCGGCATAATCCAGGAGGCGACTGACACAAAGGGACTTTCCGTCCCTCTCCTCCCCCCCGCCCAGATCGGATGATCTAGTGGGAAGGTTTGGCTCCATCCCGGCTCGCCGCACTGACCCCATCTGGTCTTGTTTCCCAGCAGTGACATCCAACTGGAACGAGGCTGCAGCCGGACCTGATGAGCTGCAGGCACCCTTCTCCACCTTCGCTCCCATCACCAGAGTGGAGGGTTTTACTGAGCGGAGTTTTCCCTCAGTTCCCCCCCTGGAGCCAAGCCTGGCGGAGGCACTTGGGGCAAAAGTTTCCAACGACTTGTCCCTCTAGGGAAACATGACCAGACAGTGACGTCGCTTTCCAACCGAGCCCACCAGTGTTCTTTTCTGGCTGCCGCGGCGAACAACAAAAACTGTGTGCCACCTGATGAAGCCGCAGCCCCTGGGGTTTGCTATAAACTGGGAAAATAGTTTGGTTCTCCCGTCCCAGATGATCGTTTATCTGGGAGTGGAGCAAAATAAAGTCACAATGAGAGCCCGCTTATCACAACCGAGAGCCGAAGTTCTGTCAGCTCAGCTCCACCGCATCAAACCCCGCAGTGTGGTAACAGCTCTCTCGGTCATGAGACTCCTGGGAACGATGTCATCAGCCCACGCTGTGGTGCCGCTGGGCTTACTTCACACGAGATGCCTTCAGAGATGGTTCGCCCGCCTGCGCATAGATCCAGTGCGTCAGAAAAGGCGGATGATCTCTGTGCCCCCCTCCGTGAGAACCGACCTGAATCACTGGGGAAACCCCCTCACTCTGTCAGAGGGAGTTCCTATCAGCAGGCCTACATCACACGTCTCAGTTTTCACAGACGCGTCCCTGTCAGGCTGGGGAGGAACATGTCTGTCCCAAGCGATGGGGCCGCAGTGGCCAGCCCACACGTCGTTTCATATTAACGTCTTGGAATGTCTCAAGGTTTGGAATGTGATTCAGCACTTTGCTCCCCTGTTGCATAATCAACATGTTCTGATCCATACAGACAACAGAGTTACTGCAGCTTACATAAACCGACAGGGAGGTGTGCGCTCAGCCCAACTGTCACGCATTGCGAGACAGCTGCTGTGTTGGGCACACAAAAACCTGCTCTCTATGAGAGCAGTGTACATCCCCGGCATCCTGAACAGGGGAGCGGATATCATGTCGAGGGGCAATTGAAGGATTCATCCATCCATCCATTATCTTTTACCCGCTTCTTCCATTTTGGGTCACCGGGGTCACTAGTGTCCATGTCCAGCAATCACTGTGCGAGGGGTGGGGTACACCTTGGATGGGTCGCAGGTCCATCACAGGGCCACATAGAGACAAACACCATTCACTCTCTCACTCTCACCTAGGGACAATTTAGAGTTACAAATCAGCCTAACATGCATATTTTTGGTCTGTGGGAGGAAACCGGAGTACCCAGAGAAAACCCACGTATGCATGGAGAGAACATGCAAACTCCACCCAGAAAGCCCCCTGGACTGGGATTTGAACCAGGGACATGCTCGCTGAGAGGCAGCAGCTCTACCAGTTGCGCCATGGTGCTGCCAATTAAAGGATTTGTCTATATAATTCTTCATAGTAGCCTTTTCAGGACTAGATAAGTTGTAGAGTCTACTTGTTGTAAGGACAATGCTCTTTGTTTGCTAAATCTGGTGCCATCATGTGGTATAAAGTGGGCACAGTTGAGAGGTCAATCTCTTCATTTTTTGTTCTGGGGACAGAACTTGGAGAGGTAGCTGAGCTGAGGCAAGTTGAGTATCTTTATATCCTCAGACAATCCTTGATGAGAATGTTGATGATGAAGAATAATTACTTACTGTTTGTGTTTGTAGGTTCACCCCGAGAAAGAGTGGAAGGATCCTGGGTTTTGAGGCGATCCAGTGAAGAGGTGCGTATTGGTTGGAGAGAGTAGCAGGTTGACCCAAAACGGTTTGTTTGTTGGCTGCCTTTGATGAGACACTGTTGATCCACAGGATAGTCCTTGTGGAGAGATGAGGTCCATGGAAGGACTTGAAAGAGCAGGACGTGGAAGCCCCTGGAGAATTACAGGCGGTGAGGACCGGCTGTAATCAAAAAGATTAGTTGGCTGAAGCAGCACGGTGGCACAACTGGTAGAGCTGCTGCCTCTCAGCGCGCAGGTCCCTGGTTCATATCCCGGTCCGGGGGCCTTTCTGGGTGGAGTTTGCATGTTCTCTCCGTGCATGCGTGGGTTTTCTCCAGGTACTCCGGTTTCCTACCACAGACCAAAAACATGCATGTCAGGCTAATTGATAACTCTAAATTGTCCCTAGGTGTGAGTGGGAGAGTGAATGTTTGTTTGGCTCGTTTGTCTCTATGTGGCCCTGTGATGGACTTGCGACCTGTCCAGGGTGTACCCCGCCTCTCGCACAGTGATTGCTGGACATGGGCACCGACGACCCCCATGACCCAAAATGGAAGAATGGATGGACGGACGGACGGACGGACGGACGGACGGACGGACGGACATTTGGCTGTACAGGAGTTACCGTAAGGTAGTTGATGTAGTTGAGCACTGAGGAGAGGTCTGGCAGGAGTTTATATGCAGCTCCTAATCAGGTCTCCTCAGGCAGCAGCAGGTGTGATGAGTTGTGGTGATTAGCAGTGGAGAAAAAGTGAGTGACAGAGAAAAACCCAGGAATCCCACATTCTCAGCTGAATTCAGTCCTGTGCATTGTTCTGCTCCAATCTCAATTATCACTGCCTTCAGGTGCTTCAATTCTCAATTGTCCAGCTAAGGACAATCTATCCATCCATCCATTTATTTTAGACAATAAATTGGACTGTCTTTTTGAAATTTTGATTGCTGTTATTTTTGACTAATTTTGAAACGTGAACATGATGTAATGTGAATAATACATATCAAAAATTTCACTCATCTTTTTTTTTTTACTGTAAGCTTTTTTATTTATTATCTTAGAAATGTATGCAGGAGTTCTGACACATTGGCAGTTGTGCGCGCTCCGCAGAGCTGTCTGTAGAGGCTCCTGTGCGTAAAACGTACACTGTCTGCAAGGCACACAGCTGAGCGAGGTGAAGCTGACGCCCCACTCACGTCAAAAATTCCAGTAAATATGAGGGGTTAGCGCTACGTGTGGGCTGGGTTGTGCCATTAAAATTTTCATTTGCACTGCTTTGGTTTCTGAGACACAGCTGAAGGTGGATGAAGACGTTGCATCCCCGCGGGACATGCGGTCAGCGTCTCTACTGGCAGCAGCGTGTGCGCGAGCTGTTGCACCTGCTGCAGCAGTAACATCCACTCCACAGACATGGACAACGTCTCCTCTCGTTGTATTTTTTAATAAATAATCAAAATAAAAATGTACAATGACTTTGGACTTTTATGGGCAGAGATATGAGCTGACAGAGCCGAGTGAACAGTTGCCGGAACGCACACGGTGAAAATGAGGGAGTTCCCGGATCTTGTTCCGGCAGGATCCGGCTCAAATTAACCACTGCACAAACCCTTTGTAGGAGCCTAAACTAAATTTTGTAAAGATTATATGTATAACTGAAGCTATTTTGTTTTGTGTGTAGATCTTTGTTGGTTTGAGGTTGGTAACATGTTTATTTAAGTCATGTGATGTGGGTGGGGCATGTCAGGAGAGAAAGTCCAGACAGACTAGTTGGGGAGTGAAGCCAAACAGATTTTTGACCTCCCCTAGCTCTTTTTCTGTTTAATTACCAAGTCGTGGATAAGTTGTTTTTGCTTACCTTTTGCTGTACACGTTTCATTTTTAAGTAAAACTTTAAACACAAGTGTAGATGAACAGATGCTCAGATATATTCATCAATTAACACGGATTCCTCATTTTTCTGGACTGAATAAAACGTGCATTGAATTTAATGAAATGCAAACGTGAGACGTAATTTATCTTTGACCCATCAAAATGAATGCGGTCATTTATTTACAGAATCAAAGTTTAACATCGAACATTTACATTAATTTGGCAAATTATGAAAATAACAACATAAGCAATCAATCAGGAAAAATCATACGGCCATGATTTTTCCGTTGCTTCACCACAGACATTTATGAAAACTGTACAATTATGATCTTTTACCCACACGGCGGTGGATGAGCACTTTACACAGACATTTCTAAATATCTGGAAGAATTTCTACTTGAGAGAGGAGTTTAAAGATGGGAAAGAAGTTTAAAGAAGAGTAAAAGATGGGGTTTGAGGTAGAGTGTTGAACAGAACGGCACTCTCCGGGCTTTCTTCAGCTTCTTCCTTACAGTACACTTAGGTGGTGAAATCGACTCTTTTACCTGGAGATGTCTCAGGCGAGATTCCGTTTAACGCACCCTTTCAGCGTCTCCGTAGGATGCTGTTACTCGTCCGGAGTAGCGGCGAGATTCTGTCCGCCACAGCTCACCTCAGTGAAGATGTTATAATCCCATGAAACTCGGAAGAGCTCTGTTGTCATGTCAGGATCTTCCCGGCTCACAGAACTGAACAGAGACCCAACTCCCACAGAACTGAACTCTCACAGCCCTCACAGAACTGACAGAACTGAGTAGACCAGGAAGTACCGACATTTTAAAGAGCTCTTTTCCCGGTTCATTCGGGAGTCTCCCCATTGGCCAGAACCGACCAGACGGGGTGTGTTTTGTGACGTAAAAGGTTAGAAGGCAGCAAGAATTGTTATGGAACAGATCAGAAATGTTCTCACAGACAGAGAGAGTTTTGTTTTGGCGAGTTTAAGAAACAGGTGCCAAAACCCCCCTGTTGACGTCTGAGAGGATATAAACAGGACAGTTGTTCCAACGCATGTCTGCTTCGACTCCTGACCCTGGAACGCACACTTTGCTCATTCACAGACAGAAATCAGAAAATGCATAATTACTCTGTAACAGCTTTAACATGAGTTCTAACTTTGCATGAGAATTAAAAATCATTACACAGTTAATAAAATTGATTAGTTCACTGCAACATCTAAAATGGTTTGAACTAAGGCACTTTGATTATCAACATTTGTAAAATAGTAATGATAATAGAACAGAGAGTGTTCTTCCACTTGAATTTTCAAGAAAGAAAGTCTCAGGATGGGTGAACCTGTATTTCTGGATTCAAATCAATGAAATGACAGTTCCTGTCCCACAAGGTTCTTAAGGTCAAGAGTTTTGACCTTAGGCTTAGTCTTGACCTCAGATTAAGTTCACTACACAAGCCACTGAGAATAATTAATTTTTCTGGACAAGAATTATGCCGGAGGCCATGGGAGCGTCAGGCTCAGGTTTCACTCAATAAGGATTTACATTTTTTGTCAAAAAAAAGAACAGAAAGCTGTAAGTGACAAGCTTTGGTTCATGGACAGCTGCTAACAAAGATCACAGCATGATGGGTGTTTCAGCTAATTGCTAACTTGTGAGGACCGGCAGGTGCAGTGGATTAGGCTGCCTCAAACCTGTTTTCAGCCTTTGCAAAATAACGCGTGGACAGCTCGCTGATTATGGATGAACAGAATATTGGAAAGCGGACAATTAAAATGACTGAAAAGGCTGTGGAAGAGCACAAAACTAAACAAATCCATGCTCGCAGATACAAACTATCCCAGCTAACTACAATGAAACAAAAAATTGAGCAGTTAATGGACGACGATGGAAATGCAGACATGGTAAAAAAACTACCTCCGTGTTGATTTCAGTAAACTGCAACAGGAGTTTTCTGACCTAAACATGGGTTTAAAGCAGTACATGACTGAGGAGGAGCTTGTGGAGGATCAAAAGGACTGGTTTGATCCTAAAATGGAGACATTCAACACATTTTTCTAGAAATGTGAGGACTGGATGAAAGAGGTTTTAAAACGTTCTGAACTGGCTGAAAGGTGTGATAAACAGGTAGCACCTGAAGACAGTAAGTCAGCTGTGTCAAAGTCTATAAGGCGCAGCAGTCGTGGATCACAAAGTGGAAGCGTTTCTTCAACATCTTCATCCATCCGAATAAAGGCAGAAATGGAACGTGCATCATTAAAGGCTAAGGCTGCAGCTTTGCAAGAAAAGTTGGCAAATGAAAAGGAAGAAGCAGACTGGCAAGCACAAAACAAATTTAGACAAGCTCAAGAAAAGCTAAGAGAAGCAGAAATGGAAGCTGAACAGCAAAGAGTGGAAGCGGCTATAAAAGCTAAAAAGGAGATGCATGCAATACAGACTGCTTTGGCTGAGGCAGATGCAAAAATGGAAGTTTTGCAAAAATATGAAGGCACTCAGGAAGTTAAAAGCATTATAGTAACAGAAGAAACAGAGACATTTGCCACCTTACCACAACGGCCGCATAGTGCCTTGCCAGCCACCACTGTGGACCATGCTCTTCAGCCCATTAAACCACTCAGTTCTTCACACACTCTGATCACAAACTTCAATGATGGACCAGTGATGGATAGTCTTTGCAAGGCAGTTTCTCAGCAAGCTACTGTAACTGAGTACTTTTGTAAAGATTCACAAAACATCACTTCTGCCTCAACTCACAATTCCAACATTCAAAGGAGACCCAATGGAGTACAAATCCTTCATCAAAGCTATCGAGCATGGAATTGAAGGTCGTACCGACAATGATTTAGATCGTCTTCAGTTTTTGCTGCAGTACACAGCTAGACAACCACATGAACTAGTAAAAAGCTGCCTCCACATGGAACCTTCAATAGGTTATGCTCATGCTAAGCAGATGTTGAAGGACTTCTTTGGTGATGATTATAAAATAGCTGAAGCATATATAAGTGAAATATTGAGCTGGCAGACAATCAAGCCAGAAGATGGCACTGCTCTACAATCATTTACATTATTTTTGACAGGCTGCTCCAATGCCATGACAGATATTAGTTACATGGAAGACTTGGACAACACAACTAACATTAAGACTCTAGTTAACAAGTCCAAAAAAGTTCAATCTGGTCCTCTGGACATTCAAAAAAAAATAAAAAAAACAGCAAAAAAATCTAGAAACGTTTCGTCTCTCATCCAAGAGACTTCCTCAGTCTGAGGTGCTGTTTTCAGCTCAGTCTCATATGCCCCTTTTCCATTAGTACCGGTACGGGCCGACTCGACCCTACTTGGCCCGGTTCTGAGGCTTTTCCATTAGTACCGGTACTTATGGAAAAGGGGCATA
>NC_056511.1:29226150-29228464 GCF_014905685.2 Nematolebias whitei | reverse complement strand
ATGTGATCAGCTGGTTTTGGTTGTCAGCAGCAAACTTGTTGATCCACTCTGAGAAGGTGCTATTTAAGAGACTGAGCTGAAAACAGCACCTCAGACTGAGGAAGTCTCTTGGATGAGAGACGAAACGTTTCTAGATTATTATTATTATTTTTTTTTTTTTTTTTTTTTTTTAATGTCCTGAGGACCAGATTGAATTTTTTTGGATTTTTCTACCTGGATTATTGAGCATGCATCAGGATCTAGTTAACAAGCTTCCATACAAGCTCAGAGAAACATGGAGAAAGAAGGCTTGCGACTTGCAAGAAAACACAAAGAAAAGAGTAAAGTTTAAAGACTTTGTTGACTTTGTAAATAAGCAAGTTAAGTATATGCTTCACCCACTGTATGGAAATATTAAGGATTCAGCAAATGCAAAGGAACCTGCAAAACAAAAATTAAAGGAGCAACGTTCACAAACAGTTCAACCAAAAAGGGTGTTCACAACAACTGTCTTTCACCCCAAAGGTGAATATAGAGATGATACAGACAGCTGCAAGCAGGAAAGACAACAAACACAGACACCCCACCTAGACCCAAAGGCAAACCTTGTAGTTTCTGTAAAGGAGAGCAACACACTCTTTTGTCCTGCAGAAAACTAAAGAGTAAAACGCATGCAAAGAAGATAGACTTTTTGAAAAGTAAAGGACTATGCTTTGGCTGCCTAAAACATGGTCATATGAGCAATAGCTGCAAGGAAAAGGCTCAGTGTCAAGAATGTTCACGACTGTATCCTACACTGCTACACATTACTCCTAAAGAAAGATTCAGGACAAAAAACAACAAGAGACAGTTGTGAAAGACAAACAATATCAAGCGATCTTGTCCAAATGAGTGAAAGTTTTGGAGTCACTGAGGCCGGTAAGAAATACTGTGTTCTGTCAATTATACCAGTGCGTGTTAAGTCACAAAAAGGAACTGAAGAAGTAACTACCTATGCTTTTTTGGATCCAGGTAGTTCTGCCACTTTTGCCACAAAATCGCTCATTAACCAGCTATGTATGATGGGGCGTAATACTAGTATTTTACTGCACATAATGGGAAAAGAATCTCTTGTGAACACTTCTGTTGTTGGGGGACTTGAAATCAGTAGCCTGGATGGCAATCAGTACATACAGCTTCCAGAAGTATTTTCACAGGAAACTATTCCTGTGGCCAAAGAGAATATTCCCTGTCAGGAAGATGTTGACATCTGGCCACACCTCAAGGATGTAAATCTTCCTACAATAAAAGCTGAAGTTGGCTTGCTTATTGGAGCGAATGTTCCCAAGGCAATGGAACCACTACAGATAATCAACAGTGTCGGAAATGGACCATACAGTGTGAGGACCAGACTAGGATGGACAATAAATGGACCACTCAGAGGTGGAAGTGCTTCAGTGGACAAAAACAAACTGACAGAAGTGACTGCTAACAGAATCTCCATTGCCAGGTTAGAAGAACTTTGGCAACTGCAGTTCTGACAAGATGGCCGCGCTCAGAGCAGTTGCAGCTTCACAGGCTCCCGGTACCATCCCAGTTTTTAGAAGTTTTGATATTGACTCCGTGCCTGACTCCGCGCGATTTATGCGTGTGAACTATAGCCGAACCGAACTGATGAGAATAGGAGCGGATTTGCCACGAAATATAGCAGAAATCAGCAACAAACTCAAAGCTACGCTCGGCAGAATGCAGATCTTAAAGTCATCTACCTGGAAGCTGCAGCAGAGGCGTTCCAGCGGGCAGGAGAGGAAGCGCTGCTCCCGGCTTAAGAGGAGAGGATGCCGGGCGGGGGTTATGGTGAGGCTACGAGCTAACGCTAAAGCCGGTAAACTCCCCATGCCGTCTCTCTTTCTGTCGAACGTCCGCTCGTTGGACAACAAGGTGGATTTACTTCGTCTGAGAGCGGGCGCCTCAGAAGAGATGAAGAAGTGTGCAGTGCTTTGCCTCACAGAAACGTGGATTACAAGTGAAACGCCGGACTCAGTCTTCCAGCTGGATGACAGACTTTTTTTTCGAGCGGACCGCTGCAGCGAGCTAACGGGGAAATCACGGGGGGGCGGAGTGTGCATTTACGTGAGTAAAAGTTGGTGCACGAACTGTACTGTTGTAAATAGCTCATGCTCGAAGGCTTTGGAGCAAATAACAGTGAAATGTCGGCCACATTATCTACCCCGAGAGTTCACAGTGACTTTTATCACAGTTGTTTACATTCCTCCGGACGCTAATGCTAATGAATCACTACAGGAGCTACATGATATCATCAGCTCGCTGCAGAACAAACACCCCGAGGCTCTTT
>NC_056511.1:29210858-29226050 GCF_014905685.2 Nematolebias whitei | reverse complement strand
AGGTTTCTCTGGTGGCCTGATGGGAATTATGAGCAGGAGTTCATAGAATACAAGATGTTGGTTCACATATCTGGAGCCACCTCATCATCAAGCATTGCAACATTTGCACTTCAGAAATGTGCAACAGATTTTGAAGAAGAGTTTGGTCAAGAAGCAGCTAAAACAGTCAGGAAAAATTTTTATGTAGATGACTGTCTTAAATCCACTGTTGATGAAGACACCGCAGTCTCTCTTTTCAATGATTTGAGATGCATGCTGTAAAAGGGTGGATTTAAACTAACCAAATGGTCTAGCAACAGCAAGAAATTGCTGTGCTCTATTCCTGAAGAGGAAAAGGCTCCAGGTTTTCAGGATTTGGACTTAAATAAGGACAACTTGCCAATGGAGAGGGCATTAGGAATCCAATGGTGTGCTGAAACGGATCAGTTTAAATAAAAAATCAGCATAAAAAAGAAACCACACACGAGAAGAGGTCTGCTGTCGCTGGTTAGTTCAGTCTTTGATCCTTTGGGATTCATTGCTCCTGTGGTACTGCCTGCCAAAAGGATCCTGCAGAATCTGTGTCGAGAAAAATATGGATGGGATGAAAATCTCCCAGAAAACATTGTAAAAAACTTTATACAATGGGCTGAAAGTCTGCAACTTCTTAAAGATTTTGGAGTTTCCAGATGTGTTAAAGCAAAACAGTTTGGTGCTTTAGTCTTTGCACAGCTGCATCACTTTGCTGATGCAAGCGAGGATGGCTACGGAACAGCAAGTTATCTGCTCTTGCGTAATGATAAAGCAGATGCTCAATGTACTCTGATGATGGCAAAAGCAAGAATTGCACCAATTAAGACCCCAACTATTCCAAGAATGGAGCTGACTGCAGCCACAGAGGCAGTTAAAATGGACAAACTTCTCAGGAAAGAACTAGAGTTGGAGCTTAATGACTGTGTTTTGGACATATAGCACTGCAGTGCTAAAGTACTTAAACAGTGAAAGTGAAAAAGATTTAAGACGTTTGTTGCTAACAGAGTCTTAAAAATCCTGGAAAACACTAAAACATCACAATGGAGGTATTTCAATACCACTCTTAACCCAGCTGATCACGTCTCCAGAGGACAGAGTGTTGAAGTGTTTTTGAAATCCAAAAACTGGCTATCAGGACCAGAATTTTTACGCAGCCCTCAAGAACAGTGGCCCAAGAACCCAGATCCTATGATGCTTGACTTTGATGACCCAGAGGTCAAAAGAATCACTTCAGCACATGTGACTGTGGTTCAAGTACAACAGGATGCAACAGATCAGCTGATGAAACACTTCTCTTCCTGGATGAAGTTACAATGTGCTGTTGCATGGTTTCTGAAATTGAAAGATCTTCTCAGAGAGCTGACAGCTAGCCGTAAACAACTAAGTGGATCTGATAAAAAAGAAGGGAAAGTTCAAACTCTCTAGAGGACTGGCAAGGAAAGACAATTAACCTGTGAAGATTTAAAGAAGGCAGAAACAGAAATTGTGAAGCACTACCAAAGAAAGGAGTTTAATGAGGACTTAGTGATGTTGAAGGAACATCACAAGGTGAAAAAGTGCAGCTCACTATACAAGCTTCATCCAGTTTTGCAAGATGGAGTCATTCGTGTTGGAGGAAGGCTAAGTCGAGCAGCTTTGCCATATGATTCTAAGCAGCAAGTCATTCTGCCAAAGGATTCCTACCTCACTAGACTTGTCCTAGGAGACATTCATAGCATGACAGGTCACGCAGGAAGGAATCACATGTTGGCTGAATTACAACAGAGATTCTGGATCCCTGGAGCAAACGGAGTCATCAGAAGGTTTTTATCCAAGTGCATCACATGCAGAAGATTGCATAGTACACCAGGCAATCAACTCATGGCAGACCTGCCAAAATGTCGGGTCCAGCCTGATGATCCACCATTCACAAGAGTCGGTGTTGATTATTTTCGTCCATTCACGGTAAAAAGGTGAAGAGGACAGATAAAAAGATATGGTGTTATTTTTACATGTCTCACCATACGAGCAGTACATCTAGAAGTTGTACCATCACTTGACACAGATGCATGCCTCAATGCTATAAGTAGATTTATAGCCAGAAGAGGACAAGTTAAAGAAATGTATTCTGACAATGGAGCAAACTTTCGATCAGCTGATTTGGAGTTGAAGAAATCTATTAGTGAATGGAACACAAGCAAGATCATAAAGACACTGCAGCAAAAAGGTGTCCAGTGGTACTTTAATCCTCCAGCAGGTTCCCACTTTGGAGGAAGCTGGGAGCGTTTGATTCGCTCAGTGAGAAAGATTCTCAACACCACTGTTAAGGAGCAGATGTTGGATGAAGAAGGGCTCCATACTTTGCTGTGTGAGGCTGAAGCAATCATGAACAGTAGGCCCATAACAACAGCATCTTTGGATCTGAATGATTTAGAAGCATTAACACCTAATCATCTGCTTCTACTCAAAGTCAAACTGGGTCTACCCCCTGGAGTGTTCAACAAAGATGACCAGTATGCTAAACGCAGATGGAGACAGATTCAGTATCTTTCGGATGTCTTCTGGAAACGATGGTGTAAGGAATATCTCACACAACTTCAAGAACGACAGTGATGGTCCACATCCAGAAGAAACTTGCATGTTGGTGATGTGGTGCTCATTGTTGATGACACCTCACCCAGAAATTCCTGGACTCTTGGAAAGGTAATGGAGACATTTCCTGACAGCAAAGGATTTGTCCGTCAAGTTAAATTAAGGACCAAGACAAACGAGCTTTGCCGCCCTGTGACAAAGCTGTGTCTCCTTCAAGAATCTGAAGATGAATGAAGATATTTTCAAAGGTCATTGTTTTATAGACATTATAAGATGGGACACATTGTTTGAATAGATTTTCTTTAAAAAAAATAGTTTAGGCATCTTAGATAAGAGTTTAAGTAATTGTTCCAAAGATATTGTTAACAATTAGGGGCCGGTAATGTAGGAGCCTGATATAGGAATGATTATTTTGATGCTTTTATGTCAATTTATACTTATTTTATACTAATTTTATATGCAGCTTATCTGTGCAGAATTAAATGTCTAAATTGCCATAAAAGGCAAGGGTGGAATGATATAGGAATGATTATTTTGATGCTTTTATGTCAATTTATGCTTATTTTATACTCACTTTATATGCAGCTTATCTGTGCAAGTCAGGCCTGTACTGCAGATGTGTTTTGGAGGAATGAAAATAAGCCTCCGGGGGTGCTCTTGCCGCAAGATCTGGCCCATCTTGCAGTTACAGTGACCCGGAGTTTAATGTAGACAGGTCTTTCATCCACCCACGACCTTGGGTTTGAAAGACATGTTTTTATGAGCCATCACTCTGCTGTACAAACTGCCTTGATGATGGAAAACATGTTTTGCTCTGCCCGCACGTCACCCAGTCAGAGGGGGAGTATAAAAGTGTAACACTCAGAAAAATAGTTCAAGTCTGCTGCGGGTCCGGTTCCAGATGCCCAGCCTGAATTGATGTTACCTTTCCACTTGGACTGATAACGGCTTCCTCAATCTTGTGTCACGATGAGGGGTTTTCACATCAATGTTTGATTTGTACTGAATGTACATTGTTTTGCTGTATCTGTGGCGGTTTAATAAATGACACTTATTATTCTAGCAGAAAACAGCCTGAGAGTTTCTTTTGAGAGTTTTTATTCATTGCTCCGACCTTCCCCTAACCTGTATCTATCTTGTTAAAGATAATTTCATAGAACATTTCTGGCGTCACGAACAGGATGGTGGGAAGGCTGAGCAATGAAAAATGAAAAAGAGATTAAAGTTGATTAAAGTTGAGAAAAAGTTGATTCAGACGCCTGAGGAGGCGTGAGTGGAACAGAGAAAAAGTTGATCCAGACGCCTGAGAAGGCGTGAGTGGAACAGAGAAAAAGTTGATCCAGATGCCTGAGGAGGCGTGAGTGGAACAGAAAAAAAGTTGATCCAGATGCCCGAGGAGGCGTGAGTGGAACAGAGAAAAAGTTGAACCGGGATGGGAAGAAGTCCCATCCCAGTTGTTAGTGTTGTGTTTGAGAGGTGGGAAGAAGCCCCATCCCAGTTGTTAGAACAATTCTCTGAAAGCAGATAGTCCGGGTGATGTTTTGACCGCTTTGCAGGCAATAGAGGTCAGAAAGAAGGCACCAGTGACAGGGCTTCAGCGTCGTATTTGGATGTGTGCGGCAACCTGGGGAAAAACTGCATGAGGAAAGTCAGAAAATGCAATCACAGGCTCAAAGGAGCAAACAAGAATGTGAGGACCGCCTGCTTGTTGAATGAACGGCACATTCAGTTGCTCGGTGCTCAGTTTGGGAGAATGAGCAGGGTGGCTGAGGGGGCAGTGGAGCAGGTGTCCCGGTTGAAGCGAGAAAAATTCAAGAGAAAGAGGTGCAGTGGGTTATCTAAACAGGTACGAGCTTTTGTTGCCACACTAGATGACAGATGGGATCCGTCGAGTTGGGACGGTAACATCTGGGGAGACAAGGAGGTTGTTTACTTGTCTAAAATATATAAACAACAGACTGCACAACCCACAGATGCTCGAGTATCTAGGCTGTTGGATAAAGGTGGAGGTCAGGTAGTGAATTCAGTGCATCGAGTCAGAACTTTGCAAGACTCGAGACCGTCGTTTGAAGCTTGTGCAGAGGCAGCCCGACAGATGTTTCTTGGAGCATCGGATTGGCCTGATTTACAGGGGCATTAGGTGACCCTAGGGGAATGCGAGCAGAGATTGGTTCGGCTGTGTCTAAGCAATGCGCTCGCTGTGCGTTGGGTAGTAGATTATCATCTACATGTTTTTTCAAGGACTGATGTTCAAAGCCGAGTGTTGGAACTGGGTGCACTCGGAGATTGGAACACAGAGCTGAAAACCGTGAAAAAAAAACCATTTAGTCAACTCATGGGTCGTGGGCCGAGAAGGGACGGCCGGAATAACATGCAGGAACCTACTCGTTCTGCTTTCTGGAGGGCATTAATACAGACAGGAGTGCCTCCAACTGAGATGGATGGTGTGTCAGCAGAAGAGCTGAGGGCTGGAAGCCATTATCTGGATTAAAAGGGCCAAAAGTAGAAGGTCCAGAAGTTGACATCAACTTTCTGAAAGCAGATATTGTCAACATTGAACATCAAACGTCCAGAATTAGAGAGCCCAGATTTTGACATTAAATTAAAGGGCCCCAAACTTGAAGGTGATATTGATGTTAAAATGCCAAAGGTCAAAGGAGAAATTAAGACACCTGATGTTGACATTAAAGGTCCAAACATTGACATTGAGGGCCACAAAGGATGAATTAAAATACCTAAAGCCAAGAAGGTTGAAGGGGAAAAGGGTGGATTTGAAATGTCTAAAAAAATATGTCATCAGAGCACTTAAAGGGGATGTGTTAAGCTGGCTGCTTTGAAGGAAGTGCATCATATGTTGTTTATAAATGGTTCATCTGCAGCTGTAGTTTTGACGGCATCTAAAACAACCCGAAGTATCTGAAAATATCTGAGATGAAAAAAATCACCATCTTGTTTTGCAGTTGTTTCACATTTAAAGTAAAAGTTCAGCTCTTTTCAAGAGGGGTTCTGTGGAAGAAGTTATGAACAAGTAATATCTTACCTGCTGCACATAGGCTTTAGAACAACCTCAGTTTGGAAAAACTGATGAGCTAAATATTCTGAGTGGGGCCAAGACTAGAAGAAGGATTTCTTTTTAATAAATAAAAGTTAATTGCTGACACTTTTTGCATGAAGTGTTTATGTATGAAGAATTGTCTGATTATCTGTACAACAAGACGAATGACATAAAAACTGCAATACAGCAATGTTCACATTGCATGCCAAGCATGTCAGCATTAGAAAAGAGGGTCACCACAGTATATGCAGGGACAAATAGAGGAAAGGGACCATATCAGATCTGGCAGACGGATTTCATTGGCCCTTTGCCATGTCACAGGGGTGTAGATATGTATGTACAGCTGTAGATACATATTCAGGTGTGTTGGTGACTCATCCTTGTAAATATGCAAATCAGACATCTACTTTAAAATGTCTTAGTATGATCCAAAAAAGTTCAATCTGGTCCTCTGGACATTCAAAAAAAAAACAAAAGCAAAACAAAGCAAAATAAAATCTAGAAACGTTTCGTCTCTCATCCAAGAGACTTCCTCAGTCTGAGGTGCTGTTTTCAGCTCAGTCTCTTAAATAGCACCTTCTTAGAGTGGATCAACCAGTTTGCTGCTGACAACCAAAACCAGCTGATCACATGCTCAAGAAGGACCATCAGCCTAACAATGGGTCATTAGCACACTGATGGCTGTTTACTACTCACAGAGGGCTGAGTGATACTAGCAATCACAGCATTGTAAGAGGGGGACAGTTGAACCCGGAGGCCTCCACCCCTGTTTAATGATGGATGATTTCTTTTCACAAAGATGGCCTCCTTTACTCCTCTCTCAAACCATCGTTCCTCTCTGTCCAGGATGTGAACATCTTCATCCTTGAAAGAGTGACCGCTGGCCTGGAGATGAGTGTAGACCGCAGAATCCTGGCCTGATGATGTTGATCTTCTGTGCTGGGCCATCCTTTTGGCCAGTGGCTGTTTAGTTTCCCCGATGTAAGACTGATCACAGCCCTCCTGACACTGAACAGCATACACAACATTACTCTGTTTGTGCCGGGGGACTGGATCTTTGGGATGAACCAGTCTTTGCCGTAATGTATTTTGGGGTTTAAAAGCCACTGGGACGTTATGTTTAGTAAATAAACGTCTCAGTTTCTCTGATACCCCCTCAACATACGGAATGACCACTGGTCTGGGTCTGGGTTCCTCCTTTTCACTTGATGGCTGACTGGAGTCCTGTTTGGGTTTCTTCTCTGCTTTCAGGAAGGCCCAGTTAGGATATCCACATTGCTCTAGAGCCTGTTTTGTGTAGGATTTCTCCTTCTGCCTGGCTCCCGAGCTAGTGGGGATGCTGTCTGCTCTGTGATACAGAGTCCTGATGACTCCTAACTTGTGCTCCAAAGGGTGATGGGAGTCAAACTACAAATACTGGTCTGTGTGGGTGGGTTTACGGTACACCTCGGTTTGCAAATGTCCTCTATCCGAGACTGAGACCTCACAGTCCAAGAAAGCCAACTTGCCATTTTTTACATCTTCTTGTGATTGTTGTGATAATGATCTTATTCCGTCTTAGTATGATGGAATAATTTTATGGGGTTCCCCTTCAGATCCGAACAGATAATGGGACCCATTTTATTGGAATACAGGCGAAAGACTGGTCAGCTGAAAAACATGTTGAATGGATTTGTCACATTCCTTATCATCCACGAGCTGCTGGGCTGATTGAGAGAATGAATGAACTGTTAAAAGAAATGCTGAGAAAATTAAATGAAAAACATGATTTGACAAACTGGAAAGTAAATTTGTTGCAGGCTGTGTTTCAATTGAATAACAGACCCATTGCACCAGGCACCACTCCTCTAAATTGAATGACATTCCAGAAAAAAAAAAAGAACCGATTAGTATGTGGAAAATTGATGACAGAGCAGAGCTGCCTGTCAAAGCAACTCCTGGATCTGCTGGACTAGATCTGAGGACTCTAGAGCCAGTGACATTGATATCAGGTCAAATTCAAGTTATAAAAATTGGTCTGGGTCTGCAATATCCTAAAGGCAGGAGAAGAAAAATGGGTGAATGTATCTGTAAACAAGTGTTATATAAGAGAAAACTAATGGTTCTTCCTCTATCTGTAAGCAGTACTTTTTGCCTCTACAGCTTGATGTTTCCTTGATCTTTGCTGACTGGACGGTCGGGGCCGCCCAGGAGTCAACATGGGAGAAGCTGGTGGCAGATGCCCGTCAGATGGGAGTGCAGGCTGTTTGGGCATCACGTGCCTTGTCGCTGATGGTCAACGTCTCATCAGCAACACCAGGACGTGTCTTGGAGGAGGATCAGGTGTTCACGTTTGGTTGAAAAAATGCAAGCAAGATCAGAGTGCAAAGTAACCTCACATGTTTGAAACACAAAAAGCTGCCTGATAGGGCACAACTGACTGTCCTATGTACAAGTGTCGGGCATGCTACAACAGGAAAACCATCCCAGTGGTACCTAAGGGATGTCAGATTAGAATTGTGTGGAAACCCCACTGTGTAACATGTATAAGAACGGTACATGTAAACCAGATGAAAAAAAAAAAGAACAAAGTTTGACTTTACTGCCAATTAAACAAAGGAGGAGGAAACGTGCTTCGTTGGCAGTTACCCAAGTTGGAGTCTGGATGCCATCAGTTGTCATGACTCAAGACGAAATGGCCAAAATACGGCTAAAAGAAATAAACTGGCAGCTGAAGATGTGGGGGAGCACAGAAGAAGTGCTCTCCAACATAACTGAAGCTTTGAACTTGTTTTCCTATGTACCTTGCAATTTTTCCATGCACAACTGCCAGAGGGTAGGGACCACATCCAATCACCACGAGTGGAGACGGCTGTGGAACATATCAGGTGTACACTGGTTGGTTTTGAAACCTGAATTGACAAAGTGTACTGAATATATGTGTGAATGTTATTGAGTTCAGTATCTTGTGAGCAATGCAACTACAATGTGCAAGTATCATATTTTACCTGTACAAAGATACTGGTTTTTAAAAGTACAAGGTGAGTGGTTTGAGCCACAGACAAATCTCACGTATGACATACAATTATGCAAGACAGCTGATAAAGGAGTGGTATGTATGCTGAAATTAGGTCATGTTAACCCATGTTTAACCAAAGACGAGGTATTGTGTGATTGGACTCATGAACTAGCTAGAGTAACAATAAAAAGTCATCCTCAATTACCTAAGGTGCCTTTCTCTGGATGTGTGTATGGTGTACATCTGTGGACTTGGAACAACCAGACTTATCAATTAACTAATTATAGTTCCACCACTCGACTAACAGAGGTACAATGGCAAACTTTGCACGTACACTGGCGAGTCTCCCTAGACCGTTTCAAATGCGCATTGAATGGGTCTACAGAGCTGAAACGAATGATTGAATCTCATAAGTCTAAACGTGTCTGATCTAACAGTGTCCACCTGCATTGCTCAAGGAAAGGTTTTACATGTGGCTAAACTAATAGTGTAGGCGTCGGCTCACCATTGGTGGGATATATTCACAGGAATGTTATCTACGGCGCAAAATATATGCAGTATCTCCTTTGCTTGTTTAGTGAAAAGAAGATTAACTAGTTTGATCTATGTATCTCTGTATTAACTTTGTGTAATTTGGGAACTTGTTTTTATATCAGGAGTGTTAAAAAAGAATTAATCAGGAAATTTATAATACAGCTTGGTCAGTGGGAATGTAATAAATCGAGCGTTCCAAGGGTTTGAAACTCGTCTGGATTTTCTTAAACTTTGTGAGTGAGTTTATTCAGGATGAAGTTATGAGGTTATTCCCAGAACAATTTCAATTTCAGGGGAGTGATTTTCAGAATTAAATGTCTAAATTGCCATAAAAGGCAAGGTGGAATGATATAGGAATGATTATTTTGATGCTTTTATGTCAATTTATACTTATTTTATACTCACTTTATATGCAGCTCATCTGTGCAGAATTAAATGTCTAAATTGCCATTGTAGTGAACCTGATCTGACCCTGATCTGACCTCAAATCTTGATCAGATGAACTGAGACTGTTATTTTATTGATCTGCATCCAGGAATACAGTTTGAGCCATCTGGTGACTTTCTTTCTTGAATTAATCAAGCAGAAAAGACAATTCTCTATGATCATCACTGTTTTACAAATGTTTGATAATCAAATTTTGTTAGTTCACTCAATGTTACAGGTTGAAGAGAACTACTCATTTTTATTTTACATAAACAGTAAGTAATGATTCTTATTCCTCATTCAAAGAAGAAATCAGGTTAATATGCATTTCTTGATTTTCTGTCTTCAATGAGCAAGCTTTTGTAAGTATGTGAAAGGTCGAGTCTTGGTCAACTAAAATGTTTACTGAGAAGAAAATGTCATGTTTAACTATTTGAGAAGATAATCAGAGTAGAGACTCCACGAAGTCTGCTGTTTCTCCAATAATCTTTTCTGTCTGTTAAGCAATCTCATTCTCTGCCCTTGGCTTATCATAACATCTTACGTCACAAAACACACCTCTTTCTGGTCCATCCACGAATCAGAAAGCTCTAAAATTGACCCGGAAGTCAACTCATTTAAAATGTGGCAACTTCCCGGTTCTGTTAGAGTCTGGGAGTGATAGAGTTGGAGAGTTGAGGAGTTGCTGGAGTTTGTTGGTTGCTGTGTTGCTGCACTCAGAAATGAGTTCAACTAGAGAGCGCACAGAGTGATGGAGTTAGAGCTCTTGGATGCAAACGCGTTCAGGATGATCCAGAGACGTTTTGGGATTATAACTTCTGTTTGAACAACCTCGTACGACTCTCTAAGGGTTTGGCAGTTCTCACGGAGACGCTGAAAGAGTCAGAAAGGAACCTACGCCGACGCTGATTTCATCGTCAACCAGGTATAAGGTTCCATTTTCGACTAAGTGTACTGGAGGCCAGCTGAGATCTGATGGAGCGTGCACGTTTCTGGTCATAACAGATTAATTCCCTCACATATCTCTCTGTAAGATAAATCTCCATTTCCATCTTAAAACTCTCCTCTCTCTTCTAAAATTAGTACAGATATCTTAGAAATATCTGAAGCAAAGTCCTCAATCACCGCCGTGTGATTGAAGCTCATTATTTGTGAAACTTGTCTGTTATTATTTTCATATTTTGCCAAATTAATGTAAATGTTTGATGTTAAACTTTGATTCTGAAAATAAATGACCGCATTCATTTGATGGGTCAAAGATAATAACGTCTCTCGTTCGCATTTCTGTTAAAATTCAATGCACGACATTTACACAGTCAGAAAGATGAGGAACTCGTGAAAAGTATGAATATATTTCCCTATATATGTCATACTACAATTGGTGGCCCGTAACGTGCTCATAAATGACTGTGAATTCGTGTAAAGATTGATTTTTACATGTTGGCATACAAGAAAAGTAACAGTTTATCAGCTGTGAAGAAACGCAGCTCATGCTGCACCGCTGAAGCGAAACGCTGCATGTTTTTAAGCGTGTTGGTCTGTGGAGCTCAGGAAGCTCACAGAAAGCTGAAATAGTGTCATAAGTCTTTATGAAAGCTGAAATTGTACGTCTGTTATGTGTAGCTAAGCTTATGAGCTGTGGGAAACGTTATTCTGTTTAAAAGTACGGAAGTTCTGCTGAAAGACCCGGTTGTTGGACCGGTTCGGTTCTGTTAAGCTTGAACGAGTATTTTGAATAGATGGATAAACGTTTTAAAGACTGGATGAAGTCTCAGCTAGAGCTCAGAGTTGATTCGTTACAATTTTTAACAGAAAAAGTGCATTTTGACAGTTTAAAAGACGAAAAGTTGACGAATTTTAGTTCACGTGAATCTAGCATGCTGGTTGCTTTAACGTTTCCTGATTGGTTGAATATTGCTGCTGTGGAGCGCTCTGATTTGCTGAGAAGGTTGACTGACGTTGCTACGTCATCTCTTCTCAACCCTGCGCTGCTCTGTAATTGGTGATTTCAGTCACGTGACCCGGAAATGAAAATTCGTTTTCATAGGGAAATAAAATCTGCTTTTTAAAGCTGAAAAGCGCTTTAAAAGTGTATTTTGATACGCTGGTTAAGGTCTTCGAAGCATACTCGCTGAAATTTTGCCACGTTAGAGTTTAAAATCCGTCATTAAATGATGTTTTTTGAACAACGCTAGCGATGCTAATTTTAAGCTAACAGCTAACGACCGGAGCCTTCACTACGCTTAAAATCACTAAATAAAGCTGCAATATTGTTCCACAAAACTCATGTTCATGCATAAAAGTCGTGCTTGTTGAAACTACGCCACGTTTACGCTTGAATTCGTTCAGAAATGTTGATTTTAACCGAGTTTAGCCGAAGCTAACTTTAAGCTAAGCGGCTAACAACAGGATGTCAACCGAACGTCACAGGAAGTCGTCATAGACTCCTGCTGGTAGAAAGCTTAACGCTTCCCCCTCCTGGAGAAACTTTAAATCACAGTTTCACTTCAGTTTTAGGTTTAAAGAGTGAAATTAAACGTTTTTATTTTTTCTAAAAGGCATTTTTGAGTTAACAAACTTCCTCAAAGCTGAATAAATACTGTTATCTTGCATTTTAAAAGTTATAAAGGTATTTATGCAAAGAACATTTACCAAAGAGACTTTATTCACTGGTAATCCCTTAAAAGTTACAAAATAAAGTTAGGAACTTTTAAAAAAAAAATAGAAACGGTTCAAATATTCACAGAGTTGAATAGTTTACTCATTTTGCTTGAAAGATAATACACGTTTAATTGCAAAATCACTAAATAAGAGTAAACTTATCAGGAAAAGAAACTTTTCTGTTTAAGTTGCCACCTAAAAATAAATCTTCCTATTTAATTTTAAATAGAAGCCACTGACAGGAGGACAACAGGAATAACAGTTTTTCTGAGGAAGGACTGATTAATCCTGATACATCATCAACTTTTCTTTTTCTTTTCACAACTTAGTTATATGAGTAACTGTTAAAATAACAAATTTCTGGAACAGAACGGTTTAAAAAACGTTTTAAACCGATGATTGCTATGAGAATTTTAGAAAAATTGCAGGTTTATAAAAATTCAGTGCTTTAGAGTAAAATACACTAAAAACAGCTTGGTAACTGATATCTGTTGAAAAATAAGCAAATACAAGTAACACTGCCGAGAGCATTTACTTAAATATTCATGAATTGGGGTAAAACCTGAGAAAGGTACCCACATTTGAATAAGTTGACTTATAACAGTACTTCTGTGTAAACCCAAAAAGCTAAAATAGTGTGAAAACTCATTGACTTGAATACAAATATTTACCTGTAAAATATCTAAAGCTTGCAACTGTTTTAAACAGATAAATTGCTACACAGTGAAAAACATGACAGGTGTGTTAGAAAAAGACTTTGACCTAAAAGGGATGGCGGACTGCTTGGAGAACGCGTTAGCGCTTCTGGCAGCGTCCTTACATCCATATATGAATCAGACAGAGCGCATGAACCCAAAAGAGTTATTGGACAATCTGAAGGAGGTTGCAGAAAGTGTGACCGCTACAGAAATCACAAAGTCAAGTTATGAAAAGCTGGCTAAAATTGCAATTTTGCTGAAAGAATCATTCTATAAGGCTGTTGAGAAAGCTGATAACCTCAAACAAAGGTTAGACAGTGAAATAGTGTTTGCTCAGAAAACTGAAGAATACGTCCTTCAATTTAGAAGTGAACACGAGGTCCTCATGACGAAACATTATGAACAGATGTTTCAGTTACAGCAAGATGCGCGTGCAGAAATTGATTTGCTGAACAGCAAAATACAAGCACTTGAGGCATCACTATCGGAAGCCAGGGATAAAGACCGTGCGTACCAATCCGTGTGTTCAGATAACGATGTGCTACAAAAACAGTTGCAGATCGCATTAAAGGAGCTGGAGGATTGCAAGGCAGACAAGGCGGGGATATTCCGACAATGGCTGAATTTACAAAGTAAATATCAGACATCACAGGAGCACCTAACAGCTTGTGAGGAGAAATTAGCTACAGCTACAAACCAGATTTCTGGAACAGGGCGAGCTGGTCTGAGACTCAGAGACGAACAGTATCAGGGTCCTTATCAGCCACAACCTCCCCAGACAGATGCTGTTGCACCTCTTCCTCCTGACACCACGCCGTTACCCCCACCCCCATTATGGGCGGTAGGGACAGAACTGCACCAATATGTACCTCTTCCTCCTGACACCATGCCCCCACCCCCACCACCATCACGGGTGGTAGGGACAGACCTGCACCGATATGTACCTCTTCCTCCTTATCAGCTGCCCCCACCCCCATTATGGGCGGTAGGGGCAGGCCTTGACCAATCTGCACCAATCACGCATGTGAGACCATTGATATCTTCTCCATCAATGGATGACTTGCAAAAAATCTCAAAATATGTACAACGCTTCGTTCCTGGACCGTTGGGCTCATCTGGAACAAAAGCGTACCTCAGAGATCTGGATTTCAGATTGAGATCTTATCCTAACGCTACGGTAGAAGATAAAATCAGTCTGATACGACTCACTTCGGACAGAGAGGTGTTTACCTTCATCGAGCGTCTACCAGATGCAACGAGAAGGGATTACAAACTTCTGTGTGAAGCTCTGATCAAAGAGTACGACTCCTGCACAGGACCAGCTGGATACCCAGCCGCAGAAAAGGTCACGCAGGGTAAAGCTGAACATCCAAAAGTTTATTACAAAAGAATCTTCCAAGCTTATTTTGGTAACAGAAATGATACCGGAATGGAGGAAGAAGAAGGTTTTAAGTTTGTTTTCAGCAAAAATCTCCATACTGATTTTAAACAACCAGTACAAATGATGGCAAATTTCAGAGAAAAATCCATCAGTGAGATTAAGCAGTGTGCTGTGAATGTGTTTGAAGCAAGTTCTCATGCTAAGACGCCCATTGAAGTGTTTCCAAGTGTAAAGGTTAAACCCCACTCCCTAGAAATGGAAGGAAGGTGCGAGTATCCACCTCCTCCTAAGAAGGAGAGAAAACAGTCTGTTCAAAATAACAAACCGCGTCATGAAGGTGCACGCTGGGACAAAAATGCTCCTCTTTCAGAGGATGAACGTGATTATCGTAAAAGGGGTGAGCGTAGGACGCAACGATATGTTAAACCATATCATCAGGGGCAGTACGTAAAGGAACCCCCGAAAGACGTACCTGACCGTCCCCCACCTCGGACGAAACGAACCGAGGCGAAAAAATCACAAAAGTTCCAGAAACAAGGCCCTACACCTCTGAACTCGGAAGAGACAGAGAAAATACGCAGGTTGTTAGAAACTTTGAAACACACTGACACGGGAACCCATCCAGGAGCACTATGCAGTAATGTAATTCCCATTACATCTGAGGGCGCGAATGACAACATAACAGATGTCGGTGGAACACACCAAGACATAACTGTTGCTGCCTCAAACAACCCCTCATCAGAAGAAGGGGGGGTAAACACACACACAAACGATGACGAGTCATCGCAGGCTGAACACTCAGAAACAGCTTCTGCTGTGCTGACGGTTCAGACAAACCAAGATTACACAGATAAGG
>NC_056511.1:29205703-29210758 GCF_014905685.2 Nematolebias whitei | reverse complement strand
AGAACAGCTCCTACCCCAGTGTCAGATGCGTCCACTTCTAAAATGAATTGATGCTTGGGATCTGGATGGCAAAGGATGGGTGTGGATGAAAAAAGTTCTTTAAGTTTACCGAATGCCGCATCTGCCTCAGGGGTCCATCTAAAAGTCCTGTTGATGGAGGTAAGCTGAGACAGGGGTGCGGCGATGCGACTATAATCCTTTATGAAGCGCCTGTAGAAATTTGCGAAACCCAGAAAACGTTGCAATTGTCTTCTGGTCTCTGGGACGGGCCACTCCACCACTGCCTTGGTTTTTTCAGGGTCCGTTCTATAATGTCCCTTCCCGAAGATAAAACCCAAAAAGGATACTGAGGGAACATGAAAATCACACTTCTCTCCTTTTACGAACAATTGATTTTCATAAAGTCTCTGTAGTACTGTCCTGACTTGCGCTATGTGTTTGTTCTTGTCGTGGGAGTAAATAAGAATGTCATCTAGGTAGATGAAAACAAAATCTCCAATGAAATCTCTTAGGACATCATTAACTAAGGCCTGAAAAACAGCAGGGGCGTTGGTTAGTCCGAAAGGCATGACCAGGTACTCGAAGTGGCCCAGGGGTGTTCGGAAGGCTGTCTTCCATTCGTCACCATGCTTTATGCGTACTAAATAGTATGCATTCCTCAAATCTAATTTGGTGAAAATGGTGGCAGATTGCAACTGTTCTTGGATGGAATCAATTAAAGGTAGGGGGTATTTATTTTTTACTGTTATATTGTTCAAACCCCGGTAATAAATACAGGGGCGGAGAGTTTTATCTTTCTTTGTGACAAAGAAAAACCCTGCCCCCACAGGAGAGGTGGACGGGCGAATGATCCCGGAGTCGAGAGACTCTTCAATGTATTTTTTCATGGAGTCCCTCTCTGGGCCTGAGAGATTATAGAGTCGACTGGAGGGTAGGGGGGCTCCAGGAAGGAGGTCAATGGAGCAGTCGTACGGACGGTGTGGAGGTAGAGATGAGGCTTTCTGCTTGCTGAATACTTGCGCTAAATCATGGTAGTCAGAGGGAATGGCAGACAAATCAATCTCCTCTTTGGTCATGTCAAAACTAGAGGAGTTGGAGATACCTGAGCGAAGACAGTGTTTTAGACACTTGTTGCTCTTTCTCTCCACCCTCCCCAATTCCCAATTAATATGTGGATTATGATCTTTTAACCAGGGGTATCCTAAAATTAACTGAGTATTGGGTGAATCAAATACAAAGAAATTAATGTTTTCATGATGGTTTCCAGACGTTATTAAATGTAGAGCCTCAGTCTTAAAGCGGATCTGGGCCAGGGTCTCACCGGTGACTCCAGCTATGTAAACTGGTTGAATCTCTTGAATGGGTAAAGAAAATTTTTGAACTAGATTTAGGCTTAATAAATTTTGCTCTGCGCCCGAGTCAATTAAAGCAAGGACTGAAAAACGATTCTGATTAACTTGAATAACAGTGGGTAATGATAGTCTCTGTAGAGGAGAGAAAGAGGAAGTGCCCACCAATATTTCTCCTTTTATTGGCGGGCGCCTTCGTTTCCCCGAAACGGGCAGGCAGCAATATAATGTCCATCCCTCCCACAGTAAATACACAAGTTGGCCTCTCTACGTTTTTGTTTTTCATCAGGAGTCAATCGGGTGCGTCCCACCTGCATGGGTTCAGGTTCTGGTAACGCAGGCACAGTTGTCGGAGTGGAGACTGGGAAACTCTGGGATTTGTAGTTTTCAAAATTGAGTTTGTAGTTGCGGGACCCACCTGATGACGGAGAGGAGACGGAAGTTGCGGCTCTCTGGGAGTTGTAGTCCCGCTCCTTTCTGCGCTCCCGTAGGTGTTCGTCAAGGGATATGGCAAAGTTTATTAATGCGTCGAAACTTGGAGGCTCGTCTCGTTCGGCAATCTGGTCCTTAATGTAATCAGACAAGGAGTTTAAAAAGGTACCTTGTAGGGCTCTTTCGTTCCACCCGGTCTGAGCGGCGAGAATGCGGAACTCGAGGGCGTGTTCAGATACAGGTCGCCGGCCCTGACGTAAACCCAGAAGTCGTTTCTCCGCATTGGGTTCCTGCAATGGTCGGTCGAAAATCCTACGGAACTCGGTGAGCAGAATATCAAAAGAAACTGTATCCAGGTTGTGATGATGTAGGAAAGAAGTTGCCCACCAGAGAGCGTTACCTTTAAGCTGACTGATGAAATACGTAATTTTCGCGGTGTCTGTGGCGTAGAGTTGAGGAGCTCCTTTGAAGGCGAGTTTGCATTGAAGGAGAAAGCCCTCACAGAGATCAGGGTCCCCGGAGAACAGCTCAGACGGTTTTACGAGTACTTGTTGGTTCGTATGGTTGCTAACGGGGCAAGTACAGACAGGACTCGGCTCCGGTGGAACAGCTGAAGCTGTAGTGGAAGAAGGTGAAAGTCTTTGATTAATAGAGAAGACCATACCTCCGAGCTCCTGAAGGTTGGACTGGGTCTTTTGTTGCTGGGTCAAGACTTGTTTCAGCATCTCCTCCAGTTGGTTTATTTGTTCTGTTTGAGAAGGGGAGGAAGCTTGATCGCTCCTGGTCTCATTCTGGGTCTAGTTTGGCTGGAGCATTTCTGTCATAAGCTCAGGATGCCCAGATAGTACGAGACCCGGAAACGACGCAAGACTCAGATAAAAAGAAAATGAATTTATTTACAGTGATATTTATATACATATATACAGTTGTTAGCCTGGAACCCCTGGAGAGGAAGGACAAAGGTCAGGTGGGTCTTGTACGGAGGGTTGTTGTGATAATGATTTGTTTGTTTGTTTCCTCTTACAGGTTGGAGGAGGCAGTGAGGCTCAGCTGTGATCCAAGGGTTTCCAGGGATGGTTTCTGCAGACAAGCAGGGCAAGACAGGCAAGTGGCTGGAGGGCAAGGCACCAAGGAAAAGACGGACCAGGACCGGAACCAAACGACAAGTCAACTGTAGGCAGAAGAAACAAGGTGAATATCTCAATTATTCAGGATAAGCACTGGCTTGAAGCATAAATACTAAAAACGGAATCAATGCTCCAGCGGAGAGTAGAACTTGGCTGCAGCCTTAAGTAGAGCTGGAACTCATCAGGCAGATGGCCAACAGTTGGTGGTGATCGGCGGCCATCTTGGGGCTGCAGCAAGAACTACTCTTACAGTACCCCCCCTCAAGAGTCGCCTCCAGGCGACCTGAGGCGCTTCTCGGCGTGGGCCTTGAAGAAAGCAGAGATGAGGCTTGGATCCAGTATGAAAGAACGAGGGATCCAAGATCTTTCTTCAGGACCATATCCCTCCCAGTCAACTAGGTACTGGTAACCACGTCCTCGGCGTCGCACATCCAGGAAGATCCGGACTGTGAAGGCTGGATGGTTGTCGATCAACCGGGCGGGTGGAGGGAGGTCGGCAGGTGGGCACAAAGGACTTTCGGAGACTGGCTTGATCTGAGAGACGTGGAACGTGGGATGAATCCTCATGGAGCTAGGAAGTTGAAGTCTTACTGCAGAGGGGTTGATTATCTTGATGATGGGGAAATGGCCGATAAACCGGGGAGCCATTTTCCTGGGAGTGTCCCTCAGGTGGATGTCCCTGGTGGAAAGCCATACCCTTTGGCCCACTTGGTAGGATGGTGCAGCAGAACGGTGGCTATCAGCAAATCTTTTGTTTTGGGCAGCAGTGCGTACCAGCGATGCCTTGACCTGGCGCCAGACGCGTCGACAACGGCGGAAGTGATGTTGTACGGAGGGTACTGAGATGTCAGTCTCCTGGCTGGGAAAAAGAGGAGGCATGTATCCAAGAGAGGCTTCAAAAGGTGACATACCTGTGGCTGTGGATCTATGAGAGTTGTGGGCATACTCCACCCAAACCAGGTGCTGACTCCAGGCTGAGGGGTTACGTTCTGTGATGCAGCGTAGGGTGGAGTCCAGTTCCTGATTACAACGTTCCGCCTGACCGTTGGATTGGGGGTGGTAACCGGAGGTGAGACTGGAGGATGCCCCTAGAGTATTACAAAAACAGCGCCACACTTGAGAGATGAATTGGGGGCCTCGGTCCAACACCACGTTGGAGGGGATACCGTGGATCCTAAAAACATGCTGTACAAGAAGTTGAGCCGTCTCTAGGGCGGATGGAAGTTTGGGAAGAGGGATGAAGTGGGCTGCTTTCGAAAATCTATCAATGACTGTTAGAATAGTTGTGTTACCTTCCGATGGAGGCAGGCCTGTGACAAATCTACTGATATGTGAGACCATGGACGGCTGGGTGTAGGCAGGGGTTGCAAAAGTCCGGCAGGAGGTTGGTTTCCGGTTTTATTTCGAGCACATGTGGAGCATGCTGTGACAAATTATTTCACGTCTTGAGTAAGTGTAGGCCACCAGAAGTGAGTTTTAGTTAAAGACAGCATGCGCGAGGTGCCGGGGTGACATGACAGTTTGTTGGTGTGTAACCATTCGAGTACCTTGGACCTCATGGTTGAGGGGACAAAAAGAGTTCCAGGGGGTCCTGTGCCAGGGTCGGGTTCAGTCTTATGAGCCTCACAAACCTCTCTTTCAATAGACCAGGTGAGTGCCCCGACAATGCAGACTGGAAGAATGATGTTCTCTTCTGTGTCAGGAACACCTGGAGGGGAAAACTGATGAGAGAGAGCATCAGGTTTGGTGTTCTTAGAACCGGGTCTGAATGTTAAAGTATAATTAAAGCGATTGAAGAATAGTGACCAGTGTGCCTGTCTGGGGGTCAACCGTTTGGCATCTCTTAAATATGTGAGGTTTTTATGATCAGTCCATATCAAAAAAGGAATTTCAGTACCTTCGAGCCAATGGCGCCATTCTTCTAACGCCAACTTAACAGCTAACAGCTCCAGGTTACCCACATCATAGTTTCTTTCTCCTGATGATAGGCGTCGAGAGAAAAAGGCGCATGGGTGAACCTTATTGTCTCTGGGTGACCTTTGGGACAGAACAGCTCCTACCCCAGTGTCAGATGCGTCCACTTCTAAAATGAATTGATGCTTGGGATCTGGATGGCAAAGGATGGGTGTGGATGAAAAAAGTTCTTT
>NC_056511.1:29199554-29205603 GCF_014905685.2 Nematolebias whitei | reverse complement strand
AAAGTCCTCTTTCAGCTGCGCAAACAGCTAAAACTACTCAAGGGCATCCTAACTTTCGCTCATGGACGGACGTCCTCACCTGTGTTCGTGGTCCCCCATGACCACAGGGGGGTGATGTTAGTCCATGCACATGACCTTCCGTCCGCAGGACATAAGGGTGATAATGCCACGCTGAAAGCATTAAAACAGATTGCTTATTGGCCTGGAATGAAAAAGGATGTCAAGGACTACATAAAAGGGTGCCTGATC
Source organism: Nematolebias whitei (assembly GCF_014905685.2). Lineage (NCBI taxonomy): Eukaryota > Metazoa > Chordata > Actinopteri > Cyprinodontiformes > Rivulidae > Nematolebias > Nematolebias whitei. Next base: position 29,205,354 of record NC_056511.1, on the reverse strand, counting down.
TGTGGCCAGTTTCAACCATCCAGACCACTTCACAGAGCACCACTGCATAGTAGAGGCATTGCATTTCCATGGTCGGACCTCCAGATTGACTGGGTCGGACCTCTCACTAAGACCTCTAGAGGAAATAAATATTTTCTCACGGTAACCTGCGCGTTTACCAAATGGGTAGAATGTCTACCAGCCCCTAATGACACAGCACAAACCACTGCTATGTTATTAATGAACCATGTATTCTCAAGGTTTGGACTTCCCCTTAGGGTGAACTCAGACCAAGGTACACACTTCACAGGTGAAGTAATGAAGGAACTGTGGAAGACGCTAGGCGTCAAAGCCAACTTCCATATTGGCTACCACCCACAGGCTTCAGGCCAGGTTGAGAGAGCAAACAGGACTGTGGTGAGTATTTTGAAGAAATACGTAGCCGCAAACCACAAGGACTGGGACGTGAAACTCCCTCTGGTCCTCATGGCCATAAGGGCCACTCCACACACGTCGACTGGCATTGCTCCTTTCGAGATGATGACAGGTCGACAAATGACTCTCCCTCTACACCTGTTGTACCAACCAGGCGATGCTGCCATGGCAACAGCCTACACCACACAACAATACATGAAAGACTTGGAAAGACACCTTAAGAACACTTTTGCTTTCGCACAGAAAAACCTGGAAAAATCAGCTGAAGGACGCAAAGCGTACTACGACCAAAAGGCCTCTTACGAGGAACTCCAAGTGGGAGACAGGGTCTGGTACTACACGTTTGCCCCCAAAACTGGGAGAAGAGAGTCCGGGACCGGAACTCTCGCCCGTAAGCTGATGCCCAGATGGACTGGACCCCATCTGATAATCGACAAAGTGTCTCCAGTTGTCTACCAGATAAAAATCAGTAAAGGCCAAAAAGAGCCAACTGTTAAATGGGTACATCGTAACCAGATTAAACAACACAAGGCGTGCAATAACTCCTTAGGAGACAAAGATCTCACAAAATCTGACCTCGTGGGAATAAGGGTTACCCAAGCAGAAGATAACTAATGGATAATAAACTTAACCATAGTTTAAACTCACAGGACCTACCCTTGATAAAACGGGACAGCGTGACTGAAATCTGGCAACCAGGGTGAGGAGAGGCAGTGAAACGATGTTTCTAGATGCTTAGTCACTACTCTTGTCGGTGTTGAAACGTTGTTTAGTTGATTTTGGTATTGTTTCTGAAGTAAGAATGGATCTTGTTGTGTAGTAAGTTAGAGACTAAGAAGCCTTTGACCATGCCAACATGCAGTTCATTCATTAAATTGCAATCCTTGCGGAGTCAATGTATATTATTGCTACCTTGAGTACCATAATCTACATTGGTCTCACAACGCTTAAGCCGAACCTACTCGAACAATTCTATTCGGGGGGGATAGCTAATTCTTTTTGATAAGTCTCGCCATAGACTTCCAAAACATTTATGGGGAAACCAAACACCCAATCTCAAGTCGTTTGTCTAAAAAGACAACAGACAATTACACCAAACTATATTTTACCATGTAAAGCTAACTTAAACCAAGTTAGAAATGGAAAAATAGTTTGGAACCCTTTTCTATAGGCATAAACCCCTGTAGTTACCCTTATCAGCATTTCCACCCCTTAACTGGTAGTTGTAGCTGTTCCCAACCATAATAGCTTACACACCAGGTGCATATAGTTTAAGGCCTTATGTAAAATCCCCTTCATAAGCCCACCTTAAACCACATAATTGCATGACACATTGAACCAGAACGGCACAGGCTGGACGTCGCTGGAGACAACCTTCGCTGGAGGCGACCTGCAATCCTGACGTTGGTCTCCACTCTTCATCCAGTGGCCGCTTCTTCAGTTCAATCCAAGGGCACCCCTCTGTATGCTGATTAATCAACACTTCCAATCGTTGTGGATTTACCGTTGTGGATTATATGACTTTTTCAATGGATTACAGACTCTGTTTCCAAGGGGTTAAAGCATTGCTACAATGGAATTATCGAGACGATATGGAATTATAATCAACACAATGGAATACCAAGAACATTGTGGAATTACCTTGACTTTGTTTCCTTGCTGGATTACTTCTGACTTTGGTCTTCCTTGCTGGATTACTTTTGACTTTGGTCTTCCTTGCTGGATTACATCAAGCTCAAGGACATTTGAAGGTCTAAGTTCACGGTTGGAATTCATCCCCATGGACAGGTGATGATTTCCAAAGGGGGGACTGTAGTGAACCTGATCTGACCCTGATCTGACCTCAAATCTTGATCAGATGAACTGAGACTGTTATTTTATTGATCTGCATCCAGGAATACAGTTTGAGCCATCTGGTGACTTTCTTTCTTGAATTAATCAAGCAGAAAAGACAATTCTCTATGATCATCACTGTTTTACAAATGTTTGATAATCAAATTTTGTTAGTTCACTCAATGTTACAGGTTGAAGAGAACTACTCATTTTTATTTTACATAAACAGTAAGTAATGATTCTTATTCCTCATTCAAAGAAGAAATCAGGTTAATATGCATTTCTTGATTTTCTGTCTTCAATGAGCAAGCTTTTGTAAGTATGTGAAAGGTCGAGTCTTGGTCAACTAAAATGTTTACTGAGAAGAAAATGTCATGTTTAACTATTTGAGAAGATAATCAGAGTAGAGACTCCACGAAGTCTGCTGTTTCTCCAATAATCTTTTCTGTCTGTTAAGCAATCTCATTCTCTGCCCTTGGCTTATCATAACATCTTACGTCACAAAACACACCTCTTTCTGGTCCATCCACGAATCAGAAAGCTCTAAAATTGACCCGGAAGTCAACTCATTTAAAATGTGGCAACTTCCCGGTTCTGTTAGAGTCTGGGAGTGATAGAGTTGGAGAGTTGAGGAGTTGCTGGAGTTTGTTGGTTGCTGTGTTGCTGCACTCAGAAATGAGTTCAACTAGAGAGCGCACAGAGTGATGGAGTTAGAGCTCTTGGATGCAAACGCGTTCAGGATGATCCAGAGACGTTTTGGGATTATAACTTCTGTTTGAACAACCTCGTACGACTCTCTAAGGGTTTGGCAGTTCTCACGGAGACGCTGAAAGAGTCAGAAAGGAACCTACGCCGACGCTGATTTCATCGTCAACCAGTAGAAGGTTCCATTTTGGACTAAGTGTACCGGAGGCCAGCTGAGATCTGATGGAGCGTGCACGTTTCTGGTCATAACAGATTAATTCCCTCACATATCTCTCTGTAAGATAAATCTCCATTTCCATCTTAAAACTCTCCTCTCTCTTCTAAAATTAGTACAGATATCTTAGAAATATCTGAAGCAAAGTCCTCAATCACCGCCGTGTGATTGAAGCTCATTATTTGTGAAACTTGTCTGTTATTATTTTCATATTTTGCCAAATTAATGTAAATGTTTGATGTTAAACTTTGATTCTGAAAATAAATGACCGCATTCATTTGATGGGTCAAAGATAATAACGTCTCTCGTTCGCATTTCTGTTAAAATTCAATGCACGACATTTACACAGTCAGAAAGATGAGGAACTCGTGAAAAGTATGAATATATTTCCCTATATATGTCATACTACACCATAAAAGGCAAGGGTGGAATGATATAGGAATGATTATTTTGATGCTTTTATGTCAATTTATGCTTATTTTATACTCACTTTATATGCAGCTTATCTGTGCAAGTCAGGCCTGTACTGCAGATGTGTTTTGGAGGAATGAAAATAAGCCTCCGGGGGTGCTCTTGCCACAAGATCTGGTCCATCTTGCAGTTACAGTGACCCAGAGTTTGATGTAGACAGGTCTTTCATCCACCCACAACCTTGGGTTTGAAAGACATGTTTTATGAGCCATCGCTCTGCTGTACAAACTGCCATCCATCCATCCATCCATTTTCTTCCGCTTATCCGGGGTCGGGTCGCGGGGGTAGCAGCCTAAGTAGGGAGGCCCAGACTTCCCTCTCCCCAGCCACTTGGGCCAGCTCTTCCGGGGGAATCCCAAGGCGTTCCCAGGCCAGCCGAGAAACGTAGTCCCTCCAGCGTGTCCTGGGTCTTCCCCTGGGCCTCCTTCCGGTGGGACGTGTCCGGAACACCTCACCAGGGAGGCGTCCAGAAGGCATCCTAAACAGATGCCCAAGCCACCTCAACTGGCTCCTCTCGATGTGGAGAAGCAGCGGCTCTACTCCGAGTCCCTCCCGGATGATCGAGCTTCTCACCCTGTCTCTAAGGGAGAGCCCAGACACCCTGCGGAGAAAACTCATTTCGGCCGCTTGTATCCGAGATCTCATTCTTTCGGTCACAACCCAAAGCTCGTGACCATAGATGAGGGTGGGAACGTAGATCGATCGGTAAATTGAGAGCTTCGCCTTTTGACTCAGCTCTCTCTTCACCACGACAGACCTGTACAGCGCCCGCTTCACTGCAGACGCTGCACCTATCCGCCTATCGATCTCACGCTCCATTTTTCCCTCATTCGTGAACAAGACCCCAAGATACTTGAACTCCTCCACTTAACATCCTCCCTGACCCATAGAGGGCACTCTACCCTTTTCCGGCTCAAGACCATGGCCTTGGATTTGGAGGAACTGATCTTCATCCCGGCCGCATCGCATTCGGCTGTGAACCTCTCCAGTGAAAGCTGTAGATCACGATCTGATGAAGCCAATAAGACCACATCATCTGCAAAAAGCAGAGACGCAATTCTGAGGCCACCAAAACGGATCCCCTCAACACCTTGGCTGCGCCTAGAAATTCTGTCCATAAAAGTTATGAACAGAATCGGTGACAAAGGGCAACCTTGGCGGAGTCCAACTCTCACCGGGAACAAGCCCGACTTACTGCCGGCGATGCGGACCAGGCTCTGACACCGGTCATACAGGGACCTAACAGCCCGTATCAAAGGGCCTGGTACCCCATACTCCCAGAGTACCCCCCACAGGGCCCCCCGAGGGACGCGGTCGAAAGCCTTCTCCAAGTCCACAAAGCACATGTAGACTGGTTGGGCAAACTCCCACGCACCCTCCAGGACCCTGCTGAGAGTGTAGAGCTGGTCCAGTGTTCCACGGCCAGGACGAAAACCGCACTGTTCCTCCTGAATCCGAGGTTCGACTATCCGACGGACCCTCCTCTCCAGAACCCCCGAATAGACCTTACCAGGGAGGCTTAAGAGCGTGATTCCCCTGTAGTTGGAACACACTCTACGGTCCCCCTTTTTGAATAGGGGGACCACCACCCCGGTCTGCCAATCCAGGGGAACTTCCCCCGATGTCCACGCAACATTGCAGAGTCGCGTAAGCCAACACAACCCTACAACAAACTGTACAAACTGCCTTGATGATGGAAAACCTGTTTTGCTCTGCCCGCACGTCACCCAGTCAGAGGGGGAGTATAAAAGTGTAACACTCAGAAAAATAGTTCAAGTCTGCTGCGGGTCCGGTTCCAGATGCCCAGCCTGAATTGATGTTACCTTTCCACTTGGACTGATAACGGCTTCCTCAGTCTTGTGTCACGGTGAGGGGTTTTCACATCAATGTTTGATTTGTACTGAATGTACATTGTTTTGCTGTATCTGTGGCAGTTTAATAAATGACACTTATTATTCTAGCAGAAAACAGCCTGAGAGTTTCTTTTGAGAGTTTTTATTCATTGCTCCGACCTTCCCCTAACCTGTATCTATCTTGTTAAAGATAATTTCATAGAACAGAGCCTAAACTAAATTTTGTAAAGATTATATGTATAACTTGTCATAAGCTCAGGATACCCAGATAGTACGAGACCCGGAAACGACGCAAGACTCAGATAAAAAG
>NC_056511.1:29188489-29199544 GCF_014905685.2 Nematolebias whitei | reverse complement strand
GGCAAGTGGCTGGAGGGCAAGGCACCAAGGAAAAGACGGACCAGGACTGGAACCAAACGACAGGTCAACTGTAGGCAGAAGAAACAAGGTGAATATCTCAATTATTCAGGATAAGCACTGGCTAGAAGCATAAATACCAAAACGGAATCAATGCTCCAGCGGAGAGTAGAACTTGGCTGCAGCCTTAAGTAGAGCTGGAACTCATCAGGCAGATGGCCAACAGCTGGTGGTGATCGGCGGCCATCTTGGGGCTGCAGCAAGAACTACTCTTACATAACTGAAGCTATTTTGTTTTGTGTGTAGATCTTTGTTGGTTTGAGGTTGGCAACATGTTTATTTAAGTCATGTGATGTGGGTGGGGCATGTCAGGAGAGAAAGTCCAGACAGACTAGTTGGGGAGTGAAGCCAAACAGATTTTTGACCTCCCTAGCTCTTTTTCTGTTTAATTACCAACTCGTGGATAAGTCGTTTTTACTTACTTTTTGCTGTACATGTTTCATTTTTAAGTAAAACTTTAAACACAAGCCACTGAGAATAATTAATTTTTCTGGACAAGAATTATGCCGGAGGCCATGGGAGCCTCAGGCCCAGGTTTCACTCAATAAGGATTTACACCCTTACTAAAGCAGTTTCAGTGCTGTGTAAGTGTTTAAAACCAGACTAAAAGATAAAAAAAATTCCATTCTCGTTCAAAAAGGTATTTACTTGAATAAAAACAATTTTCTTCAAGATGTCAGAAAGAAAGCAAAGTTTTGAGATTGGTCTGAAATTCGAACAAACTGAAGGATCAAATCCAGGTTTTTTAATTAATGGATTTACTACTGCATGTTTAAAAACCTCATGGATTACACTTGTGCCAATATTGCTATTTACAATAGTAAGAACAGAAGGTCCATTCGATGGTAAAAGTTCTTTAAAAATGATGCTGGGATGGGGTGATCAGGGGAACCTGAGGGTTTCATATGACTAACAATGTCCTTTAAAAATGTGAGAAATAGGCTCAAATTGTTGAAGACAGCTGAGCAAGGGACAAAGACAGAGGGGTTAGCTGTAGAGTGAGGAATCAATGACCAGGGGCCTCATGTACAAAGACTTGCATGGATTTCCTAGTGAAACATGTCATACGCTTAAATCATGAAAACAGCGTATACACAATAAACCCAGATGTATGAAACCGTGCATACGCATGAATCCAAGCGCACTTCCTTTATGTCCCAATCAACAGGGAATTCAGCACACATGAAAGAATACCCGACTCCTCCCTCGACACTCCTCCATTTAAATATGTAAAATAGAATGGGAGTCAGAGTTATCAATTTTGACCAAAACACCTGGTCTCAAATATGTTTAAGAACATTTAAAATGACTAGAATCTCCAACTTACAATTAATACAGTATAAAGTTCTTTATAGAGTACATTATACAGGTCAGCGAATGTTTAGGATGGGATTTACATCATCTAACAACTGCTCACAGTGCACAGGTAATATTCCTGATGATTATATCCATGCACTGTGGTTCTGCCCACCCGTTCAGAGGTTCTGGGTCCAGGTTTGTGAAGACTTGTCTAAATGTCTGAAATGTAATATTCCACTCTCTCCATCTGTTTGCTTATTGGCTATCTTGGAAGATGTTACCCTGGAAAAAAATACGTCGCATGATTTTCACAGCCTTACGCATCGCAAAGAAAACCATACTCCTGAATTGGAAAAATAAAAATAATCTTAGCATTAATCAGTATAAAAATCTTCTGTTAGATCATATTAGTCTTGAAACAGCATCTGCCGACACATTGGATCAATCTCTGTGGGCTCCTTTGATCGGCTCCGTTACATAGTGAGGGTGGGTAGTCTGGGATCTGACCTTGTGGGGCCTTGGGGTTGATGTGGAGGCGGGTGTATGGGTTTGGGTCCCCGGGGGGGTTGCCGGGGGCTGGGCTCTTGGGGGTACCTGGGCAGGGGGCACTGCTTTCCCTCTTGGGAGAGCCTGGGTGGTTCTGGGGGATGTCTGCTGGTGGCTGCATGCAGGCCCTCAGGTGGTCTGTGGCGGTGGTCGTGGGTCACCGATCTGGTAGCCTGGCTGTGCTGGTGTGGGTTCGGGGTGGGTGCGGGGGCTTGGGGTTCTGGGGGCTTGTCGCCCCCAGGCTTGGGCCTGGGGGATCGGGGATCTTGGGCTCTGGCGGGCGGGTTGCCGGGCTCTGGGCCGGTTTGCGCTCTGGTGCCCGGTTCTGGGCGGGGGCCTTCGGCTCGCTGGTGGGTTGTGGGTTCATGGGCTGGGGGGTTGGGTGTTTGGGGGCGTGACCAGTGGCCCCTAAGAGGGGATAGTTTGACCCAGCCTAGGTGTCTAGTGTGCTATGTGTTTTGAGAGATGTCCGAATGAGGGGTGGGTGTAGTATTTCTTCTGGGGTGGGGATGGGGTGGATGTCCTTGGGGGCGGCCCGGGACTGTGCATGGCCGGCTGGCTGGCCCCTTTCCTGTGGTGGGGGCTCGCTCCCGGTGCTTCCTGGCACTGTCGGCGGTTGGGCGGGCGCTCTTGGCCGGGTCGTCCTGGTGGGGTTTGGCTTCATCTGGTAGCGGGCTGAGTGCGGTTTGTGGGGGTCCTGGCAGCCCTCGGGTGTGTAGGCTGCTGGTACTGCTTCTGGCGGCCCTCGGGGCTCTGTCCCTCTCTGGTCTGGAGCTCAGCGGGCCTGGCGGTCGGTCCAGATGGAGAGATGTCTTGGCCTCAATCCCTGGGTGGACCTTGGGGAGCTGGGGGGGTGGGGGCTGTTGGGTCAGTGGGGGAGCTGACTCCCTGTGGGAGCATTTGCTCTCACAGTTATTTCTCCCCATCCCTCACCATGCACCTCCACCCTCTTCATTTCAATTCCATACATTTAGGGTTGTTTGGGCTCGGGTTTGCTGCAACAATTTTACATCTTTGTTGACCATAGCCACCTGGGACTCAATTTTATTGTACACCTTAGACATTCATTCATAACATCCTCATGACATTCATATATAGGAACTTGAGGTGGGCACATGGCTATGGGTGGTGGGATGACCTTACTCTCACCCCCTGTGCCTGTGCTCACTTACAATGGTTGCATTTAGACACTAGGGTTTGGATAGAGTTGGGGTGGAGGGGAAACTGGCATCATGCCAGCCTTTGCTCCTTCTTCTTTCCTTTTTAATGGCACTATACAACAACACACATCAACAGCACATCTAGGGGCGGGGGTGTATGTGTCGGGGTCTTAATTTTTTTTATTTATTTTTTATTTTATTATTTTTTCCTACCCCCCTAGTTCCCTGACTGCCATTCCGGGGGTGGGGTCCGGGAGAAGGGCAGGCCGTCGGGTGTTGACCAGGACTATGTGGGGATTCAGGGTCTAGGGGGTTGCCGTGGGCGGTGCTGGCGCTGTGCTCTCCCTGGGGTTGTTTGGACCCCCTGAGCTTGGCTCTTGGGTGCCATGGTTGGCCCGCTGGCCGGGGTGGCTGCCGGGGCCTGGCGGGCGGTCGGCTGGGGGCGCGTGCTTGGTTGTTGGTGGTGTTTGGGGGTGGTCGGTGGCGTGTCCTCTTCATGGTGGGGGGGTGTCCTGTCGGCGGGGCATGGCCTGGGCTGGGTCTGGGGTATTGGCTCTTCTCCGCTCGAGAATGAATGGGTTTACCTCCTGGGTTTGGGCATGGGCTGCCCCCTGTAGAGGGCGGGTACATGTCTTGGACCTGGGGGGTATAGAGTGCGTATCGGGAATAAGAATGAAAAGTATCATTATTGTATGTCTTTGAGTGAGTGAAGGTGAGACTGAGGTTGGGATTGTGTGATTGTGTCTGTGTATGAATGGGTATTTGTTAGGCCGAGACTCGGACTGCCCCCTCTTTGATACAACTGGGGGTGCTTGGCATCGCGCCCCTATCGCGCGGCCCCCTGGTGGGGTGTGCCCTAGCCTGCCGGCGCGCTTGGGGCCCTTGGTGTCGGGGGCTGGGCGCTTGGGCTTGTGTCGGCTCGGCCTGGTGTCTGCCTGGTGGGGCTCGGGTCCTCTGGCCCTGTCGGGCCTTGGCCTGGGTGGTGTGAGTCCTCGGTGCCTGGGCCTCGGTGCCCGGACCTGGACCTACATCGGTGTGGCGGGTTCCGACGGAGGCCTATGAGTTTGTCGCTGTTGGCCCCGGGGGGTCACTGTATGTGGTCGCTGGTGGGGATCTTCCGGTTCTCCCCTGTGGTCCGTTCTCGGGGGTGGGTGAGTGGTTCATCCTGTGTGGGTGGCTCTGGGGGCTCTGCGGTCGGGGTCCCTCCTGGGGTCTTGGGCTCTGGTCCCCCCTTTTTCGTCTGCCTCTGGTCTTGGGGGTCGGGTCTCTGCTGCTTCACAGTTACTATTAAATGTTCTATTAGAGAAGCCTTATACACTTATGCATGCTCACAACCACACACAAATAGAAGCAGGGATGCTAATGTAGGCTTTATATGTAGATATGTAGATATGTATATTCATGTGTATGTATGTATGTATATAAGCGTAGGTATGGGTATATATATTTATGGAAACTTACTGCAAAGCCATGAATATTTTAAGTTCTTTATACGTATGTATTTTGTTGCTGTGTTTTGTCATGTTCTTTGCAGGTGAACAGACAGCGGCCGGGTGTTTTGCTGTGTGCTCTCTTTGTGTATATTTCTTATATTTTGGAGTCTTACTTTGTCTTTTCTTTCTTTCTATCCCATTAAAAAAAAAAAAAAAAAAAAAAAAATAACCCTACACTAGATAGTCACTAGAATAAATATTTCATAATAATGGTGTGGAGAGGATGGCTGTAAGGGGAGAAGGGAGGCCATCTAAAGAAAAAAAATAAATAAATAAAAAAAAATATATATATATGTAAAATAGATTTAAATCTGCCCAGGACCTGAGGAATCTCCTCCCTGCACTATAGAAAAGTACGTCTAGATGCAGGATAAAGAGGAACTTCACGCAATGCGAGTTGGACACATTTCTAAATGAGGTAGAGGCTCAGAAAAACATTCTGTTTGGGTCGCTGTCCTCTGGCATTAACGCCAAGCTCAAGAGGAGTGAGCGACGCAATGTGTGTAAATGCTGTGGGGTCAGAGCACCACACCCGCAGATATTAGAAATAAATGGTCAGACATATTAAGATGATTTAATGAATGCACTCACCAAGAAGTCCCCCCCCCCCCACCCTAACCCATCCCTGTCCGTGCCAGCTTGTTTTCTGTTCCAACCATGCTGTTTATTAAAATGAATGAATCGTGTGTTGAACCAGTCCACCTCACCAGTGTTGGTTAGTTTTTCTTGCACATCTTATATAATTTACACATTGATTGGATGAAAATGCTTCCTGTTAAACAAATTCATCCTGTGACGGTGCTTTTATAGCAACGTGTGTGCAGTCGATCGCTCTGATTACATCAGGAAAACTGGCTGTCGCTGCAAACTGTGCTTTAAAGTTGGCCTGTTCAGCTGCATTATGGATAATTTGATATTCCTGGTTGACATATGGATCATTCCATCCAACACAGCTGGTATGGCTCAGCTCAGAGTGGACTGGCTCAGTCCTGATCGGTCTGCCAGCTCCGTCTGGAATGACCTGTTGCTATAGGAACCCCAGTGTGGTCAGTAGCTGTATGTGTACAGACAGTGCACGGCTCCTTGCTGTGCCGCGCTTCAAGACCAGCATCAGCTCCAAGCACAGGTCCAAAAGGATTGTCCTAGAACATCTGATGATCCAGTTGTCATCGTGGGCCAGAACATCCTCTCTGTCTCTAAATACGCTCTCTGAGTATTGCTCCATTTGTTAAATCCTCTAATAAGGCTGAAGCCATTGTTAAATAATTTTCTTTCTGCACCACTTTGTGCAGTTTTAATAACCACTCATCTAGTTGCATACATGTGGATGTATTAATTGTCCAGCATGTGTCTGGTGTGTATAATAGTTCTCACATCAACAGTTTCCCAGCATCACCTCTAAGTGTCGATAACGGACCAATAAAAACATGCTCCTGTTTTTAGTTTTCTACATTCGCCTTATAATCTAGCTGTTTTGTTACTTTTTTGCCATCTTATTTGTAAAAAAAAAATAAAAATAAAAATCTGTATGCCTTTTTGTGGCTGTCTATTGTTGTCGCTGTTGTCTATCGTTTTCATAATTCTTCGTTGAAATCAGGTCTCTCTTGTAAATGAGTCCTCGAGGCTCAATGGGATTTACCTGTCTAAATAAAAAAGTTGGATGAATGTACGTCATCATGAAGTTGGCGTGCAGCTGCACACATTTCCACGATCATTTCATTCTTGATAAATCTAAAAGTTTTGAGTGAAAAAGGATGTACGCCATGATTTTGTGCCTTTGTACAATGAGGCCCCTGGTCGACAACCTTTTCAACAATATATCTGATCAAGTCATACAGTTAATGGTGATAAAAACGAACATGCGGATTGCAACAATTTGAGGCGATAATTTGGGAGAAATTTGTATATTTTTATGTATGTGGATGTTTCTGTACAGTGCCCTGAGATGACTTCTGTTTTCGTTTGGCACTATATAAATAAACTGAATTGAATGCAATTGTAATTTTCTCAGATTTTAATGGTAGTTTGGTTAAATTTCCCAACACATTTTCAACATAATAAAAGTATGCAGTTTGTCCTTTTCAATTTGTGAATAATTTTTATGTTTTGGCTACCATTTATTTATTTTTTGTTACATTTAATACCATGATCAAACATTTTTAAGTGCATGTTTGTTTCTAACAAAAGGTATGTGCACTTTTTGTTGACCGATAGTCCTAAAGCTCTTGTCTAGTCACAACAGACTCCTTAGCTGACTGATGTTTTAGAACTGAGGTGAGAATTTCTTATGTTCTTGCAGTCTTTCAAAACTAACTAATCCTTGAATAAACCTTTTGATAATTTTAAAATTTAGTATTGTAGATCACCCGAGGACAGTAAAGGGGTTACATACAAAAATGCAGTTGTAACATTTTAAGATTTTCCTCACTCAGACACCAATTTCTAAAAATACCATCTAGGGTATTTAGAGTTATATGTGTAGGTGCAAAACTGAAACAATAAACTTTGGCATATTCCCAAAAAATCTATTCCGGTGTGGACAGGACCTAAGTGTTTATTTTTGTGTATGTCATGTTGGGTTTAACTAATAAATTAACCCACATGCAAGAACACCACACAGGAGAGAGATGAACTATAATAAATGTTTATTTTTGTGATAAATAAGCAGAATCAGATGAAGGTCTGGTCTGTGAGCGGGGCTGTTGAATACTCAGCACACTGGAGAAAAAACAACAAGGGAGATGATGAGCTTGAGGTTGTAGGAAAATTTGATTTCTGGACAGAGAGAAATGAGAGCTTACTTGTTCCGTGATCAATCCTGGGACTGGAGGGGGGGGTGGGTGTTGGTCCGGGGTCTTTTAGTTCCAGTTAGGTCCTTGAGAGTGATTGGAGGTTTGAAGAGCTCCTTTTAAAATGTCGGAGGGAGCATGAAGGAGAAGACTGCGTTGGAGGACGGACTGGTAGGCAGAGACATTAAGGCATCGGGGGAGCAGACGGACTGCCAGTCGGTCTTTGGTGCTGGAGATCGATGTCGGCTGTGTCAGGTGAGTGTGGGAGCTCGGGCATCCACGGGGAAGCAACCCACGGCGTCACAAGGAAACAAAGAGAACGAGAACCAGGTCAGGATCCTCAAAAAAAGAATCCACAGGAAACGGATTACTCTCAGATCACAGGGAGATAAATACAAAAAAAAAACCTCTGAGGAGACTTTGAGGGGCTGTGAGATACCATCACTGGTAACACTCTGGCGTCGAGGTACTTCTTCTTCTTCTTCTTTGGTTTTTAACGGCAGCTTGTATCCATCAATGTTGCACTACTGCCATCTCTTGGTGTTTATAAGTTAATTTCTTTCCTCAAATTCTCTTATTGAGTCCAGTATTATTTAAAAAACGAAATATCTTTCTTTTCCCTTCATCACTATTCAGGTGCGAAGCCACATTTTCAAATTTTAGTTCTCTTTTACAACCTATTTCCATTCTCAATAATCTTCTTTGACCCACATATTTCCTGCAATTAATAAAAACATGTTCTATTGTTTCTGTGGTATTACACCAATCACATAAACCAGTAAGATGTTTCCCCATCTTAAAAAGAGTGCCATTCAAAAAACTATGCCCGGTTCTTATTCTATTTATAATTATCTCCTCCCTCCTATTTATTCCTCCGATTCTTTTAACATCAACTGTTTTCTGTATCCTGTATAAATGTCTCCCTTTTGTCTCATTATTCCAGCTCATTTCCCATAATTTCTTGCTTTCTTTCCAAACTATACTTTTTCCTTCAGACTTAGATAATTTTATTGACATATCAATATCTTCTTTTTTAACAGCTTCTTTAGCCAACCTATCTGCTTTTTCATTACCTAAAATACCTAAATGAGCAGGAGTCCACATAATTACTATAGTTTTGTTTTGTTCACAAAGTCTATGATGAACAAACAGAATCTCATACAAGATGTGTTGGTGATTACTTGAGGTTCCCTTTTCAATGCTTAATATTGCTGATAATGAATCACTGCAAACTATAATTTTACTTGTTCTACTATCCTCCACCCATTCTAAAGCCAATAATATAGCACATAATTCTACTGCATATATACTCAGAAAATTAGATGTTCTTTTCGAAAGCTTAATCTTTAATTCAGGAATCACTACTGCTACACTAGTTGCTTCAGTTTTGGGATCTTTTGAACCATCTGTATAGATTTGCAGGTAATCATTATATTTCTTCTCTACTCGATCATAAAATTCTTGACAAATATCTGTAGTTTTCCTTTTCTCAATATTTAATAATGATCTATCTACATTAACATATTTCCATGCCCATGTAGGCCTTAAGGGCCATAATACTGTTGAATTAAATTCTTTGTTATATACTTTAAATGTTCTTGCTAAATTATCCCCTATCCACCCAAAACTATTTTTAAGCTCCTTTCCTCTTTCCCAACAATTTTCTAACACTTTCTTAACTGGATGAGTTTCATTGTGTCCTTTCAAATTTATCCAATAATTAACCATTAACTGCTGTCTTCTAATGCATAATGGCATTTCTCCTGATTCTACTTGTAGAGCACATACTGGAGTTGATTTTACTGCCCCTAAACAAATTCTCAGTGCTCTAGCTTGGATGACATCTAATTTATTTAGTCGAGTTTTAGCCGCTGATCCATACACCACACTCCCATAATCTATTCTTGACCGAATTAATGACACATAAATATGTTTAAGTGACTCAAATGTTGCACCCCATGTCAACCCTGCTAAACACCTCATAATGTTTAGTACCTTTTTACCCTTCTCTATGATATGATCTATGTGATTTCCCCAAGTTAATTTCTTATCAAACACTACTCCCAAAAAACAAAAATAATCAACCCTTTCTAACTCTTTTCCGTAGGGCGTCGAGGTACTGGCAGTCCTCCTCTCTTAACCTGCCGGTAACGAGTTGATTGTCCACCGGTGTGCCGATGACGTCAGGTAAGACGCTCCTCTGCCAGCCAACTCCAGGACTCCATCTAGTGGGAAAAATAATTCCTAACAACCCCAGGACCTAACAGTGTAATTCATATTCAGAGACAAAATAGCTGAATGCATGAAATTATGTTATAAATTTGTCCTGCAATAATTTTCTTTTTCTCCCTGCTCATTCATGCCTCTTTTTTTTTGACACAAAGAAAGAATTGTTTACAGACACCCTGGTGTGCAGCTGGGTGCCAGAGCCCTGTAAAGAGAGAGTTGCGACACTCTTTGAACTCGCCGATACGCGGTCACGTGGTTCATGCAGCTCCCAATAGTTCCAAACAGCTCATCGCTGTCAGTCAGTTTGAGCAGCTGCTGGCGCAACATAACACAAAAATCGACTTTTTCTTACTTTACCTGGCGTCTTTCAGTAATTGCTGAGCAGTAACGAACTGATTACTTAACCGATTACTGATTATTTCACAGACTATGCATTTTATCAAAGCATTTTTAGAAGCGGCTAATACATTTATCATTAAATTTTATAAGGAAACGAGACTGCAAACACATATTTGTTAGAAAAAAAAATGTATATGCAATACAGTGATCAATATAGCCATGCCAGTGTTTTATAACGTTACACACGTTAATAAAAGATCAGAGTAACACCTGTTATAAAACTATTTCTGATGTTCTCTGCAGGATAATGCTCCACCTTGTCCTCCATGCAGCATCAGATCTGCTCCAGCTTACCTTAGATCATCTGGATGAATTCTTGATTTCTATAGAAGATATTAATTCAACCTTTATTTAAACAAGTTCGTCCCATTGAGCCACGAGGACTCATTTACAAGAGAGACTGAATATAATTGTTGTATTTGTCGTTTTTTTTATGGCAACCAAGTACCTGATAACTGAGTTTATTGTAGCCTGACAACTATTGTAAAATTGTAATTCATTGATTAAAATGTTAATTTAAATGAAACTGTTTCTAGTTAAAATCATAACAGATGACAAAACAAGTGTTAACTGTGCAAAAATAAATTTCCAAACAATTATAAAATATGTAAAATGTAAAGCAAGCTTTAATAAAGTACTTTTACTACTATTTATACTGTTTATTAATGACATCATCTCAAGTCAACAGGAGCACCATCATCATCATCACAACAACACAAAGTGAGAGCTGTAAATTTAATCTGCACAAACATTTTCAATCAGGGCTCAAAATGTTTAACTGTCAAAGAAATGTGCAAGAAAATAAACTGATGTCACTCTACAGGCACATTTAGAGAGAGGACAGTTCACAGAGACACAGTGAGGACGTGTGAGACAGAGACACAGTGAGGACGTGTGAGACTGAAGGAGGTTCAACCATTTGTTCATGGACCAGAACCAGATGAGAAGAACAGCAGAACTTCCACTGACCAGTGATCTGACCAGTGATCTGACCAGTGATCTGACCAGTGACCTGACCAGTGACCTGACCAGTGATCTGACCAGTGACCTGACCAGTGATCTGACCAGTGATCTGACCAGTGA
>NC_056511.1:29171228-29188479 GCF_014905685.2 Nematolebias whitei | reverse complement strand
CTGACCAGTGACCTGACCAGTGATCTGACCAGTGATCTGACCAGTGATCACACATGTTGTTCTAAATTAAACTTTGGTACGAACAGTGTTACAATAAGACCTTCCATATTTTTATTGAACAATAATCTTCATTCTAACAGTGACGTTGTAATTTCAGAGACTGAGGAAGAAACAGAAATGAGGCGAGTGAGATGAGAGAAAGATGAAAATGTGTCCTCAGAGGACGGGGACATGTCAGGATCTGATGATCCAGGATCAACAGGACCAGGAGGATGGATCAACAGGCAGTCAGGGAACAGAGATGAACAACCTGAGGAACAATTAGAACAAAAAAATACATAAGCAGGATAGAAGAAACTCACAGACAAGAAAATTAACTCAGTCCTGCGAAGAAAAATGTTAATGGAAAATAAATTGACATATTTTTACAAAAGATCAGATGAAGACAACTGTCATGAAGAAGAACTTCCAGCTCCATCTCAATAATAATAATAATAATACATTTTATTTCAAAGGCGCCTTTCTGGCACTCAAGGACACCGTACAAAGAATAAAATCAGTAGTAACAGAAACTAAGAGATGAAAAGAAAAGAAAAGAAAAAGAAAGGAAGAAAAAAGACAATGTATAAAATCAATATAAAATCAATATAAAATCAGGCAAAACCAATTGTGTCAGGTGGAAAAAGCAGATCTAAAAAGGTGTGTTTTGAGTTCTGATTTGTATTGTGAGATTGACTTTATGTTTCTAATGTGAGGTGGTAACGAGTTCCAAAGTCGGGGAGCAGAGCGACTGAAGGCTCTGCTCCCCATGGTGGTGAGACGGGCGGAGGGGACAGTCAAAAGGATGGAGGAGGATGATCTGAGGGAGCGAGAGGGAATGGCAATATGAATAAGATTTGAAAGATATGGTGGGGAGAGATTGTAGAGGGCCTTGAAAGTGAACAGGAGAATTTTGTAATCTATGCGGAACTTGGTTGGCAGCCAGTGGAGTTTTTGCAGGACTGGAGTGATGTGATGAATGGATGGGGTTTTGGTGATGATGCGGGCAGCTGAGTTCTGGACCAGTTGGAGCTTATGAAGAGATTTGTGGGTGAGACCGAACAGAAGGGAGTTGCAATAGTCCAGGCGCGATGTAACCAGACAGTGAACAAGGATGGCAGTGGAATGGGGAGTAAGGGAGGGGCGGAGGCGGTTGATGTTGCGTAGGTGAAAATAAGCCGAACGGATGGTGTTGTTGATATGAGACTGGAAAGAAAGAGTGCTGTCGAGGATGACACCTAGACTCTTTACCTGAGGGGAGGGAGAAATGGAACGGTTATCAATGTCAATACTGAAATTTTTGGTTTTAGCCAGGGTGGATTTTGTACCAATGAGAAGAACCTCTGTTTTGTCACTGTTAAGTTTAAGAAAATTTGAGGTGAACCAGGATTTTATTTCAGTCAAGCAGTCGGTAAGCGAGGATGGCGGGAGGTTGGAGGCGGGCTTACTGGAAACATAGAGCTGGGTGTCATCCGCATAACAGTGGAAATCGATATTGTGCTTGTGGAAAATAGTGCAGAGGGGAAGAAGATAAATAATGAAGAGGAGGGGTCCCAGGACAGAGCCCTGGGGAACTCCTGATGTGACAGATGAAGGCTCGGAAGTGAAGGTTTTGATCCGGATGAACTGAGTGCGGCCGGAGAGATATGATTTAAACCAGTTTAGAGGAGTCTGAGTGATACCGATAGAGGAAAGTCTATTGAGTAGGGTGGCATGGCAAATGGTGTCAAACGCTGCACTCAGGTCGAGGAGGATGAGGATGGACAGCAAGCCGGAGTCAGCTGCCAAGAGGAGGTCATTGGTGATTTTTATAAGAGCTGTTTCTGTACTATGGAGGGGACGAAAACCAGACTGAAACAGTTCATACAGGTTATTGTTGGATAAGTAAGTATGGAGTTGAGATGCAACTGTCTTTTCAAGAATCTTGGAGATGAAAGGCAAGTTGGAGATAGGACGGAAATTATTGTGATTACGGTAATCAGCGCCAGGTTTTTTCAGGATAGGGGTTATGGCAGCAATTTTAAATGATGCAGGAACTGTTCCGGTGGAGAGAGAGGAGTGAATAATGGCAGAAATGAGAGGGAGTATAGATGGGGCACAGGCTTTAACCAGAACTGTTGGAAGAGGGTCAAGCAAACAGGTGGACAACTTGGACTTGTTGATGAGGCTTATGATTTCTGAAGTTGTCGGGAGTTCGAAGGAAGAGAAGGAGTGGGCTGGAGGAGAAAATTCACGAGTAGGACAAGGGGTCGGTTGTGAGCTGAGATACTGATGGATCTTAACAATTTTACTGTCAAAAAATGACATGAGGGAGTTACAAAATTCAGTTGAACACAGATGTGAAGGTAGGGAGTCCGGGGCTTGGGTGATGTTCTTGTAGAGGGAGAATATTGACTTGGTGGAGCCTTCATTTGAACCAATTAAACAAGTGTAGTAGGAGGATTTGGCTTGATTGATACAGTCCTTGTAATGCAATATGTGAGTTTTGTAAATGTCTTTATGTACAACCAGTCCAGTTTTCCGGTGGAGCCTTTCAAGTTGCCGTCCTTTAGCCTTCATGAGCCGAAGTTCTGTAGTAAACCAGGGCGCAGAGCGAACAAAAGAAACAGATCTGGTTTTTAGCGGAGCAAGAGAGTTGAGTATTGAGTGAAGACCAGTATTGTAGTATGAGACCAAGTCATCAAGGATGGTTGAGTCTAGAGTTGAGTATAGATTGTCCATGAAAGAATTGACGGCGGAGGAGAGAGAATTTATATCAATATCCTTAATGTTACGGAAAGAGATGAGACGAGGAAGCTTGGTGATAGAGAGAGGGAGACAGATATTGAATGAGAGGAGAAAATGGTCAGTTATGGCGAGTTCATCTGCTGTATAATCCGAGGGAGATACACCAGAACAGCAGACTAGATCCAGGACATGACCCTTAGAATGAGTGGGAACATTGATAAACTGCTGAAGACCAAAACTCTGGAGGCAGGATGAAAAGTCTTTAGTCAGTGGGTTATTTCCATCGTCCATGTGAATATTAAAATCACCCAATACTATAATGTTTGGTGAGAGAATTGACAGGTGAGTGAGAAGAGCAGCGAAGTCATCCAGAAAGTCACTGTTAGTTTTCGGCGGGCGGTAGATGGTTGCAATGATGGTTGGGGGTAGGTCCATAGAGCTGACACACAGCTGATTCAAAAGAGGAGAAGGTGGGAGCAGACAACGGCGAGACTTTCCATTTCTCGCGGTGAATTATCGCGAGACCTCCTCCCCGGCCGGTGCCACAGGGTTGACAGATGTAAACAAACCCCGGTGGAGTAGAATCATTGAGCTGAGAGAAATCATTCGGTTGTTGCCAAGTCTCAGTCAGGCATAAAAAATCAAACTTACGGTCAGTGAGGAGATCCTGAATGAGATGTCCCTTGCCCGTAAGTGAGCGGACGTTAAGCAGACCGAAGTTTACGGAGGAGTTATCAGACATTGCAGGAGCGTTAGCTGACCGGGCCGGGTAAGCTAGCACGCTGCGGTCAACAACCCGGTTGGAGGCACGCCGGTGACGACGAGAAGTAGACCAGATGGATTTTATGGATTTCGACGTGTCCTCTTGGATGTTCCGGCGAAGTCCGCGGTGGATGTATTTCCGGCGTGGTAGGAGAGTTGCATCCGAGATGAATAGCGAAGCAGGGGGAAGTGCAGATGGATGAAACCGCAGCCGGAGGAGCTCAGCAGCAGAGTACTGGATCAGACCCGTAACAGGTTGTTGAAGGAGTGCCAGGAGAGTCCAGAGAAGCACAGCCCAGGTGTATATCCTGCTAATTGGCATTGTAGGAGAAGAGTCGGCAGCTTGGACAGATGAACAGCGACAGGTAAGACTCAGGTGGTCGATGAGAGCAGGAAAGTGGAAGCTAGACCATGTACACACACAGTTTTGCCAATAATCGTTGATTTGCGGCGAGCAGCGGCAGCAAGTCGCGCCAGCGTTCACTCACTTCAATGTACCTGTGACAGTTTAATAAGTGTTTTGTTACTGTCCTACAGTTTATTGATGCTGATATATTCTTGTAATAATTCTTATTTCTTGTTCTGTCTTGAAAGAGTCTCATCTCAACTTGACCCATGATTACCAAACACTAAACTAATAATATAAAACTAATGTAAATGAACAGTCCTGCAGTAAATACTAACTTTGTGAAGGTTATGATGTTAAAGTAATTTTATTCAAACATCTTGATTAAGCTGTTATTGATTAATAGAAGACAGAAAATGAGATCTTGTACCTTTGTGATACTTTGATACAACATTCAGTTCATGAAGTCATTCTCCTCTGGTTTACCTGGAAAACATGAAAACATTGACTCATCTCCACAATCACGTTTTTCTTTAATGATAATGTCACAACTTATGCTGCAGTCTTTGACAAATGATCTATAACTTTAACTAAATTATGTCAGTCTTGTTGTCATGTTGTCATCATTCTTTGTTAAATCAGGTCTCTCTTGTAAATGAGTCCTCGAGGCTCAATGGGATTCACCTGTAGAAATAAAGGTTGAATGAATCTCAGGAAAAAAGGCCAAATATTTTCTAGTTGAGTTCAGTAACTGGAATTACCATAAATTTAAAAAAGACCACCTTTCAAAATTTAAGCAGTAATAGATATTTTTAAAACGTTTAATTAGAAATAGACCCGTTTAAACCGTCATGTTGCAGAGCAGCTGCAGTTAAAACAACTAGTAATTTAACATGTTTCATTAACTAAAACTGGCGACATGAAGTATTAATGTTGATAAATTGTGGTACAGAACAGTCAGATAACGCTTCACAATGGCAACAAAGTGTTGCATTTGCATTAACTTACCGGAAAAACACGGAAAATGAACTACGTTCAATGCTGAACTGCTGCTGTTTGGAACTCTTTGCCGTTGCATGACCCACGTGACTTCCGCATTCCATTCTTTCTATGGGAGTCTATGGGAGTGTCGCAACTCTCTCTTTACAGGGCTCTGCTGAGTGCTAAAAGCTCAACTTTTGTTTGGTGTGGCTGGTTTCTGGGAGTCAGAAGCTGGTGTCCCTCACTGCTGTGGATGTGCTCTTTGACCCGGCTCTTTAAGCTCCTGCTCTGTCCTGTTTCTGTCATGCACATATCCCGGAACTTGCACTGATGTGAGTATCTTGAGCAGGTGTGGAGACAGAATATATGCAGTAGCCATACACCAACACGCATCTTCAGTCTGTAAGTTAATACTTCTTGGACCCTTTAACTGCTCACTGCAGCTCTATGGTTCCTCCCATGAGCTTGCTCTGGACTCCCTGTTGGGGTATGCACACATTCAACATGTGATCTGGTCTACACATCATGTCTACACTACATTTAGCTCCTCTTCCTCTCCTCTAGTGTGAGTGTGCATCTCAGTCTTCTTCATGGAGGGAGGAGTTGGAGGGTAAGTGGTGAACGGAGAATAAAAAGTGTAAGGATGTTACTTTTCTGTGGCCGGTGTGTCTGTTTCCCTCGTGCCCCTCATTAGTTTCCATTGTTGCCACCTGTGTCTCGTCCCAGCTGTTTGTCATCATGTCTCGTCTTCCCCAAGTATTTAAGCAGTCCTATTCTGTCTTGTCCTTTGTCGGGTCGTTCTTCGTTGGGTACGCTTCTTTGAGTCTCCTGAGTCTCTCCTTTTCTTCCTGGTTCCTCGAGTTCCTCGTGTCTCCTGAGTTCCCCGTGCCTCCCTCCTTGTTTATGTAAGTTTTGCTGCCCCGTCAGCTTGTTTATTTTGTACTTTTCATTTAACATTAAAAACCTATTTTTGCATTACTGCCGAGTTGAGTCCCTGTTCTGCACTCTGGGTTCGCTCCGACCACAAATCCTAACAAAAAAGGATTAAATTCAACTTTCAGACCTCATTCTGCAGATAAAGTGGCATAAATGGACTTGAAGTTACTGTCTCATCAAATAACATTTGCTATATTCATTTTGAAAAAGGTGTGTGGGTGTGCATCTGCATTTGTCAGTCTGTTAGCAAAATATCTCATTAACTAGTGGACAGATTTTATTAAAACTCAGAATTTAATCATTG
Organism: Nematolebias whitei; assembly: GCF_014905685.2. NCBI lineage: Eukaryota > Metazoa > Chordata > Actinopteri > Cyprinodontiformes > Rivulidae > Nematolebias > Nematolebias whitei. The sequence continues at coordinate 29,182,384 of NC_056511.1, read as the reverse complement.
GTTGTGCATCTACAATTGATTAAATTCAACCTAATATGCAGCAAATCAACTTTATCAAGTACAAAAATAGGTATGACTTAGAATTTAATAATGATATTGAGCAAAAATTGATGTCATGGTAGATGAAAGTCATTCCCAGCACATATTCTGAGTTCTAACAGATTGAGCAATTAGGGGCTTGTCTGGGATTTTTTCTTTTCTTTTCTTTTTTGAGCTGCAGACAACCACACTAGTTGGTGAGTTTTTATAACTGTGTTTAAAGATGAGTTTTGACTTCCAGGATTTTCTTTGTGCTCCTAGTTATGAGAAGGACTTTGTACTGTAAAACATTTTCACATCCCTGTGAAGAGGCAGGATGGTAAAGTAATTAAGGAAACAGTCTTACTATTACTTACGTATATTATTACTATTAGTTGAGCTAAAAGTCCTTGGGGAACTAAATAAAATAGGTATAAATAATTATGATGACCATGTTCCCTTTGTTGACATAGGGGTTCCCTGCTTGGAAAGAGAAAAAAAATTACAGCCAGTGACTTCCCCAAGCATGTTGGTGGGACCTGAGATGCCTCCTGCAAAGTTTCCTCTCGTCAGTCTGTGTCTAGACTTCACTGGTAATGTCAGACTTAAGGTTCTTGAGCTCGCCTTCTGTTAGAAGCACAAGAAAGGGAAATGGTGCGTAAGGAAGAGTTTGATTTCAAACTCCAGATTCACCAGTTGAAAATTGAAACCAAGAAGGAGGTAAAATTAAAACAGGTCGAAGTGGAAGCTATGAGGCTTTCACAAAGTCAGACTTTTCCAAGTTCATCTGTTCATCCTGGTTATTACATAAACACAGATTTGATGTAAGCAAAAAAAAAATTGCTTTGGTGCCAACTTGTAGGAAGACGGAAGTTGATTCCCATTTTAATGCCTTTGAAAGGATTGCAACAGCACTAGAATGGCTATAGGACATATTTTCATTTAACCTTTATTTATACAGGCTAGCCTCACTGAGCCACGGGGACTCGTTTTCAAGAGAGACCTGTTCCAGAACGAACAAAACCGACATGTGGGCAGTGCTACTGCAATGCAAGTTAATGGGAAAAGCTCAAGAGGTGGTATTGTCTTTTTCTTCCAAGGACAGTATGAAGTATGAAATACTGAAAGAGTCTATATTACGTGCTTATGAGCTTGTGCCGGAAGCCTACATGCAAAAGTTCAGGAATCACAAGAGCTCTAGTGGTCATACACTTGTAGAGTTTGCACGAGAGAAAGGGATTCTTTTTGATAAATGGTGTGCTTCTAATGGTATGGTATGGTATAAAGTTTATTCATTTTAAAAATACAAAACAGTTTCATAACTATATAAAAAATACAGGAAATTTAAAATGAAAGGTAGCAGAAAGAAGAAAAAAATCTTATTATATCTGCCCCTTTTTCAAACAATTAGTTCAATCATAATAATTTTCAAGTAACAGAACAAAATGAATAACTCTTTCTAATTTTTCTAATTCTAATACAAAAAACACACTAAGCTACTTCATTTTATTTATTTTTTAACAATTCAGCTTTGATCTTTTTCTTAAATGTACACATTGACTTGGCATTTTTAACATCACTCTCTAGACTATTCCACAATCCAACTCCTTGGATTGAGGTAGACCTTCCCTTCAGACTAGTTCTGAATTTTGGTTTGACAAATATCTCTATCCCCTTAAGATTATAACAACTTTGTCTTTTAACAAAATTTCTTTGGATATTTAACGGTAATGTGTTATTTTGAGCCCTATACATAACTGATAAAATACTGTAATCTACCAAATCATGGAACTTCAATAACTTCAGTTGATAAAATAATGTGCTTGATGGGTGACTGTAATGCTTTCTAGTGATGAGTCTTACAGCTATTTTCTGTAAAATAAAAATACGCTTTGTAAATGTTTTACACGCTTTCCCCCAAACATCAATGCAATAGATTAAATGTGGAACAATGATTGTGTTATACAACATGTACAGAGTTTTATCATTTAATAATTCCCTGACTTTTTATAGTACTGCAATAGATTTAGCTATTTGTATTCTTACAGAATTTATGTGGTTTTTCCATGTTAGCTGTTCATCAATGATTACACCCAAAAATTTCATCTCATTAACTCTAAAAATTTCAACACCCTCAATTTTAAATGGATCATCAACAGTTCTCTTTTTGTTACTAAATATCATGTATTTAGTTTTATCTAAATTTAATGATAATTCATTAAGTTTAAACCAAGTTTGTATTTTATCAAATTCTGTCTTCATCAATTCCAACATCCGTTTTACATCTTTACCCAAACAAAAAAATGTGATGTCATCTGCAAAAAGGACATATTTGAGGAGTCCTGATACATTCACTAAGTCATTCACATGTAAAATAAATAACTTTGGTCCAAGTACAGAGCCTTGAGGAACGCCACACTTGATATTGCAGAGGTCAGATCTTACACCATTTATTTGTACAAACTGTTTCCCATCTTTCAAATAGCTAGATACCCAGTTGCCGGTCCTCTTATACCATATTTATTTAATTTTTCAAGGAGAATAGTGTGGTCAATAGTATCGAATGCTTTTTTTAAAATCAACAAAAATACTAACACAATATTGTTTTTGATCGACAGCAGTAGTTATTTGTTCTATTAATTCCATGAGAGCCATTGATGTAGAGTTTTTTGCTCTAAACCCATACTGACTGCTACTTAGAATGTTTAGTAATAAATTTATCTAATCTGGTCACAAATAGTTTTTTTTAGAATTTCTGAGAACTGTGGTAATAAGGATATTGGTCTATAATTATTGAACACACATTTATCACCATTTTTAAAGAGAGGAACTACATTAGCTACTTTCATATTGTCTGGAAATATTCCTTTTGAAAATGATAAATTACAAATATATGTAAACGGCTCGATAACATAACTCATTATGTCCTTTACAAACATCATATCCATGTCCACCCAGTCTTTTGATCTCTTATCTGTAAGATTTTTTTACTACAGTCATTATTTCTTCTTTGTCAGTTCCATTAAGAAAAATACTGTTGTCACAACCTATAACTGAATTGTTCACGTTATTGTCTACTTTTGGTATTTTAGCTGCAAGGCTTGATCAAACGTTACCAAAATAATGATTAAATCCATTTACAATTTCATTTTCATCATGGATTTCATTGTCATCCTTCAAAAAATATTGTGAAATACCTGTTTTTGCTTTATGACTTTTCAGAACACTGTTTATTACTCGCCATGTAGCTTTCATATCACCATTACTTTTATTTAATAAATCACTATAATATTCCTTCTTGTGTTTCCTTATAATCCCTACTAATTTATTTTTATACTTCTTATATTTCTCTTCGGTCTCTTGTGTTCTCAATTTCAAGAAACATGTATACAAATAATCATTTTTTTTTACAAGCATTTCTCAACCCTTTCATCATCTTTTGTTGGTCAACAACATTTCTCTATGTATTTTGCACACAATTCTTTTCATCCAGAGCTCCCAAAATATTCATAAACTTATCATATGGTCTGTTCACATCATCAACATACACGTCTTTCCAGCTTTGTTAATGTAAATCATCTTTTTATTGGTCCATTGCTTTTTTTGATGTGTTTATTGTTTTTTTCTTAAATGTACTTTCTTTTGTAATGCTTTGATGTTTTTTATAAATCGTGAAAACTGGTAAGTGATCACTTGAATCATTCATTAATTTACCTCCTATCACATCTCCATTTGTTACATTTGTGAAAATATTATCGATTATTGTAGCACTATGAGTTGTAATTCTTGTTGGTTTTGATACTAACGGATAAAGATTTAAACTATACAATGAATTTGTAAATGTACTGATGTTATTTGAATCTGTTTTATTTCCCATGTCAATATTAAAGTCTCCACACAAAAAAAATGCTTTTATTAAAACTCTAGTCCAATAGTTGTACGATTTTATCGGTGAATATTTGTATATTTGATCCTGGAGATCAATATACACAACTTATCAATATGTTTTTATCATTCTTGTTTATTATTTCTATTGTTATTATTTCCATGATATTATCATGGTATGGTATGGTATTATCAACAAATATTGACATTTCATTAATTAATTTACATTTTATTTCATTTTTAACAAATAGAGCGACTCCACCACCTCTTTTGTTGCTTCTGTTCACATGATATAATTCATACCCTTCGATGTGAACATTAGTTGTGTTTTCGTCGTTGAGCCATGTCTCTGACAGTGCTATTATTATAAAAGTTCTGTTTAGCTGATTTAAATAATCTGTTATTTTGGATATATTTGCATTTATACTTCTACTATTAAAGTGAATAATAGAGAGACTTCCATTTGTTATATTGATGTCATTAAATTGTTCTTCATTGTAATATTCACAGTCTTTTATTACAGGGAAAAAATTTGTATCAATCACATCTTCAACATTGTATATTTTAAACTCTAAATCTTTGTATGTTGCCATGTTTTAATGTATTTGTTCATTTTATATTTTGTTAATTTCTTAGTTTGTGAAGTTATGTCAATGATTTATCATCTGTCCTCTCCTGAGCTCATTTTAGTCTTTCCAGATCCTTCAGTTCTTTTATTATTTTAGCCTGAGATCCTTCCTGTATTTTGAACCAAATTTTTCCATTTCTTGTCCAAGTTGATGCTATTTTTTTCTGTTTTTTCAACAACCTTGCTTCACGTGCAATATTTCTATTTTTTTAGTTAGATGTTCATTTATGTAAACATTTGTTCCCTTCAGTTTTTTTTTTTTGCTTGCATTATTACCTTGTTTCTTGATTTCCTGCTAATGAACTTTATGACTATGGATGGTTTGGCTTTATCAGATTTGTTGGGCAGGGTGTGACAGATTGAAATGTCCTCATGTTTGATGTCAATGTCTTTGTTTTGTAAAAAATTCACTACTTGCTCCTCCAGAGTCTGTAGTTGTTCCTGTGGTGCGTCTTCTTCTGTGTTAGTACCAGCAACAACTCTTGCATATGTCCGGTTCCTAACTCCCAGTCCAGTGATCACCAAGTTGTCTATTTTTGTGTATTGTTCCATGTCGTCTATTTTTTGTTCTAATTCAGCTATTTTTCTGTCTTTATTACTTATCAGTTCTTTCAATTGATTCACTTCTTCAAACAGTCCGGTCAGGAGTTCACACTTAGGGTGCATTCACATCAGCCCTGTTTAGTCCACTTTAATCGAACTCTAGCTCATTTTCCTTGAAAGTCCGGTTCGTTTAGAGAGGTGTGAACGCACCATCGAACTCTGTCACGGAACAAAAAGGCGAACTCTGGCCCGGGCTAAAACCTAGGTCTCGGTCCGGTAGAAGCGAACTCCAGCGCGGTTCGAGTACAGTGCGAATGTAAACAGACCGAGCCCCGCTCCGCAGGGTAAACAAACACGCATTGCTCTGACCTTATATGGAGCCGTCAGCTGCCTTGTGTGGAAAAACAATATTCTCCATGGTCTTCTGTCTCATCTTCTGCTCATGCTAAGTCCATTTTTGAAAAATGACAAACTATAACTCCTAAAACTTGATGCCACTTCGTTTTTATTTTTATTTACAGAAGAAGACGAAGACGTGTCTTCAGAGGTTTTTGTGTAGTTTCTTTCAGTAGTTCTTGGTGCAGCGCCCCCACAGGCGAGTGGGGGAACAGGTTGGTTCAACAGGTTGACTCGACTGCACAGTGCAGTGTGAATGCAAACGCACCAGCTCAAATGTAAACAAAAGGTCATGAATATTGGTCCCGAACCGAACCGAGTCTACTGGACTATCTGGTGTGAAAACGACCTTAGTTGCTACTTTTGTCAGTTCAGCACTCATAAAGTTCAAGGATTTTTTAACTTCCTCCATATCTTCTGAATGATTTTCCGACTCATGATTTCTTGTTTTGTGTTTGCTCGGCATTACTCACGATACTTCTGGATCATTGGTATCAACTCTCAGAAGCACAGGATCTAGCCACGAGGTTCCCAGGCTTATGTTGTTAGCTTATGTTGTTAGCTTATGTTGTTAGCAGAGGCCTAGCGGCAACAACCCCGGGTCCCACTCGGTCTCTCGGTTCACTCGGCCCAGCAGCTCGCAGGTCCAAACATTGGCAACCGGGTCTCCGTTGCAACACCTTCCAGATCCGACAGCCGAAGTTCGGCTCTCTCGGTTCCAGCGGCCCGCAGGTCCAAACGGCGGCAGACCAGGTCCCAGTTGTAACAGCTCCCAGATCCGACAGCTGTAGCTCGGCTCCCTCGGCCTCAGCTGCTCGCAGGTCCGATCGGCGGCAGACCGGTTCTCCACAGCAACAACCCCCAGGTCCGACAGCTGCAGCTCGGCTCCCTCGGTTCCAGCGGCCCGCAGGTCCAAACGGCGGCAGACCGGGTCCCGGTTGCAACAGCTCCCAGATCCGACAGCCACAGTTCGGCTCCCTCGGTTCCAGCGGCCCACAGGTCCAAACGGCGGCAGACCGGGTCCCGGTTGTAACAGCTCCCAGGCCCGACAGCTGTAGCTCGGCAATCTCGGCCTCAGCTGCTCGCAGGTCCGATCAGCGGCAGACCGGTTCTCCGCTGCAACAACCCCCAGGTCCGACAGCTGCAGCTCGGCTCCCTTGGTTCCAGCGGCCCACAGGTCCAAACGGCGGCAGACCGGGTCCAGGTTGTAACAGCTCCCAGATCCGACAGCCACAGTTCGGCTCCCTCGGTTTCAGCGGCTCGCAGGTCCAAATGGCAGCAGATCAGGTCTTCGCTGTGACAACCCCCGGGTCCTCTCACTCGGTCCAACGGCTAGCGGCGATAGCACTCACCAGGCCTCACTGGCCAAAGCAGCTCCCAGGCCGGCTCGTTAGCTCAACTCGTGGCTCAGCTTCCACGGTTCAGAGTGTGAGGACTTCCTTCTTCCACCTATGTAAACCTGACGTTTTTATATGAGTCTGAGAAGAGTCATAAGGCTATTTCCAAACAGTTTTGAGTAAATCATTTTACAGTGAGAAAAAAAACAATTCATAAGTGGAAAAAAACTCAAGACAATTGCAGAGTTTTCCAAAAGTTAGCCTCGTTGCAAGTTCACTGCATGGTCAGATCACTCAGTGCTCAGAAAAATGGCAAAACACCCAAAAGCTACATAAGCTACATTTTAGTTAAGATGGATTCACGGATCCCAAACAGAATAAAGTCTACAACCCATGAGTAAACTGAAGCATCACATGAAGAGTGGGGTGAGTTCTTCCTCTTTCCTCTAATGAAAAGTTAAGGGAAACTTTGTGTCTCTTCATCATTTAATCTTGTTGGAAGAATTTACAAATACATTGCCAGAGAAAATGATAATTTTCTTAAATGAGCAAAAGGTGGGCTCACTGTAAAAAGCAGACATTTTGGCTGATGAGTTTGTATTGACACACAAAAATGTATTTGCTTTTTCACCTCGTCCAGATAAGGTTTTTGACACCCGCCCCTCAAAACCTGAACTGAGTCAGTCTGAGGCCAGGGTCAAACCATTTTTGTTATGTAACTTGTTGGATTTCATATTTTTATACCTTTTTTATATTTCCTATCAAGCATTCAAATGTCATGTTATACAAAGTGTGTGTGTGTCTTTCTTCCAGGGTTGAACTATATTTACAGAAAATGTTTGCTAATTCTAACTAGTTGACCTTTAAATATAATCTCATATTAGCTAAGGATAATTTTACAAGTTCACATTTGATATATTACAAGTGTAGTGAGATAATAGTAATGTAGTGAGATAATATGCGTCTGATATTATCCTTCATTTAAACGGATTCTTTCATTTTTCTGGACTGAGTCATATCGTGCTTTGTGGAGTAAATGTGGACAGAGACGTGTTTAAATTTCTGACTCACCAACAACAGTGGGTCGTTTATTTTAAACAATTTAAAAACACATCACACATTTACAGTAATTGGCAGATTGATTACAATTAACACAGCTTAATTAATGAGCTTTACAATGAGAAATCATACGGCCATGATTTCTCACTTGCAACTTAAAACAACAGACATATCCTTAGGTCTAAAATAAGTGTCTGCAGGCTTAGCTTATATTTTACTGGCAGATAGAAGAGTTTTAAAGATGGGGAAGGAAGGAGTTTAAATGGAGAGAAAAGATGTGTGAGGGAAAATGTGTTGACGAAGAACGACACCCTCCATCCGAACCAGCTCCCCTCGGTACACTTCGGTAGTGGAAATCGACTCTTTACCTTGCAGAAGATATCTCAGCTTCGGTGTAGAGTTCTCTTTCAACATTACCATTTCAGCTTCTCCGTAGGATAGCAGAGAAACGTCCGGAGTAGTGACGGTACTTCGTTCAACAGCACGCTCACCTCCCGGGTGGACTCACATGAGCTGTGAGCCCGTCAGAGTTCCACTCAGATGTGGAAGATTCCATAATCCCCACGAGACTCGGAAGAACTCCCAACTAACTCCAACCCTTCAGAACTTTCGTTCGGTTCTGCTCTCAGAACTTTGAACTCCAGAACTTCTGTTCTTCCCCGGAACTTTGAACTGACTGGAACTAGGAAGTGTCGACTTTTTAAAGAGTTCGCTTCCGGTCCCTTTTTGGGAAATCCTGATTGGTTGAAAGAACCAACAAGGGTGTGGTTTTAGTGACGTAAGAGGTTACTACAAGTCAGAAAAACAGTGAGATGTTTTTGGAACAGACAGAGAAATGTTTAGGCGAGATGACAGACCACAGGTGCCAGCTCTTTCTTATTTCTGTCTGATAGGTTTAAAAACATGACAGTTCGTTCTAATAACTTCTTTCTGACTTTTGACCGACATCACTCCTTCTCATTTCAGACAGAAGATCAAAAAAATGCATGATTACTCTGTAACAGACATTAACTTGATTTCTACTTTGAATGAGGATTAAAAAATCATTAATACTGTTTCACAGTTGATTTAAAATGAGTAGTTCACTTCAACATTTAAAATGATTTGAAGTAAACACCATCCATCCATCCATTATCTTTACCCGTTTATTCCATTTTGGGTCACGGGGGTCGCTGGTGCCCATGTCCAGCAATCACTGTGCGAGGGGCGGGGTACACCCTGGACGGGTCGCAAGTCCATCACAGGGCCACATAGAGACACATGAGACAAACAACCATTCACTCTCCCACTCACACCTAGGGACAATTTAGAGTTACCAATCAGCCTAACATGCATGTTTTTGGTCTGTGGGAGGAAACCGGAGTACCCGGAGAAAACCCACGCATGCACGGAGAGAACATGCAAACTCCACCCAGAAAGGCCCCTGGACCGGGGTTTGAACCAAGGACCTGCTTGCTGAGAGGCAGCAGCTCTACCAGTTGCGCCACCGTGCTTGAAGTAAACACACTTTTGGATTATCAAGACATTTGTAAAAATAGTAATGACAATAAAAAAGAGAGTGTTCTTTCAATTGATTAGTGCAGGACACACTTAGAAAGTCTCTGGATGAGCTTAATTTGTATTTCTGGACTCAAATCAATGAAATAACAGTTCCTGTCCCACGAAGGTCCTCAGGGTCAGGTTTTGACCTGAGGCTTAGTTCACTACAGTCCCCCCTTTGGAAATCATCGCCTGTCCATGGGGATGAATTCCAACATGAACGTATGCCTCGGAATGTCATTGAGCTTGATGTAATCCAGCAAGAGGAAAACAAAAGTCAAAGAAGGTAATCCCACAACGGTTTAGGTAATTCCATAATGTTGTTGGTAATTCCATAATGTTGTTGGTAATTCCATAATGTTGTTGGTAAATCCATTGTAGCAATGCTTTAACCCCTTGGAACAAAGTCTGTAATCCATTGGAAAAAGTCATAATCCACAACGGTAAATCCACAACGATTGGAGTTGTTAATTGATCAGCATACAGAGGGGTTCCCTTGATTGAACTGAAGATGCGGCCACTGGATGCAGATTGGAGACCAACGTCAGGATTGCAGGTCTCCTCCAGCGAAGATCGTCGCTGGGTGACGTCCAGTCGGTGCCGTTCTGGTTCTATGTGTCATGCAATTATGTGGTTTAAGGTGGGCTTATGAAGGGGATTTTACATAAGGCCTTAACCTATATGCACCTGGTGTGTAAGCTATTATGATTGGGAACAGCTACAGCTACCAGTTAAGGGGTGGAACATGCTGAAAAGGGTAGTTATAGGGGTCTATACCTATAGAAGGGTGTTCCAACTATACCACCATCGCTAACTTTGTCTATGTTAGACTTACATGGCCACTATAGTTGGTTTACTTGTCTGTTGCCTTTTAGATGAACGACTTGAGATTGGGTGTTTGGTTTCCCCATAAATGTTTTTGGAGTCTATGGCAAGACTCATCAAAAAGAATTAGCTATCCTCCCGAATAGAATTGTTCGAGTAGGTTCGGCTTAAGCGTTGTGAGACCAATGTAGATTATGGTACTGAAGGTAGCATTAATCTACATTGACTCTTCAACGATTAGGTTTTAACGAGTGAACTGCATGTTGGCATAGTTAAAGTCCTTTACAGTCTCCAACTAAAATACATACAAAACTCATTCTTACCTCAGAAACAAATATCAAAACCAAATAAACAAGGTTTCAACATCGACAAGAGTAGTGACTAAGCAACTAGAAACATAGTTTCACTGCTTCACCTCACCCTGGTTGTCAGATTCAATCACGCTGTCCCGTTGGAGTTGTTTCTTTGCACACCTTGTGTGGTTTAACCTGGTTTCGATGTACCCATTTAACAATTGGCTCTTTTTGGCCTTTACTGATTTTTATCTGATAGACAACTGGAGACAGTTTGTCTGTTATCAGATGGGGTCCAGTCCATCTGGGCATCAGTTTACGGGCGAGAGTTCCGGTCCCGGACTCTCTTCTCCCAGTTGTGGGGGCAAACGTTTAGTACCAGACCCTGTCTCCCACTTGGAGTTCCTCGTGAGAGGCCTTTTGGTCGTAGTACGCTTTGCGTCCTTCAGCTGATTTTTCCAGGTTTTTCTGTGCGAAAGCAAAAGTGTTTTTAAGGTGTTTTTCCAAGTTTTTCATGTATTGTTGTGTAGTGTAGGCTGTTGCCATGGCAGCATCGCCTGGTTGGTACAACAGGTGTAGAGGGAGAGTCATTTGTCGACCCGTCATCATCTCGAAAGGAGAGATGCCAGTCGA
>NC_056511.1:29165092-29171128 GCF_014905685.2 Nematolebias whitei | reverse complement strand
CGAGGAATAGCCCCGCTCGGTGAATCCCTCAACTCTGGTGATGGGAGCGGACTGGGGACCGACTCCTCTAATCTACCAGGAAAGAACCGTCTGCGGCCTCGCCCGTGGAACGTCCTGTTGGAACGTGAGGCCGTATGGATCAAGACGGTGAGCCACAGTGGAGCCCAGTGAAAAACAACCTTCCCGCCGATCATCCGAACTGGCGGGAAAAGGCGAGGGACGTAGAAAAAAGGGGTCCCTTCATGTCAGCCTCCTCCCGGGTTCCGCCGGGCAACCCCTGAGGGCGCTGTCGGCCGGGAGCGGTGTGATCGCCGATGCGAAACGAGGTGGGATGGGGTGAGCATTCACTCAGCCCCCCTCCACCTACACTACGCTCCCCGGGAGGGAATGAGCAGCGGGGGCTGCAGCTGAGCACGCCTTGCCCCGGAGGAACCATCCGGTTCGCCCCGAGGGTCGGCGATAAGAGGAAAAAACACAAGATGGCGTTGTCCAGCGTGTAGTGACCTGTCACTGGGAAATGTTCCACGAAGCTTACCTTGGAATAAGACTGCTGTCATCTTCTCCTCGGGGAGGAGAACTCACCGGACGACCGGAGGTCGACTGCCGGGCCCAGCATCCTTCACAAGGTTGGTCATTTACACAACTTATCTTCTTTGTTCTTCTGACAGTGCTATATTAGCTCGCTGAAGAAAAAATGGGAGCCGATTTCCCGCTCTTAACGTAATTTATACGGACCGGGTGGGGCCCACACAGCAGGTGGGCGTGGACTAATTTTTTCAGTGCTTATGCTCTGCATAACGGGATAAAACCACTAAAGCGAAGGCCTTAAAGGGCGAAGCTTATACGACATAGAACTAACTTTACCGCGGTGCAGCGAACAGAAACATTCACATACTTTATAAAAGACAATTAGTAAAAGTTCTCTATCCAAGGAACGAAGCAATAAGTTGAAACAAAACTTTGGTACACCAAGTGTTAGAACACAATTTTCCAATTAGATTATCTTCCTAATGAAGAACAGGAAAATTACAAATTTCCAGACCTCAAATCATTTTTCACTTTAGAAAAAAACGTAGGTTTATGTCCGCTTGATTTCAGAAAAAAAAAATTCCTAAAAATTGGCCCTTCCAGCTCTAAGAGAAGCTGATTTTTTTGTATTTAGACTTATTATTGTCACTGTTGTGTTTACATTTAATTATATTTGAACGTAAATTTAGCTGCGGTGTCTTTTCTAGTTTCAATTTTGCAACAAGAAAATAAAAAGTTGGTAACTTACATGACAGAAGTCCAAACATGGCTGAAAGTCCACTTAACATCACACAACTGCTCATCATTTATAAAGTTTATGTCCGAATCAAACGAAGTAGATGAAGTTTCATTTCATTCACTAGACTGAAGGTTGTGCAGACCTACTTCAGGTTGCCCACATGGAGTGATAAAGTCAACGTCCAGCACTGATTCCCCGGGCTGAGCGGGAGGAGGAACTGTTTCCTGTTTGCAGCTTTTCACAGTAAAACAACAACACATTCATTCTGAGAAACGTGCGTACTCTTCAAGATAACTTAGCTAATTTCCCATCTATACCTAATGAATCCCCTCCTCGAGAGACACCTGCTCGATACATGAATGTCTTCCACAAGAAGACTGATATCTTCTATATACAACATTCTCAACAAAAATTTACTAATTTACGATAGGCTGTAATTTAAAAACAAGTGAGAGACAGACCTTGGTTGTAACTATAACAGCACCGACTGGCAAAACATTTTGGACAGATCCCAAACAGTTCTCATCTCTACTAAACATAGACAAATACAAGTTAACATCTGCCACATAGTCTATTTTACCCCACAGAGATAAAATAAATCAATGGGAACATCTCGACCATGTGCCCAAGATGTAAACTAGCTGAAGGCAACCTACTATATATGCTCTGGTCTTGCCTTTGCCTAGAAGACTTTTGGAAGTTCATTATAACCACTGTGTCAGACGTCATAGAAGCTGAAATTCCACGAGACCCAAATATTTGGCTTCTTGGAGATATCAAAATGCTTAATATTACTGAATAAAAAAAATAATTTGTGACTTTAGCCAGCACTGCTGGGAAAAAATATTCATTTAAATTGGAAATCAGAAAAACCACCACCACAAAAGGATTTGGTTAAATGAGTTTTCATCATATTGAAAAATTTGTAGTGTGAATGGTGCAATGGTAGAAAATATGCTAACTTTGATAGAATATTGAGCTCTTTCCTGCTCTTTCTTCCCTCAATTAACCCTCCTACTTGAATGCATACTCCAACTTCTCATCAGGTTGGATTCTCCTTTTTGCTTCCTCTTTTTTTTTTTTTATTGTTGTTTTCTTCTTTTAACATTTAAGGTATCCCAAAGATCTAGGTGTTGTGAAGGTTTTTTGGAGCACAGTACCATTCGGGGGCTGGGGGATAAATTTTCTTTTTTGTGTGTGTTAATATTGTATTTTACACTTTGTATCAAAATGGCAAACACACTCTGATGCGTTTTCAATAAATAAATCTTTAAAAAAATTATAAAGAAACATGCGTACTCGGCGCATGGTTTTAAAATAAAACATAAGATTTAGGCTTTCTGTGAAAGTTTTACAATATACAGTAGAACCATGCATGCAATACATAGTTATTATAATTAATAAATGCATATTTCCCTCTTGCAGTCATTTTATTTTGAAGGAAACAGTTTGAGTACGTCTGAGAGCTTTGTGAGACGCTTTAATGCTCAAGGAAATTTGGTTCTTCCTCTGACCTTTCACCTTATCAAATAATTTGTCACTTGTATGTTATACTGCATTTTCAAGGTCATTATTTTAATTCAGTTAAATTCAAATTTACTTTAGTATTTATCAGGGGACAATTGTAGAAGAAGAAAATTTTATTTAACAGCAAATCCCACATGTGGCCTTAGCCTGAAGGCAGCATAAGATTCTCGAAGTCGGCAGATGTCTTTCATCACATGATTTTCAACTGTCATCTTTTTGTGGGGGAAAATTCGGGTAAACAGTTGTAAGATCAGTAACGCAGAATATTTTGTGTGTATCTCCATAGGCGTAGCCAGGATTTTATGAGGGGCGGTTCGTTTGAAGAAAAAGTGGACCTGTAGGACTACTCTGATTGGTTCATTGGCGGTGGTACACATAACTTCAAATGTGTAAACAAGCTAATTAGCTAGCTAGTTAAAACACTGCTGTGTGAGGTAAATCTGTGTTACCAAATAGGCGGTTGTGAGTGGAGAAAGAGCAACACACTGAGAGGGGAATAGCGTGTGTGTCCAGTCTTCTATTCAGAACTCATCCCAGACACGAACGAACACTTCGGTACTCCCGAGTCCCGCCCGAACATACACAAAAAAAAAAAAAAAACACCGAAGAAGAATGAAAGACGTCATCCTCTTAAAGGCACAGTACCACTCCTTAACTCTAACAACATAAATGCAAACTAAGCCCGCAAATAATAACATTACTTCAATTGCAAAAATAACTCATCTTTTTACTTTGCTTTGTTAGACATTGTTTTTTATGAATGAAATTACTTCACCTCGCAGTTCTATATCTCGCGGGAGTTGTAGGTGGGACTTCATTGGCAAAGTGGGCGGTTCGTTCGAACCCCCCGAACCCCCCCTGGCTACGCGCATGATCTCACATTTTCATTCAGATTTATATAAGAATCAGGCCCGGAGTAGCTAATTGGGAGGACCGGTATTTCCCCGTGGTCCAGTCTGATGCGTGGGCTGCAGGACCGTTGCTCCCTGGTTTGTTTGTTGCTTTTAGAACTTTTTATGAACAACATAAAAACACAGAACATGCTACCGCTGCACCAGGGCCGTCCCGCCTCCACCCAGGGCTGGCTCCGCTTCCACTGGCAGCTCTAGGATTTTTTTTGCACGAGTCAGATCCTCGACGCCACCTGTCAATAAATTCAGTAGACATGTCAGCAACTGACCAATCGGCAACCTCAGTTTGTCCTGAAGGTAAACACCCCTTACCTGCAGATACGCAGCCCATCAGAGTTTTGCTTTACGGACGCTTTGCGGTCAACGGGATTTTGTGACAAATCATCAGACAAAAAATGTTGACAGTGGGGAACATGTAATTCAGACACGTGTTACCCTAAGCGTTTAGAGGGTGGAATACAGTTTATTCCATTTCAAAAACAAAACGCAGCCTGGAAAATTGTAAACGATGATAAAGCTGGCGGCAGACCGGAGCAGCTGATTACAACAGTTATAAACAGGAAGTACCGCATGTTCATCTGTACGAAGGTAACTGCAGGTAAATCTCCATTTTCTGTCATAATTACATTGTACACTTAATGGTTAAATGAAAGATTAATGCTTATAGCTAGTTGTGCTTTGTTCTATGTGTGTTATATGTAGATATATGTTGTAACTTCTGATTGTATAAGTTTAGTCTTTGTTTGTTGTGATCAGTTAAAACTAAACTGATTTTGTACAAAGTGTTTAATAGGTTGTGTAATGTAAAATGTACACTCTTACGTACTGAATTTCACTGTGAGTTCTTGTTTTGCTCTGCAGCATGAAAACAACCACTGCAGTAACTATTTTAAAATATTAGTAGCTTAGTTTTTTTCTCTCTCTCTTCTTTGCCTTAATGTTGGCTGATAAGGCAGAAATGCCTCACTAAATGCCTCAGGTAACACCATGAGCTTCACTACCTCCACCATTACAGCTATCTAGTTTGTTAGTTTGTCCGAGATTAGCTCACCCTGGGTTACATTTGCTCGTGGGAGGACCGATCTTACTGTTCACGTAAAATATTTATTAATGTTCATATAGAAACAATTCCTGAATGTTGTTCATATTTTGTTAATGCTACATGTTTGTCTCTTGACCCTACGACGTTGCAGTAGACCTAGCCCATTACTGGAGTTTTAATTAGGTATTTTAAGCATTTACTAATAAACACAATGGGTGATGATCATATTGCTTTATGCTAGGCCATTGGAAAGAAGGACTGATTATTATTATTGTTTCATATTAATACTGGTCCATGCATTTGTCACGTCTAGACTGGACTATTGCAATGGTTTGTTATCTGGGTGTCCAAATACTTCTTTAAAAAGTCTTCAGTTGATCCAAAATGCTGCTGCCAGAGTCTTAACTGGAGTTAGCAGGAGAGATCATATCTCTCCAGTTTTAGCTTCTCTCCATTGTCAAGTCCAGAATTGAATTCAAAATCTTACTTCTAATCTACAAAGTTCTCAACAACCTAGCTCCATCTTATATTACAGATCTTATTGTTCCATTATTTTCCAACAGAGCACTTTGCACTCAGACTGCAGGTATGCTCGTGGTTCCATTCCCAAAAACAGAAGGGGAGGAAAATCTTTCAATTCTCAGGCTCTTCTCTTGTGGAACCAACTTCCAGTTTCTATCTGTGAGGCTGACACATTGTCCAGTTTTAAGACTGGGCTTAAGACTCTCCTTTTTGATAAATCCTATATTTAGGGTTAACTTGTTAGGCTTGGACTAGTAAAGTACAAATTGATATAATTTCCTTAAATAATTTGTTAAAAATGAATAGTTTTCATTCAATACTATTTCTATCTTAACATGTGATTCTTGACCTGCCATTGTGTATCTGTTCCCACCAAACCCAGCCAGTCGAAGCAGATGGCCGCTTGTCCTGAGCCTGATTCTGCTAAAGGTTTCTTCCTTATGAGGGAGTTTTTCCTTTCATACATAACATTCTACTACAGACACAATCATAAAACACTCTACCACACACACATTCATACAGCACCCTATTAAACACACATTCATACAACACTACTAGATAAACACATTCATACGGCACTCTACTACACACACACATTCATACAACAGTACTAAAGACACAATCATACAGCATTCTACTACACACACATTCATACACAAAACTCTACTACACACACATTCATACAAAACTCTACTACACACACATTCATACAAAACTCTACTACACACACATTCATACAAAACTCTACTACACACACATTCATACAA
>NC_056511.1:29155526-29164992 GCF_014905685.2 Nematolebias whitei | reverse complement strand
ATTCATACAGCACTCTACTACACACACATTCATACAGCACTCTACTACACACACATTCATACAACTACTACACAAACACATTCATATAGCACTCTACTACACACACACATTCAAACAGCAGTCTAGTACACACACACATTCATACAGCACTCTACTTCACACACATTCAAATTAGAATTTAAACAACATCACATAAAATTAGAATAATAAAGTTGTTAAGTTGAATTCATCAAGGTATTAAAATATAAAATATAACTTCCAAACTTCTCTCTTGCCTTTATGGCATGAATTATTTCCTGCCACCTTTCATCCGTTCATCCATCTTTTCTCACGTTTACCTTATAATAAATGTCTACACTTTCTAACAGCACCATCTGTCTAAACTGAACGTATCAGTGTAATACATTTAGCAGGCTCACAGCACCATCAGCATGCACATAGCCCATGTTGCACACTCATAGTAACACAGATGTTGTTCAGCTACAAAATAACATAGCATCCTTTCACAATATGCTGTTTTAAGGAGGTCTTTCATGAACCTTGAGAATGACCACAATCAAGCCCTCAGTCATAGGCTGAACAAAGACTTTGACTTTTTTCCATACTCTATGCTTTATGACTTTTGTCACGACCACCAGCTGGTCAATGCAGATGGCCGCTTGTCCTGAGCCTGGTTCTGCTGGAGGTTTCTTCCTTTTAAAAGGGAGTTTTTTTCTTTCCACTGTTGCCACTTTGCTTGCTCAGGATGGGAGACTGCAATGAAGCCAAGATTCAACTTGTATGCTGGATTCCTTAGATACAGAACTTTACTAATTGGCTTTTATGTATGTGAATGTTTCTGTAAATTGACCTGACACAACTTTGTTGTGATTTGGCGCTATATAAATAAACTGAATTGAATTGAATTTTATATTTTAACTTCTAATAAATATCCGACACAGAATCCCTTCAAAGTTCCCTGGACTATCCCTTCAAGGTCTTCCCACACAGGAACTGTTTGGTGTATTGTGTCACTTCCTGTTTTCTCTGCCGGTAGCTGGAGTCATTGTTAGGAATCTTTTGTTTTTCTGCATTTATCTATCTATCTATCTAGCAAAATTTTACATTCTAGTACACAAACACCCTTGATGCAGCTGTTTTTCTACTGTTGGATTGTGCTTGAAACACCTTTTATCTTTCAACACTTTTTGTTTGTTATTAGTGTATTTGGGATCTGCTATTTTTTGTTTGCGTTAGCTTAGTATGGCTTCTGGTTCTCTCTACACTTCTGTTCTCACCTGCTCTGTGTGTCAGATGTTCAGCCATTACTCTGCCTCCTTTAGTGGTAATGGTACGTGCAATAAATCTAGTTTTATTTTAGCTTTTAAGTCGCTCATATGACTGTCACTTGTGGCACATCGATAAGCTCCGGGGGAATAAATCAGTCAGAGTGCTGCCTGGTATTGAGAAGGTAGGATATAACAAAATGTTATGTGAAGTTTAAATATTCATGGGCATTGTGTAAAATAAAACTAAAGGTGTCTTGATTTAGAAATGTTTATCTCCAATCAAGTTTTTGTTAATTTACTTGCGAGTGCAGTATGATTTGGTTAATTTTTGGTGGGTCATATTAAAAATATTCTGTCCTTTTGTTCTGGTGCGGATATGCCTTCATTGGGAGACTTCCAGTTTCCTTTTGTTTGAGCTGATGTTCGTATTTCCTCTTAATTCAGGAAGCTGAATTGAGAGGAGTCCTTTTTCCTTTGTGTAGTCACCCCAAACAATGGGAAGTTCAAACAATGGCATTCCACTGAAGGTAGCTGCAAATAGCCATTGTTTGTTTGTAGCACAGCTTGAATATGTTTGCTGTGCATGTAGTGTTGCCAGAGGTAACCCAGAGGTGCATAGTGTTTGTGGCAGCTACTTGGGTGTGGTATGTATCGGGGAAAAAAAATACAACTTTATAGAGTAGTCCCTTGTTTATTGCAGGGGTTCCATTCCACCCCTCCCGCAATAATCTTAGATGTTATTGATGTTATTACTGTTTTTCTTATACATTTTATTGTTGGATGTAACTGGGACCTTGTGTACATAATTTCGCTCCACCACATGTACCACATGAGGTGCGAATGACAATAAAGAAACTCTGACTCTGACTCTGATAAGTGAAAAACTGCGAAGTAGGGACACTATGTTTATTTTAGTATTTATATATATATATATATATATATATATATATATATATATATATATATATATATATATATATTAAGGCTTTAGAAACCTTTCCCACACTCTTGCAATGTTCTAAACTCTTAAATCTACATATTTTTAACAACATATAATAATAAAGATAATAATAATAATAATAATAATGTGTATGTATTATCATCATCGTATGTTCCCATACAATGGCAAAATTGGCTCGAGTACTTGATGACATCATAGGATCTAAAGATACAAAAATAAATAAATAAATAAAACCGCAAAAAAGTTCATTATTTACAAAAAAAGACCCACAAAACATTGGGAGCGTATATTATGCTTCTACCATTTATCAAACAGCAAATAAGTCACAGGAAAAACTAAACTATTAGTTATTATTATTAAGCTGCAAAAGTGAAGAAACGTGCAGCAAGTCAAAAATGAAACTAAAAACAGTGGGGGGGGGGGGGGGTGTAGACCACCCCGCACCACAGCTGGCTGTGGTGCGCATTAAGTTTAGTTTTAGAGATTAATATGGTTAGATTTTTTTTATAGGTTTAGAGATTAATATTTTTTGCTTTTTGTTTGTGAAACAAGGTCAGAGGAAGCTGGTTCTGGTTCGGTCGATTGGATCCGGTGTTACACCATATTCTGTGACCTGCAACAGTGCATGCAACACGGCCCCCTATGGTCACAATATACGGTGGTCACAAAATATGGTGTAACACCGGTTTGCAACGAGCTCCAAACAGTCAGGAAGTTGTTTCATTTGCTGTTTCCTTACGGTAGTTGAACCAGAAGATTCATCTTTAGTGAAATATTTCCAGACTATTGATGCATTTCTACCTGTTTGTCAAGACTGGGCCTGCTCTGCTCCATCCGTCTGCTTGGAGGAATCCATTTTGTAACCCGCACCCAGTGCGGATCAAGTGACGCAATGACGTAACGGCGGTGTAATGACGTCACCATGAATACTCGACGTGAAATTAAAAACCTCGATAGGTGTCCTAGGAATCGATGTGTAGATTACTCGAGTAGTCTGTTAAAGCCCTAGTAATATGTACTTATATGTCTTTACTTACTCTGCTCAACCTGTTTTGTATTTGTAATTATTTTTTCTATCCTTAACATGTGTTTTTGTCTTTCAGATACACCTGGACCTATACCTGAACCTACCATTCTATGTTCGCCTGTCTCTCCTTCCTGTCCTCTCAACCAGCCGGTCAAAGCAGATGGCCACTTGTCCTGAGCCTGGTTCTGCTGGAGGTTTCTTCCTTTTAAAAGGGAGTTTTTCCTTTACACTGTTGCCGCTGTGCTTGCTCAGGATGGGAGACTGCAATGTCTGCTGGATTCCTTAGATAGAGAACTTTACTAATTGGCTTTTATGTATGTGAATGTTCCTGTAAAGGGCCCTGAGACAACTTTGTTGTGATTTGGCGCTATATAAATAAACTGAATTGAATTGAACTGAAATATGTAGCTACTAAATTTTACTTACTGGTTCTAGCTCTGCACCTAAGCTACACGAGATAGACTCACAGTTCTGGTCAGACCCAGTTCGTTTCTGCAGACCTAACCTGCATCAACAAAGTCCACAATCAGTCCTCTAAGCACTTAAGTTACCTACTAATTTTAACAAGCCATAATCTCCATTAATAGCCACTTGTGGCTATTAATGGATATAATGGCTTGCTATAAAACCATGTGAACCCTGTCTGTGGGCATAAACATGTATGTGTTTTTTCAGTTTTTTCTTGCAATTTGCAGCACTGGCATTGGCTGTAACGTTACATGTGGTTTCAACCACGTGTAATAGTACAGCCAATCACCGAAACTTGGTACAAAAGACGAGGCATATTTTGATACTTAGCACTGCCGAAGCAGTTCGGTCGGTACCATAAAAGAACCCAAGTTCAGTACTCAGCACTACCGATGGTTTACAAAACAGTTCCAGACCTTCGGCACGCGTCCCCGCTTAGAAGTCCTCATGGACCGGCTACCAGCTCTAAAGATTCAATTAAATTAAATTCAGTTTATTTATATAGTGCCAAATCACAACAAAATTTTCTCAGGGCACTTTATAGAAACATTCACATACGGTACATAGAAAAGCCAATTTCTAAAGTTCTGTATCTAAGGAAGAAGCAGACTCATTGAATCTTTACTTCGTCACAGTCTCCCATCCTGAGCAAGCAAAATTGCAACTGTGGAAAGAAAAAACTCTCTTTTTATAAGGAAGAAACCTCCAGCAGAACCAGGCTCAGGACAAGTGGCCATCTGCTTCGACCGGCTGAGTTTGAGAGGACAGCAAGGAGAGGCAAACGAACACAGAATGGCAGGTCCAGATATAGGTCCAAGTGTACCTGAAAGACAAAAACACATGTCAAGGATAGAAAAAATAATTACAAATACAAAACAGGTTGAACAGAGTAAGTAAAGACAGTAGTATAGTGAAGGAATGTGGTCAGCTTGTCCTCCAGCAGTCTATTCCTATATTAGCATAACTAAGGGATAACTCAAGAAACTCAAGTCAACCCTAACTATAGAATTTATCAGTAAGTAAAGTCTTAAGCCCAGTCTTAAATATGGACAATGTGTCAGCCTCACGGACAGAAACTTTAAGTTGGTTCCACAAGAAAGGAACCTGAAAGATCTTCCTCCCCTTCTGTTTTTGGAAACTCTAGGAACCACAAGTAAACCTGCAGTCTGAGTTAAGTACTCTGTTAGGAAAGTATATAATTATAAAAGTTTTAATTTAAGATGGAACTTGGTTGTTGATAGGGTTTTTATGTTAGAAGTAGGATCTTAAATTATATTCTGAATTTGAATGGAAATCAATAGCCACTATAGTTGTAGAAATATAATCTCTTCTAACTCACATTAGAACAGCAGCAGTATTTTGGATCAACTGAAGATTTTTAGAGACTTTTCTTATTTAATCAAGAAATAAAATGGTCCAACATAGAAGTCTTAAATGCATTTCAATACCTTCCTGCTGAGCTAAATAGTTGAACATTACTTTATGTAATGTATTTTACACTTGGATGCTTTTCTTCAAGGTCTGATGTACAACCAAGACTTGGTATATATTATTTACTTCTACTTAAACATTTAAATCTTTTTTGCATGACTGTTGTGTCGTTCTCAGGTGCTTGGGTTTGGGCAGATGAGATGCCGCCCCATATAGTCCACCATCCCTCTGATGTTGTAGTGAAAGTTGGGAATCCTGCCACACTGTCCTGCCGGGTGGATGGCAAACCCAAGCCAACTATTGAGTGGCTACACAACGGTCAGCCCCTGGAGACAGGGAAGGGAGATAGACATCTTCAACCCATTGTTCTGTCAGAGGGGAGCCTCTTCTTTTTGAATGTGGGAAGTGGCAAGCGTGGTCCATCACATGAAGGTTTCTATGTCTGCATTGCCAGGAATTCTGCTGGCATAGCTATCAGCCGCAACGCATCACTCTATATTGCAGGTGAGATGGAATCTTATGGTTGTACTTTGATAGGAGATATTTTTATTAACCAGAAAAAATGTTTTCTTTCAGAAACTTCATCCATCCATCCATTTTCTTTTACCCGCTTATTCCATTTTGGGTCACGGGGGTCGCTGGTGCCCATGTCCAGCAATCACTGTGCAAGGGGCGGGGTACACCCTGGACGGGTCGCAAGTCCATCACAGGGCCACATAGAGACAAACAAGACAAACAACCATTCACTCTCTCATTCACACCTAGGGACAATTTAGAGTTACCAATCAGCCTAACATGCATGTTTTTGGTCTGTGGGAGGAAACCGGAGCACCCGGAGAAAACCCACGCATGCACGGAGAGAACATGCAAACTCCACCCAGAAAGGCCCCTGGACCGGGGTTTGAACCAAGGACCAGCTCGCTGAGAGGCAGCAGCTCTACCAGTTGTGCCACCGTGCTGCCTCTCTTTCAGAAACTTTTAGCTCAAAAACATTTAAATTAAAATTCTTTCACACACTGCTCTGCCATCCACTGCACAAACACGATTGTTAAAATTGCAGACACCACCATAGTGGGTCTCAAATTGAACAACGATGAGACTCACTATGGAGAGATCCAGCACCTGACAAGATGATGTTCGGATAACAACCTAGTCCTGAAACTGTCTAACAACAACAGAACACTAAGAGCCTTCCTCAAGAACTCAATGGGAACGTGGAAGACAACTCTAGAGGCAGTGCAGGTGATGGTGATGGTGATGTCCGACTCCTGATTCTCATCACTTGTGGCCTATTGGTGACAAAGGTCGTAAAGCTTCAGTGCTAGCTTTCCTGGAATGACAGTAGACCTGTCACAATAACAAATTTTTCTGGGCGATTAATTGTCTCAGAACATATTGCGATAAACAATGATATTGTTTGAAATATGACAATAATTAGTAATTATTGTTAAATTTAAGAAGAAATGTTTTCTATCTGGCAGCATAGTGGCGCAACTGGTAGAGCTGCTGCCTCTCAGCGAGCAGGTCCCTGGTTCAAATCCCGGTTCGGGGGCCCTTCTGGGTGGAGTTTGCATGTTCTCTCCGTGCATGCGTAGATTTTCTCCGGGTACTCCAGTTCCCTACTACAGAACAAAAACATGCATGTTAGGCTGATTGGTAACTTTAAATTGTCCCTAGGTGTGAGTAAGAGAGTGAATGGTTGTTTGTCTTGTTTGTCTCTATGTGGCCCTGTGATGAACTTGCGACCCATCCAGGGTGTACCCCGCCCCTCGCACAGTGATTGCTGTACATGGGCACCGGCGACCCCCGTGACCCAAAATGGAAGAAGCGGGTAAAAGATAATGGATGGATGTTTTCTATCTTATCTTATTTTGTGTGTAGTACCTTTTTTGAACACCAGATGGCAAAATAAGACTGTTTGAACCGAAGGATGGATACTGAGGGAGCAAGCAGCATGTCTATTTAAGAAAAATGGGAGGGAGGTGCTTTGGAGCTTTGACAAAACTGAGGTTCTTCCCTGAGGTTGGCCTGTTAGATTAGCTTGTGGCTTAGCTTCTCAGCTTAGCTGCTTTTAACAATCCAAAAATGCGATTTTGGACAGTTAAAACAGATTTTAAAGAGAAAAGAGAAAGGGAGGGGTCAATGAAGAGCACCGGAGTTGAGCCTTTTGTCATCCAGTGTCTTCAGTAGAGAGAGAGAGACATGAAAAAACGATAAAGCCGATGAAAATGAGGTCGATAATTTTCATTCATCGTGCGATTGATTTATTGTTTATTGCAACAGGCCTAAATGACAGTGTTTAAAGCTCAGCTAAAATCAACAAATAGCATCCTAACATGGCTGTTAGGTTACTCCTCGTGGGGTCATGGCTGCATGAAGTGCAACTGAAACTACAACCTCTGTTGATTGGTTCTTCCTGTAGTGAAACTGATGTCTATCTAGACCAGCAGAGGTGGCATTCTTTATGTCTTGTAGGACGATTCTCCCAAAAAAACTGCGTGATTGTTGGAGTCAGAGCAAAAGGACAGTCATCACTGAGGCAGGTGACAGCTGATTTATTTGGCATAGGCACAGTGATGGAGGGCATGAGGCGCATAACAGGAACAAGCTGCAGGGAAATTCCTGACAACTGCACTGTATAACGTTAGAATCTTGACACCCTATCTGGTTGTGCAGCTTGGTTTGTGTTGATCCTCCTCAGGGTGGAGCTCACCTGGTGTAGTTGCAATGTGAGAGGTGGCTGCTGATCTTCCAGCTTGTCTCTCTGTGGCCAGGAGCGTCAAAGCAAAGCATGCAAATAAACTTTATGAGGTGTCAGGGAGGTTAGGGTCATAGCTATCACTGCTCTTGTAGAGCTCAGTCTCTTGCAGTTTACTGGTTAGTCTATGTTTCCAACTTCAGCTGTGATCATGAGGTCTTGATCATGACCAAAAAAAAAAAACAAGATCCTGGACACAAGCAGCTAAAATTAACTTCCTTCTTAGAGTACACACAGAGATAGGGTGAAGAGCTCCATCATCCAGGGGGAAGTGCTGAGCTGCTGCTCCTCCATACTGAAAGAAGTCAGCTGGGAGGGGTTCAAGCACCTGATTAGAATTTCTCATGGACACCTCCCTTCTGAGCATATCTGGGTAAGTCTCACTGGGAGGTGACCTCTGGGCAGACCCAGAACTCACTCCAGGGATAATCCATACATACCAGCCTGCCTTTAGGATCTCCCAGGAGGAGTAGGAGAGTGCTTCTTGGGAGAGAGGTGTTTGGGTTTCTCATAACATATTGCGATAAACAATGATATTGGTATGATATGTAAATGAGCATGCATTTCAGAATTTGTAGCACACCACATAAAAAGATTTGTTGCTTGTCAAATATGTCTTTTCATGTTTCCTAATATAACTGGATATTATTATTTTGATTCGTCTAAACCTAACCCCAGTATTTTGACTTTGTAGTGTTGCAGGATGAGTTTGTGGTGGAACCCAATGATGTGGAAGTGGCAGAGGGGGAGGTTGCTGTTTTAAACTGTGCTCCTCCATATGGACACCCAGAGCCGAATGTCATCTGGAAGAAGAATGGCCTACCCATTAACAACACTGACCATCATTACACTGTAGGCCTATTTTCTTCTTAATGTGATCGGTTGTCCTCTTGAAGAATTTATGTGGCTGATGAACAAGTCTGTTTCATGGTTGAGCAAATACTTGTGTCATATGACTACCGGTACATTTTAGGACGTTGGTCATAACATATTTTTGGTGGTGCAGTTAGAGAAGAGAACCTGTGATCGTAAGGTCACTAGTTCAAACCCCCCTGCTGACCATAACAGCAATGGTAAAAAAAAATGAAGCACCCACATCAGCCTATACCCTCATTTACCCTACTGTCGGCCCTTGAGAAAGCTCCTAAACAAAGTCAAAGTTACTTTATTTGTCATACTCACCACATGTGTGATTATAAAGGAAGGAGCGAACAATGCCCCAAAGACCCATCTCTGCCTGATGCCCTCAACAAGTTCTATGCATGCTTTGAAGACCCGAACAGACCACCCAGCACCAGACTCACCTCACCACCGGATGAAGAGCATCTCAGCGTGACCTCAGCAGAAGTAAGGAGTACCTTTAGGAGGATTAATCCGCACAAGGCAACTGGCCCAGACAACATCCCCGGAAAAGTGTTGAAGGAATGTGCTGATCAGCTCTGTGAGGTGCTGGCAGACATCTTTAACACCTCACTTACCCTGGAGACAGTTCCCACCTGCCTGAAGACTGCCACCATCATCCCAGTCCCAAAAAGCTCTACAGTGACTGGTCT
>NC_056511.1:29138523-29155516 GCF_014905685.2 Nematolebias whitei | reverse complement strand
CACCCAGCACACACACTTTTTGCCCCACTCCCCTCAGGAAGGAGGTTAAGGAGCATTAAGTGTAGAACCACTAGACTGAGGAACAGCTTCTACCCTGAGGCTGTTAGACTCATGAATCTGTAACTAGAATAATCACTGTGAAAAACCACATCATGTTGCTGCTGATCTGTTTCATGTTGCTGCTGATCTGTTTCAATGTTGATGTGTTCATGCGTGCACATCTGCTCACAGACTCATGTTCATGTTTGTGCTGATGTTCAATGTTTTATGTTATGAGTGCTTAGTGTATATTTAGTTGATGTTTTTCTTAGTTCATATCTTTGATGTTATTACTGTTTTTCTTATAAATTTACATTTTATTGTGGGATGTAACTGGGACCTTGTGTACATAATTTCGCTCCACCACATGTACCACATGAGGTGCGAATGACAATAAAGAAACTCTGACTCTGACTCTGATGTGTCACATGTGGTGGAACCAAATTGTGTACACAAGGTCCCAGTTACATTGCATGGCATTGGTGGCCTCATCTATATGAAAATCATGAAAATTAATCTTTGGTAGATCAAAGATTAATTTTCAGCCACCACAGTGTTTAATAGTGACCTTTCTTACACCTATATAGAAGTCAGTACCGCACTTATTTATCATTCACACAACCAGCACGGACAGACAGACGGAGGATATTGTAACGAACCACCTAACGGTCGGACCAAAATCACCACACAAAAAGTCAAAATTAAATTATATTTATTTTCAAGGTGAAGTATAGCAGATTGGACCGGTTCTGGTTTTGGGTTCTGGTTCGGGTTCTGGTTCCGTATCAGGAACGAGTCTATGAGACAAGAGATCGGTTAGTGGTCGTGCAGGAGATGATGGAGTGCAAAAGTCAGAATGAGGAGGACCACTAACCATCTCAGATGAGCTTGAAGGTTCTGGAGACTGACGAGGTCCAAACTGATCCGGATTGCTGCAGGAGAGGCTGAGTCTGGTGAGGGGCTGCAACCGGCTGCAGCAACAGGTGGGTGGTGAGTCCGTTGAGCGAAGAGACGTGGTCACACAAGCCAGGGTCCAAAACTGGAGAGCAGAAGACAGGAGGTACCGGAGGAGAAGACGAAGAGGCGTTGTCGTGCAGGCGAAGGTCAGAACCGAAAGCAGAAGATGTAATAATCCAAAGGGTCGAGCGAGAGACGATGTCCAGGTGAGTCGTGGGTCCATGAGCCGGGAGGTCAAGCCAAGAGGGGAAAACAAGAACCAGGAGCAGGACAGGAACAAGGTGACAGGTAAACTATAACAAGGGGACACAAAGGCTATGGGGAAACAAGGCAGGATCATAAACGCGAGGTATTTACTTGCAGTGAACTGTTTTCAACTACCGGGCACCGAAGAGGAGAAAGAGTGCAGCTTTTAAAGGGTGAGAGAGACCTGTGTAGCCAGTTGAGTTCAATCAGCTGATGCTGGCTGCAGTGAAAACAAAACTAAACAACTGTGACATCACCCTCAACCAGCATGCAAAGAAGACAAACTAAAACTCACACACACACAAAACATTACCAGAGCGGACAGAATAAATGAAACTCACAGAAAAGTTCTATAGCAAACTTTAAAGAGTGATCAGGGTGACAGAAAATATAACCTATGGAACGTGATTCGTGACAGATATTTCCAGTTCCCCCACTTAGCTCTATGAAAGGGGACATATTCACTCTGAGATAATAAACTTTACCTTGAAACTTGAACCATTGTGGAGAAGAAGGAACAAGAAAAATCATCATAGAAAGATAAACTCTTGAGCTACAGGTATCACGGTCAAATTGAGGAAGTGGCTGTTATCAAGATGCCCTATCAGCACAGAGGCACAGTGCTGTAACAGTGTACATGAATATCCATGCCACGTACAAATTCGAGGTCAAAATGGGAGACTCCATCATGTGTAACATGGTTATTGTTATTAAATGACCCCAATTGGCAGACCAAAAACACGAGGACAACAGGGATACAAAAGTGATAGTTTATTTACAGTGTGGATGTGATCTTGGCTGTGTAAGGAAAAGAAGAAGACGAGATGAGTGTCTTGATATGGATGGTCTTTGAATAACTGAGATGATTTAATGGTGGTTTGTCTTACGGTCGAATGTGGTTGCAGATGGTGTTGGAGTGGTGTGAACAGAGAGTTCAGAATCCAGAGATGGCAGGGAATCCAGCGGGTGAGTATTGATCGATGATGCAGTCTTGGTTGAAGGATCCAGAATGTAGTTTCTTAACATGGGTTCGGTGTGCAGGATTGGCAACCAGACACAGCCACGAGGAGACCAGACAGGCAGGATGAACGGGAACTGAACAGACGGGCAGAAAGGCAACAGGTTAGTATAACACTTGAACACACTTAGGTTTGGCTGGCTGTCACAATATTACCAAAGGCAATAAATGTTTGAGCGTCGGCTGAACGTCTGGTTGTGGCTTAAGTACCATACCATACCAATTTATTTATAGAGCACTTAAAACAGCAACAAGGCCAACCAAAGTGCTGGACAAAAGAAAACAAACATGCACAGTGGACAGGAAAACAAAATAAAAATACAGATACAAATAGCAGCAGAAGCTAACTAAAATGGCCAACAGTGTAGAGTACAGACAGGACCAAAACAAATCACACCGTGTTAAAGGCAAGAGAACAGAAGTGGGTCTTCAAGCGAGACTTAAAGACTGAGAGTGTGGGAGCCTGCCGGACACTCAGTGGCAACTCATTCCACAGTCGTGGACCTGCAACAGAGAAAGCCCTGTCACCTCTGAGCTTACGACGGGTTTCTGGGATTGAGAGAAGCATCTGGTCTGCTGACCTCAGAGAGCGCGGTGGGACATATGGCTGCAGAAGATCAGTGAGATAGGATGGAGCGGAACTGTTCAGTGATTTAAAAACATACATGAGAATTTTGAATTGGATCCGAAGGTGAATGGGTAGCCAGTGCAGGGAGGCCAAAACTGGCGTGATGTGCTCTCTATAGCCTGTACCAGTTAAAAATCGGGCTGCAGCATTTTGGACCAGTTGAAGACGTGAAATGGAGGACTGACTGATTCCAAACAGAAGTGAATTGCAGTAATCAAGCCTAGATGTTATAAAGGCGTGGATCACTGTCTCAAGGTTCTTTTTGGAGAGTATAGGCTTCAGCTTAGACAGCCGTCTCAGCTGAAAAAAACTAGATTTGACCATCATGTTTACGTGACTGTTGAGTTTTAAGGACGGGTCCATTATCACCCCCAGATTAGTGACCTTTTGTTTCTCTAGCGGGGCTAGAGAGAAAAGGTCAATGTCATGGTTCATGAGTGAGCCACTGGGATGGAACAGCATGACTTCAGACTTCTTCTCATTGAAGCTTAAGAAGTTTAAAGCCATCCAGTCCCGGATGTCAGCCAGGCAGTCAAGAAGAGGCTGAATAGAGCGTGTGCCTCTGTGCCTCAGGGGGAAGTAAATTTGGCAATCATCGGCATAAAAGTGAAAGGGTATGTTGTGTTTGCGGAAAATAGCACCTAGTGGCAGCAGGTATAAAGAAAAGAGAAGGGGACCGAGGATGGACCCCTGCGGTACCCCCCACTGGAGCGCTGTCGATGCCGAAGTAAAATCTTTGATATTGACACAGAAGGTTCTGTCAGAGAGGTAGGACCCAAACCATTTAAGGGCTGACCCTGTGATGCCCACCCACTGCTCCAGTCTAGAAATGAGGATCTTGTGGCCGATGGTGTCAAAAGCAGATGTAAGGTCCAACAGAACAAGCAGCACAGAATCACCTGCATCTGTGGATATGAAAATGTCATTAAAAACCTTCAGTAGAGCAGTTTCAGTGCTATGGAGAGATTTGAAGCCAGATTGGAATAACTCTAGGATAGCGTGATCCCCCAAAAACTGTTTCAACTGATACTCAACAATTTTTTCCAGTGGTTTAGAGGTGAATGGGAGTCTGGAGACAGGCCGGAAGTTGGACATGACTGAGGGGTCAAGGTTAGGTTTTTTCAGGAGGGGCTGGACAGCAGCATGTTTAAAAGTCTTTGGCACCACACCTGAGGATAAACTGCTATTCAGAATAGCGAGAATAAAAGGACCCAGGGTAGGAAAAACTTCCTTTAGTAGTCGAGGGGGGACCACATCAAAGGGGGAACCAGATGGCTTCATGCTGCACATTACCTGCTCCAGAGAAGACAGAGAGATGGGCTCAAAGTGGTCAAACACAGCCACACACTGAGATGGGATGGACAGATCATGAGCTGGTGGAGAAATGAGTGCCCGTGGGTTTGCCACTTTTTCTAAAAAGAAATGGAGGAAGTTTTCACACAGCTCAGTTGAGGCTTCCAGAGGTGAAGGCTCACTGAGGTGTAGAACTGAGTTCAGGGTGGAGAAAAGAACTTGGGGGCTGTGGGAGTTGGAGACAATTAAATCAGAGAAGAATTTACATTTGGCAGCTTTAACGGTTTTCTGATAGTGACGCCAACTCTCCCTTAACATTTGAAAAGAAACCTGCAGCCTGTCCTTCCTCCACCTTCGTTCAGCTCTGCGAAACTGCTGCCTAACGGCTCGAGTGATGTCATTCAGCCAAGGCAGTTATTTAAGTTTTGTTTTTCTGGTTTTAAGGGGAGCAACACGGTCCAGAACATTTAAACAGGCAGAGTTGAACTGAGAGGTTAGCTCCTCAGTGGTAGGAGACACCAAGAGCTGTTCGATCCTCTCAGAGTTAAAACCTTCATTAAAACGAGCAGCAGTGAAATGGTTAATGGAACGCGTACGTGCAGGAACGCACGTCTTAGCAGTAGGACGGGGGGTGAGGTCAAACAATACAGGCATGTGATCTGAAAAAACATTGTCACCGATTTTCAAATTAGAAACAGAGACATTGCGTGTTAAAACGAGGTCCAGCGTGTGACCGTGTTCTTGGGTGGGACTGTTTACCTGCTGAGTTAAGTTAAAAGAGTCCAATAAATCTAGAAAGTCCTTCACTAAGGGCTTCTCCTGACAACACACATGCAAATTAAAGTCACCAATAAACAAAAAGTGAGTGTATCTCTGTGTGATATCAGCCAAAAAGTCAGAGAATTCATTTATGAAGTCCTTAGAACGAGGGGGGCGGTAGACGAGCGCGCACAGAACCGTAGGAGAGTGTCCGAGTTCAAAGACGCTTAGCTCAAAGCTGGCGCGGGACACCGGGATGGACAACTGTTTACAGGCCAAGTTTGCTTTAAAAACTGTTAATAATCCCCCCCCCCCCGCGCCGACCTGATGGCCGCGGGGCATTGAAACACAGACAGTCCGGGGGTAGTAATTCCACCAAGGCGCTGGACTCACCATCAGAAATCCAAGATTCCATGACGAACAGAAAATCCAACTCCTCATCTTTAAAAAAGTCATTGAGGACAAACGTCTTGTTGGAAACAGACCTTGCGTTGATTAAACACATCCTGATAGGGTCCAACGCAGGCACAGCCGTGGAGGGAGAAGCGCACGGCAGCGGGCGCAGGTTATGAAGAACAGCTCCTCCAGGTCTGCTGGTGCGGTGCACAGGTAAACAACTCCAGGTGTTTACATGGACTGAGCGCGCGGACAGCTGGCCAGCAGCCGGGCCCCGGGAGCACCACGGGTCAGAGAGGAGATGATCAGATCCAGAGCGAGTCCTGATAGAATAATCCACACTTTGCCTCAGTTTCACCAAAATCCCTGCACGCTTCCCACGACGTCTGCGACGTTTCCTCCATGGAGAAAGGCCAGGGTCACGCAGAAGGAACGCAGGAATCTCAGACAGGACTGGTGGAGGAGAGTGCTGGCCGCTGTACAAAAACTCCGCAGGCATTCCAGCAAATGTACGGAGCTCCAAAAGTGCCCGACAATCATATTGAAAATATGACTCGGCACACTGCACTAACCAATGTAAAAATAACAAAAATACAATACAAGCAGAGAGCGAGAGACGAGCAGCCCTACACACCGGCGCCATCTTGGAAAAAAAAAAAAAAAGTAGAGCAGGAGATGGAGGTGCAGGTCTTGGTAGCAGGTGCAGCTAATCAGCCAATTAGTTGGAGAGAGTGAGAAGGTTAAAGGAGAAGGCAGAGAATCCCACAATGTGTACTGCAGAATCCCATGGCTACAGTACTATGGATGTGTAAGATACTCAGACTGATGAGCAATTGTACCCTAACAAGGTTTATAGCAAGTTTGGAAATCAGGGAATACCTGGAAAGTGAATTTCACATCTTCCAGACAGGGAGAGCTCATGCAATTTGAGAAATACCTACCATACCACCTACCATGGACCTACCATTCTATGTTCGTCTGTCTCTCCTTCCTGTCCTCTCAACCAGCCGGTCAAAGCAGATGGCCGCTTGTCCTGAGCCTGGTTCTGCTGGAGGTGTCTTCCTTTTCAAAGGGAGTTTTTCCTTTACACTGTTGCCACTGTGCTTGCTCAGGATGGGAGACTGCAACAAAGCTAAGATTCAACTTGTCTGCTGGATTCCTTAGATAGAATACTTTATTAATTGGGTTTTATGTATGTGAATGTTCCTGTAAAGTGCCCTGAGACAACTTTGTTGTGAATTGGCGCTATATAAATAAACTGAACTGAATTGAAATATACAAAAAAATCAGGCACAACTCAATGAATTTGAGCACTGGTCTGCTGAATGAAAGATGATCTTTCTGAGATTTTGACATGCACGTGTATTAATACCAGTATTCTAGTATCATTGAATTCATATTGTGATTCTACAGTGTACATCATACATGTATCCTTACTGTTTGGATATGGATCTTTTTAATACGTCATGTTCTACAATAGAATTATTAGGAATAATTGTTGTACCATAGGCGAAAGTATATTTACTGTCGTATCTAGTTGTGACTCCAGTTTCCCCTACGTCACTTGCCTGAATGTCTCACCAACGTCACAGACATGAAGAGTTATGAAGTCATAATCAGCAGCAGCTATCAATCAATTTTTGGAGTGAGATAACATACATTTTCAAGAACCTAATAAACAATAATTTCACAGAATTTATCTTTTTTCTTTATCTTGCTGCAGTCCCAGCTGAATGCATGCAGCTCAAAAACTTCACTTTGTTTTCTGTAACTACAGACAGGATCATGAAATCTGATCCACATCAAAAGCATCATGCTGGGAACATCTGAATAAGACCGTTTGAACCCTTTAACTTTATTCATGTTCCTCAGTGGAAAATCAACCTCCTGATTTAACTGATTAAAATACTAGTTTTAAACATTTTTAGGTCAGTCTTTTAGAGCTGTCTCAGCCTGAAATAAAAATAATTACTGTACTTTAAATTATTTTTTAAATTTTAATGCTTTAAGTTTTTTTTTTTTGGTTTAAAAACTCTTCATTACAGTTGTTTTTTTTTTTTGTTTTTTTTTTTAGCTGCTACAATCTCCTGTGTCCGTCTGGATGTAGCAGAGCTGTTTGCTGTGGGGTGGGGATTTGGTAGGTGGGGCGCTTGGTTCTGTTGACAGGGTGGGGAAACCTCCTTGGATAATGGTAGGAGCAACACTGGACTATGTCCTCCACCTAAAACACTAAGGTCTGAGCATTTTGTGTGACTGAAACACCTCTTAGAGTTTCAGGATTTACCATACTTTCCAGACTATAAGCTGCTACATTTTTCACACACTTTGAACCCAGAGGCTTATTCAATGCTGTGGCTAATATGGATATTTTGGGGGGACAGGCTAACAGCTTCCTGTCACCAAAACATTTAGCCTCGTCACATCTGGGTTCTCACGTAGCGTCCCCCCCCCCCCCAATGATTCAATGAGACTACCTGTATAAATAAAAGTAAAAAATATATCTGACCGTTGAAATTAAGGAGACAGGTTACAGTGGAGGTGGATGGGGGGAATCTTGTTCCTGTTCACCCCCTCCTTGTTCTCTCCTCCCAGAGCCCTATAAAGAGAGAGTTGCGACACTCCAATAGACTCCCATAGAAAGAATGGAATGCGGAAGTCACGTGGGTCATGCAGCGGTAAATAGTTCCAAACAGACCCACAAATGGGTCCAGCATTGAGCGTAGTTCATTCTCCGTTTTCTCCTGTAAGGTGATGAAAATACGACACTTTTTTGCCATTGTGAAGTGTTAGCTGATTGTTCTGTAACACAGTTTATCAACATTAATACTTCCATGTCGCCATTTGTAGTTAATGAAACATGTTAACTTGCTAGTTGTATTTTAACTACAGCTAACTCTGCCATCATGACGGTTTAAACGGGCCTATTTCTGTCTAATTCAGCGTTTTAAAATACCCATTACAGCCTAAATTTTGAAAGTTGTCAATTTTTTTAATGGTAATTCCATTTACTGAACTCAACTAGAAAATGTTTAGCCTTTTTTTTCTGAGAGATTGACGTGGTTAATTTAATTAAAGTTATAGATCCTTTGTCAAAGACTGCAGCATAAATTGTGACATTATCATTAAAGAAAAAGTGATTGTGGAGGTGAGTAATTTTTTTAAAATGTTTTCCAGGTAAACCACAGGAGAATGACCAGTGAACTGAATGTTGCATTCATAGTATCACAAAGCTAACAAGATCTCATTTTCTGTCTTCCCAAAACAATAACAGCTTAATCAGTATGTTTGAATAAAATTACTTTAACATCGTAACCTTCACAAAGTTGGTATTTACTGCAGGACTGTTAATTTACATTTGATTTATATTATTGGTTTAGTGTATGGTAACCATGGATCAAGTTGAGATGACACTCTTTCAAGACAGAACAAGAAATAAGAATTATTACCAAAAATATATCCGCATCAATAAACTGTAGAACAGTAACAAAAAACGTATTAAACTATCACAGGTACATTGAGATGGAGCTGGGAAGTTATTCTTCATGCCAATTGTCTTCATCTGATCTTTTGTAAAAATATGTCCGAATTTTGTCAAACTGGTTGAAAACAACAAAGTCCATGCTCAATAATCCAGGTATACAATCCAACATTTTTCAGTCAGGTCATCTGGACAGTTTCTTTTTTTTTGTGCTGAAACGTTTCAGCACAAAAAAAAGAAACTGTCCAGATGACCTGACTGAAAAATGTTGGGTTTCTTTCTTTCTGTCTTTTACATTGTTAACAATTTTCTTCACAGGACTGTGTTAATTTTTTTGTCTGTGAAGTTCTTCTATTCTGCTTATGTAATTTTTTTGGTGTTCTAATTGTTCCCTCAGGTTTTTCATCTGTTCCTTGATTGCATTGCTTATTGATCCATCCTCCTGGCCCTGTTGATCCAGGCTCATCAGTTCCTGACATGTCCCTGTCCTCTGAGGCTACATTTTCATCTTTCCCTTATGTCACTCGCCTCTTTTCTGTTTCTTCCTTCTTCAATTTCTGAAATTAAAATGGCACTGTTAGCATGAAGATTATTGTGCAGAGAACATCAGAAATGGCTTTATATATTATATATATTTTTTTTTTACGTGTGTAACGTTATAAAACACTGACATGGCTATATTGATCATTGTCTTGCACAGACTTTTTTCTAACAAATATGTGTTTGCAGTCTCGTTTCCATCTAAAACTTAACGATAAATGCATCTGCCGCGTCTAAAAATGCTTTGATAAAAAGCATATTCAGTGAAATAATCATTAATCAGTTAAGTAATCAGTTCATTATTGCCCAATAATTACTGAATGATGCCAGGTAAAGTAAGAAAAGTCGATTTTTGTGTTATGTCGCGCCAGTAGCCGCTCACACTGACTGACAGCGATGAGCTGTTTGGAATCATTGACAGCTGCATGAACCACGTGGCCGCGTATCGGCGAGTTCAAAGAGTGTCGCAACTCTCTCTCTCTTTGGCGCTGTCTCCTCCCCTCCATGTTGTGCCCCCAGGGAGGAAGATGTAGATGGCGATAAATGACTTCCTGATACATTACTGTATTTTAAATTTTTTAACCAGCCGTGTTACAGGCACTGTTCAGACAAACAAAACATTTACTGTACGTATTTGTGTATGTTACTGGTATGTACTGTAGCATTCTGTGGTTCATGGTGGTTGACTGCTGGTCACTTGGCCTCAGGGAGGAATTATGTGTAAAATTTATGTTCAGTGTTGATCATTTTAGTTAGCTGTTTAGCATAGTTCTTTTAGTGATTAGTCTGTTCCTGTTAGCCTAGTTTGTGTTCATTATGTGTTCGTTTGTGTTAGGCCATTCTGTAGAGTAACCATGAGTGGGGGAGGTAGACCTGTGGTGTTCAGAGTCAGAGAGGTTTTATTGTCATTTCAGCTACGTACCATACTGAAACGAAACATCGTTCCTCCAGGATCACGGTGCAACATAGAACATAAATTGCAAAAAAATACAACACAGTGTAGATACACAAGAGTACAATAAAGACAAACAGACCTATAATAAATACAAAAATACATCTCATCTAATCTAAGCATTTCAATCTAAACAAGTAATTAAGAGACAACACCAGGGACACGTGTTCATTAGTACATGTGTAGGTGGTGCATGAGGTAGAACGTTCTGATATGAGGTTAGCAGTGTAAAGTTTTTTTCTATTTTTATAGCAGCAGAGATAAAAACTGAGTAAGGAGCAAAAATGCAAAAGCTTGTGCAGTTTGCAATAAATGTACAAAAATGAATACAGTTCAGTAATGCAGAAGCGGAGATATTCAGAGAGGCAGGTGCTAAAAAGTACAGCTCTGTCACTCTGTCTGTGTGTTGAACGGTAAGATAAAGTCTATAAAACACCATTTGGTGGTTGATTCTTGATCTACAGCAAGAGATACACATCTCTTTCAGTAGCGGTGTGCTGCCATGCTACAGTATTTAATTAAAAGTATAAAAAATCTTTCTGTATAACTATCTCATGTTACAACATGGACAGCCACAGCTTATAGACAAATGAGGCCTATATTTGTACATTTCTTTTTAAATTTAATGGGCTTGGCTTATATTCAGGTGCACTCAGTAGTCAGGAAATTACAGTACTCAGGGAATTTTGTTTTCATGAAATGGTGTCTGAGCTGTACAAATGTCAAAAATAAATAATGGCCCACAAATTTGGAGTGGGTGCATCTGTAAAAGAAGTAAAAAGTGCAGTTGATTTCACTTTGCTTCTAACATGTGGAGCAATAACTGTGAATGACTTGTGTGACAGTAACACTGATTGTCGTATACCTGCTGTTTGCACTGTGCTTTTGTCGTAGGAGCTGGGTGGGAAGCTGATCATCGCTCCTGCAGAGAAGAACCACTCTGGCTCCTATATCTGTGTGGCCCAAAACAGTGTAGGTGTGCAAGAAAGCAGAGCAGCTCGCCTCTCTGTGCTGGGTGAGACAACAATAAGAACAACTTGTTCTTCACAATTCTACTGTAATATTGATCCTGTTTTAATCCCTCTTTCACCTGTATGGTACACCCCCACAACAGAACAGGAGACCTTCCTAACCAAATGAACTCATCATCCAGTGCTTCACCAAGCCTCTCTTCTCTTTTACTCAGCAAAGCCTGTGTTGGTGCTGAAGCCAGAAAATGTGTCAGTAAGAATAGGCGAATCCACTCAGTTCTACTGCCAAGCTAAAGGAGAGCCCCCACCTGCTGTAGAGTGGAGCAGAGAGCAGGGACCACTCCCCAATGGCAGGTAGAGTACATTACTGACCAATGTTGATTTACAACTTATGTCAGCTCTAAGGCCCTATTTACACGGACACGATGGGGGGAAACGAAGGTTTTTTTGTATGTTAATTAGAGGAAAAGATTTGCGTTGACACGGTCGCATTTTGGGTTTACATGCATCCGGAAGATTCTCCCCCGCCCTCCCGAATCCGCTGTAGTTACCATGCCGGGTCATTAGATGGCGCTGTGAATTTTGTACCTTCACCTAATGCGCATGCGTGCTGCCTCGGCACGTTGTTTTCCTCTGTGCTAACCAGCTAACAACAACATAATGTAACAACAAGTTAAAGCTGGATTTTGGATAAGAGTCGACAGATATGATCCCAAGCGGGACCGCTTCTTCTAACAGCTCCACACCGGTCACTGGGTGGACCAGAACTGAGTCAATGTCGGACTTTACTCCGTGATCATCAGTAGCTGTTTTACAGCAGGTAAATCAAATGTTCTTAATAATGTTAGCTTGTGTTTACTTTGGTTACAAAACAACCAACTGAGTTTTTATTTTTTTCTGAAAGAATAATAACTTTTATTTATAATGCACTTTACATTCACAGTG
Organism: Nematolebias whitei; assembly: GCF_014905685.2. Taxonomy (NCBI): domain Eukaryota; kingdom Metazoa; phylum Chordata; class Actinopteri; order Cyprinodontiformes; family Rivulidae; genus Nematolebias; species Nematolebias whitei. Next base: position 29,143,294 of record NC_056511.1, on the reverse strand, counting down.
AATCTCAAAGTGCTACAAAGAGTGAACATCAGATAGCAGCAGGATAAAAGCAACCATAAAAGCAACCGAGAGCAAAACAACCAGGAGGATAACGCCTCAGAATGAACACATCAAAAAACAACTTAAAATGCACAAAAATGCAGATAAAATACTCATTTTGAAAGAAGAAGAAGCTGTCCTCCCACCAGGCAAACCGGTTCTGAATGAGGCTCGGCCCAGATGCAGGGCAGGAGGACGTTGAAGAGAGATGTTGGATGAACTATTTATTTTAAATTTCCCTCATTTCTTTCATTCAATCCATTCAAGTTTAGTTAACGTGTTTTAATAGTATGTTCAGTATAATTATCAGTGTTTGTGTGACATTGTGGTGTTGAATAAATAAATAAATAAATAAACCTGATGTTTTCATTTTGGCAACACGGTGGCGCAACTGGTAGAGCTGCTGCCTCTCAGCGAGCAGGTCCTTGGTTCAAACCCCAGTCCAGGGGCCTTTCTGGGTAGAGTTTGCATGTTCTCTCCGTGCATGCATGGGTTTTCTCCGGGTGCTCCGGTTTCCTCCCACAGACCAAAAACATGCATGTTAGGCTGATTGGTAACTCTAAATTGTCCCTAGGTGTGAGTGAGGGAGTGAATGATTGTTTGTCTCGTTTGTCTCTATGTGGCCCTGTGATGGACTTGTGACCCATCCAGGGTGTACTCCGCCCCTCGCACAGTGATTGCTGGACATGGGCACCGGCGACCCCCGTGACCCAAAATGGAATAAGCGGGTAAAGAAAATGGATGGGATGGATGTTTTCATTTTCAACTTTAGTGTTCACGCTATATGTTTAGCATCATTTTAAATTTGAATCACATAATGTCCAGATAGCTTCATTTAGCTCAGAGCTTCATTATATCTCGCACTAACATAAATAGTGTTTATTATTATTAAACTGTTGTTATTTAGCACATTTATGTTATAGTGCAGCGCGACGTGTGCCTCGTTCTATAAACAGCGACATTAGAACTGGATCAGATTGTTTCTCTTCCAACACAGATGTTGGTCACAGCACCTGGAATCTGACGTAGATTAACTACGAGATTAAAATATATTCCATCAGTCGAGGTTCTGAAAGCACTATCCGCCGCCATGTTGATAGAAATATAGCGTCTATCCGCGCGTGCGTGTGCGCATGTGGTTTAACACAAAGCCTCAGCGGGAGATGTTTACATTATCAGCGGGAGCCAGCGAAAAACCTCCACTCTGGAAGGTGGGTTCAGAAACTTCCGGATTCAAAGAGGGGGGCCACTGGTGTCGTGTAAATGATCCGCAGAGAGAAAGCTGCGGATGCACTCAAAATACGCGCCGTGTAAACGGCCCCTAAGATTGCTGAAGCCCAGGGGTGGTCCTAGCCTGTTTGGTGCCCTAGGCTAACACCTCCTCCTGTGGCCCCCCTCCCCCAAGCTCCCATCATGCAGACACGTTCCGCTGTGACATATTAATATTACCATGTACCATCACAGACACACTCAAAATGTCTTTGAATATTTTATTTAAGAAAATATAAGAAAAAGAAACTACCGTGGAATAATACTAAATGGTAAATGAACTGTACTTATATAGTGCCTTTCTATCTTTTTGAGATACTCGAAGCGCTTTACGCTACAATCTGTGCCTCATTTACCCATTCATACAGCACTCTACTAGATCTCTACAAAGCTAATTGAACAAATCATTATAAAGAGACTAATCAGAGCTTTATCACATTCATACAACAATGGGACACACATCGGAGGCAATGAGTGGTTCAGTTTCTTGCCCAGGGACACTTCAGCATGTGACTGCTGGTGGATTCGAACCCCCAACTCTCGCATTGGAGGACGACTGCTCTAACCACTCAGCCACAGCCGCCCCACGGGCTCCTTCTTCAGCTTGACAGCCTCTCTAACCCAGGGTGTCTACCACCGTGTTCATAGATGACCACGGTGAGAAGCACCGACAACCTTGCGGCCACAGCTCAAGGCAGCTACCTCAACAAGCGAGGTGCAGAACATGGCCCACTCAGACTCAATGTCCCCCACCTCAGCTGGGATGCGGTTAAAGCTCTCCCGGAAGTGTGAGTTGAAGATCTCTCTGACGGGTTCTTCTTCCAGGCGTTCCCAGAAAACCCTCACTACACGTTTGGGTCTAACGGGTCTGTCTGGCATCTCCCCCCGCCATCTGATCCAACTCACTACCAGGTGGTGATCAGTTGACAGCTCAGCTTCTCTCTTTACCCGAGTGTCCAAAACAAACGGCCTCAAATCAGATGACACGACTTTGAAGTCAATTATCGGTCTACGACCTAGGGCGTCCTGGTGCCAAGTGCACTTATGGACACCCTTATGTTCGACCATGGTTTTTTCGATGGACAAACTATGACTAGCACAGAATTCCAACAATAGAACACCGCTCGGGTTCAAATCAGAGAGACTGTTCCTCCCTATCACGCCCCTCCAGGTCACACTGTCATTACCCACGTGGGCATTGAAGTCCCCTAGCAGAATAAAGGAGTCCCCAGCTGCCGCACCTTCTAGCCCCCTTGCCAAGGACTCCAAGAAGGCCGGATACTCTAAACAGTTTGTCGCATAGGCACAAACAATAGTCAGAGCCTGTCCCCCCCACCCGAAGGCGAAGGGAAGTCACCCTCTCATCTACCGGGGAAAACTCCAACACACAAGCACCAAGCCAGGGGGCTACAAGTAGACCAACACCAGCTCGACACCTCTCACCATGGGCAACTCCACAGTGGAATAAAGTCAACCCCTCTCAAGGAGATCAGTTCCAGAGCCCATGCTGTGTGTCGAGTTGAGCCCACTGTAGTGAACTAAGCCTCAGGTCAAAATCTGACCCTGAGGACCTTCATGGGACAGAAACTTTATTTCATTGATTTGAATCCAGAAATACAAATTAAGCTCATCCAGAGACTTTCTAAGTGTGTCCTGCACTAATCAATTGAAAGAACACTCTCTTTTTATATTATCATTACTATTTTACAATATCTTGATAATCAAAGTGTGTTGAGTTCAAATCATTTTAAATGTTGAAGTGAACTACTCATTTTAAATCAACTGTGAAACAGTATTAATGATTTTTAATCCTCATTCAAAGTAGAAATCAAGTTAATGTCTGTTACAGAGTAATTATGCATTTTTTGATCTTCTGTCTGAAATGAGAAGGAGTGATGTCGGTCAAAAGTCGGAGACAGTCGCAATCAAGTTTATTGGAACGAACTGTCATGTTTTTAAACCTATCAGACAGAAATAAGAAGCTGGCACCTGTGGTCTGTCATCTCGCCTAAACATTTCTCTGTCTGTTCCAAAAACATTTCTCTGTCTGTTCCAAAAACATCTCACTGTTTTTCTGACTTGTAGTAACCTCTTACATCACTAAAACCACACCCCTGTTGGTTCTTTCAACCAATCAGGAATTCTCAAATGAACCGGAAACAGAACTCTTTAAATGTCGACACTTCCTAGTTCCAGTCAGTTCAAAGTTCTGAGAGGAGTTCAAAGTTCTGAGAGCAGAACCGAACGAAAGTTCTGAAGTGCTGGAGTTAGTTGAGAGTTCTTCCGAGTCTCGTGGGGATTATGGAATCTTCCACATCTGAGTGGAACTCTGACGGGCTCACAGCTCATGTGAGTCCACCCGGGAGGTGAGCGTGCTGTTGAACGAAGTACCGTCACTACTCCGGACGTTTCTCAGCTATCCTACGGAGACGCTGAAATGGTAGCGTTGAAAGGGAACTCTACACCGAAGCTGAGGTATCTTCTGCAAGGTAAAGAGTCGATTTCCACTACCGAAGTGTACCGAGGGGAGCTGGGTCGAAAGGAGGGTGCCGTTCGTTATCAATACACTTTCCCTCATCCATTTTCTCTCCATTTAAACTCCTTCATTTTCCCATCTTTAAACTTCTATCTTGCCAGTAATTAATCCAGATATCTTCAGAAATGTCTGTTGTTTCAAAAGCTGCAAGTGAGATATCATGGCCGTATGATTTCTCATTGCAAAGCTCATTAATTAAGCTGTGTTAATAGTAATCAATCTGCCAATTAATGTAAATGTGCGATGTGTTTTTAAATCGTTTAAAATAAACGACCCACTGTTGTTGGTGAGTCAGAAATTTAAACACGTCTCTGTCCACATTTACTCCACAAAGCACGATATGACTTAGTCCAGAAAAATGAAAGAATCCGTTTAAATGAAGGATAATATCAGACGCATATTATCTCATTACATACTGGTGGCCTCGTACGGTTTCATGAATGGACTGTTATTCGTGTAATACTTGAATTTATCATGTTGGCATATCATGATCTTAACTGAAATTAGTTTAAAAGTGCAGATTTCTGTTCGACTGTAAAACGCAATGTTTTCAGCCGTGGTGTTAAGAGAGCTGAAGTTAAGTCAATGTGTTCATTTTAAAGCTGAATTTGTACATCTGTTGTGTAACTAAGCTGACATACTGTGGAAAAACGTTTGCTTCTGTTTAAACTTTAACAGAAAGGGGGTTCTGACCCAGTTCTGTTCGCTCGGTTCTGATTTTGAACGAGTTGTTTTAAATGGATGGAAAGCTGTTTTAAAGCTGAGCGCCGTCTCAGATCACTGTTAAGAGCTGTTCGTTACATTTGTAGCAGTAAAACTGTGCATTTTGAAAGTAAATGGACGAAAGTTGACCGGACTTTTTCAGGCTAAAGCTAAACACGATAGCTAGAATAACGAGCAGTGATTGGTCGAAAACCGCTGTTTGGG
>NC_056511.1:29118157-29138423 GCF_014905685.2 Nematolebias whitei | reverse complement strand
TATGCTCGACTCAGTTTCTTGTGTCATCTCGCTCTGTGGAAACAGAATGGTTTTCTCACAAGCAACAAAAAGGTGGTAAAACACAAAGAGCTTTTCATGACATGTGATCACTTAGTGACATCACATGATCTACAGATCTTCTGGAAGAAAGTTCCAGGACACTCCAGAGTCCCAGGCGATGACAAGCACTACAATGACTTTGCAGACTCCCTAGCCAAGGAAGGAGCTGTTGACGGACCCACGTGGTCCTTTGACCCCTCCTGGCTACTCAACACTCAGTCGTCACAATCTACAACTGAGGTGATGGCAGTCACACGTGCACAAGCTGCGGCTAAACCTGCTGATAACACAGTTTCTGTATGCCAAATGCTGACTGACCCAGACATCATCCAACTTCAGAAGTTGGATCCTGCAATTAACTCGATGATGAGGTATCTGACTGACCCAGACAAATACACTCCATCGAAAGATGAACTGGATTCCAATCCAGACCTTAAAGTCCTCTTTCAGCTGCGCAAACAGCTAAAACTACTTAAGGGCATCCTAACTTTTGCTCATAGACGGACGTCCTCACCCGTGTTCGTGGTCCCCCATGACCACAGGGGGGTGATGTTAGTCCATGCACACGACCTTCCGTCCGCAGGACACAAGGGTGGCAATGCCACGCTGAAAGCATTAAAACAGATTGCTTATTGGCCTGGAATGAAGAAGGATGTCAAAGACTACATAAAAGGGTGCCTGGTCTGTGGCCAGTTTCAGCCATCCAGACCACTCCACAGAGCACCACTGCATAGTAGAGGCATTGCATTTCCATGGTCGGACCTCCAGATTGACTGGGTCGGACCACTCACTAAGACCTCTAGAGGAAATAAATATTTTCTCACGGTAACCTGCGCGTTTACCAAATGGGTAGAATGTCTACCAGCCCCTAATGACACAGCACAAACCACTGCTATGTTATTAATGAATCATGTATTCTCAAGGTTTGGACTTCCCCTCAGGGTGAACTCAGACCAAGGTACACACTTCACAGGTGAAGTAATGAAAGAACTGTGGAAGACGCTAGGCGTCAAAGCCAACTTCCATATTGGCTACCATCCACAGGCTTCAGGCCAGGTTGAGAGAGCAAACAGGACTGTGGTGAGTATTTTGAAAAAATACGTAGCCGCAAACCATAAGGACTGGGACATGAAACTCCCTCTGGTCCTCATGGCCATAAGGGCCACTCCACACACATCGACTGGCATCTCTCCTTTCGAGATGATGACGGGTCGACAAATGACTCTCCCTCTACACCTGTTGTACCAACCAGGCGATGCTGCCATGGCAACAGCCTACACTACACAACAATACATGAAAGACTTGGAAAAACACCTTAAAAACACTTTTGCTTTCACGCAGAAAAACCTGGAAAAATCAGCTGAAGGACGCAAAGCGTACTACGACCAAAAGGCCTCTCACGAGGAACTCCAAGTGGGAGACAGGGTCTGGTACTACACGTTTGCCCCCACAACTGGGAGAAGAGAGTCCGGGACCGGAACTCTCGCCCGTAAACTGATGCCCAGATGGACTGGACCCCATCTGATAACAGACAAACTGTCTCCAGTTGTCTATCAGATAAAAATCAGTAAAGGCCAAAAAGAGCCAATTGTTAAATGGGTACATCGTAACCAGGTTAAACCACACAAGGTGTGCAAAGAAACCACTCAAACGGGACAGCGTGACTGAATTTGACAACCAGGGCGAGAAGGAGCAGTGAAACGATGTTTCTAGATGCTTAGTCACTACTCTTGTCGATGTTGAAACGTTGTTTATTTGGTTTTGGTATTGTTTCAGAGTCAGAGTCAGAGTTTCTTTATTGTCATTCGCACCTCATGTGGTACATGTGGTGGAGCGAAATTATGTACACGGGGTTCCAGTTACATCCGACAATAAAATGTATAAGAAAAACAGTAATAACATCTAAGATATGAACTAAGAAAATTATCAACTAAATATACACTAAGCACTCATAACATAAAACATTGAACATCAGCACAAACATGCACATGAGTCTGTGAGCAGATGTGCACGCATGAACACATCAACATTGAAACAGATCAGCAGCAACATGAAACAGATCAGCAGCAACATGATATGGTTTTTCACAGTGATTATTCTAGTTAGAGATTCATGAGTCTAACAGCCTCAGGGTAGAAGCTGTTCCTCAGTCTAGTGGTTCTACACTTAATGCTCCTTAACCTCCTTCCTGAGGGGAGTGGGGCAAAAAGTGTGTGTGCTGGGTGGGTGGGGTCCTTCATGATGCAGGTGGCCCTCTTCCTGCATCTGGAGGTGTAGATGTCTGTGATGGTGGGGAGACTGATTCCAACAGATTTCTGAGCAGCCTTCACCACTCTCTGCAAAGCTTTTCTTTCTGCAGCTGTGCAGCCTCCATGCCACACATTGATGCTCGAGCACAGGATGCTCTCCACTGCACACCTGTAGAAGGAGGTGAGGACTGAGCTTCCCAGACCAGCTCGCCTCAGCCGTCTGAGGAAGTAGTCTCTGATGAGCTTTCTTGATCAGGCTGGTGGTGTTGTTGCTCCAGCTGAGGTTGTCATTCATGTGTACACCCAAGTACTTGTAGGTGGAGACCACTTCCACCGCAGATCCTCTTATGTTCAGGGGGGTGTAGGTGTTTTTGTTCCTTCTGAAGTCCACAATCATCTCCTTTGTCTTCTTCACATTGATGTGAAGGTTATTCTCTCTGCACCAGCTCTCCAGGTGTTCCACCTCTTGCCTGTAGCTGGACTCATCATTGTTTGTGATGCATCCCACCACCGCTGTATCATCTGCAAACTTTACAATGTGACAGCCTGGATGGGTAGCTGCACAATCATATGTGAGCAGAGTAAACAGAAGGGGGCTCAACACACATCCCTGAGGAGAGCCAGTGCTGAGGGTTATGGTGGAGGAGGAGAGGTTGTGGATCCTCACTAACTGTGGTCTGTTTGTTAAAAAGTCTAGTACCCAGTTGCAGATGGAGGGGCTTAGTCCTAGTGTGGATATTTTGTCCATCAGTGTTTGGGGGATCATGGTGTTGAAGGCGGATGTGAAGTCCACAAAGAGCATACGGACGTAAGAGTTTTTCTGCTCCAGGTGGTTGAGCGCAGTGTGGACCACAGAGGAGATTGCATCCTCTGTTGATCGGTTCTCACGGTATGCGTACTGATGAGGGTTCTCGTTGATGTTGATGGTTGTTTTGATGTGAGTCATGACCAGTTTTTCGAAGCATTTAGCGACTATCGGGGTGAGGGCCACTGGCCGATAGTCATTCAGACCAGTCACTGTAGAGCTTTTTGGGACTGGGATGATGGTGGCAGTCTTCAGGCAGGTGGGAACTGTCTCCAGGGTAAGTGAGGTGTTAAAGATGTCTGCCAGCACCTCACAGAGCTGATCAGCACATTCCTTCAACACTTTTCCGGGGATGTTGTCTGAACACCCCAAGGAAGAATGAATTTTGTGTGTAGTTAAGTTAGAGACTAAGAGGCCTTTAACTATGCCAACATGCAGTTCATTTGTTAAAATCTAATCTTTGCGGAGTCAATGTAGATTAATGCTACCTTAAGTACCATAATCTACATTGGTCTCACAACGCTTAAGCCGAACCTACTCGAACAATTCTATTCGGGGGGATAGCTAATTCTTTTTGATGAGTCTCGCCATAGACTCCAAAAACATTTATGGGGAAACCAAACACCCAATCTCAAGTCGTTCATCTAAAAGGACAACAGACAATTGAACCGAACTATATTTTGCCATGTAAATCTAACTTAAACCAAGTTAGGAATGGAAAAATAGTTTGGAATGCCCTTCTATAGGTATGAATCCCTATATGAAACTTTTTCAGCATGTTCCACCCCTTAACTTGTAGCTGTAGCTGTTCCCAATCATAATAGCTTACACACCAGGTGCATATAGGTTAAGGCCTTATGTAAAATCCCCTTCATAAGCCCACCTTAAACCACATAATTGCATGACACATTGAACCAGAACGGCACTGGCTGGACATCCACCCAGCGACGACCTTCGCTGGAGGAGACCTGCAATCCTGACGTTGGTCTCCAATCTTCATCCAGTGGCCGCATCTTCAGTTCAATCCAAGGGAACCCCTCTGTATGCTGATCAATCAACACCTCCATTCGTTGTGGATTTACCGTTGTGGATTATATGACTTTTCCAATGGATTACAGACTCTGTTTCCAAGGGGTTAAAGCATTGCTACAATGGAATTACCAACAACATTATGGAATTACCAATAACACAATGGAATTACCAAAAACATTGTGGGATTACCTTCTTTGACTTTTGTTTTCCTTGCTGGATTACATCAAGCTCAAGGACATTCAAAGGCGTAAGTTCATGTTGGAATTCATCCCCATGGACAGGCGATGATTTCCAAAGGGGGGACTGTAGTGAACTAAGCCTCAGGTCAAATCTGGCCCTGAGGGCCTTCCTGGGACAAGAACTGTTATTTCATTGATTTGAGTCCAGAAACACAAAATCAAGTCCATCCAGAGACTTTCTAAGTGTGTCCTGCACTGATCAATTGAAAGAACACTCTCTTTTTTATTATCATTACTATTTTACAAATGTCTTGATAATCAAAAGTGTGTTTAATTCAAATCATTTTTAAATGTTGAAGTGAACTACTTATTTTAACTCAACTGTGAAACAGTATTAATGATTTTTAATCCTCATTCAAAGTAGAAATCTAGTTAATGTCTGTTACAGAGTAATTATTCATTTTCTTGATCTTCTGACTGAAATGAGCAGGTTGTAAGTCGGTCAAACGTCGGAGACAAACGCAAACAAGTTTGTTGGAACGAACTGTCATGTTTTTAAATCCTCTCAGACGTAAATAGAGAAGCTGGCACCTGTTTCCTCCCAACTCGCCTAAACATTTCTCTTGTCTGTCTCAAAAACATTTTCTGTCTGTTCCAAAACATTTTTCTGTTTTTCTGACTTCTAGTGACCTTTTACGTCATAAAAACACACCCCTGATTAGCTCTTTCAGCCAATCAGGACTTCCCAAATGAACCGGAAACAGAACTCTTTAAATGTCGACACTTCCTAGTTCCAACCAGTGCGGTGGGAGAGCAGTTCAGTTCGGAGGGCAGAACCGAACAGAAAAGTTGCTGGAGAGAACAGGAGGTTCCAGACATGATCCGAAGTTCTTCCGAGTCTTGTGGGAATTATGGAATCTTCCACATCTGAGTGGAGCCTCTGACGGACTTACTCCTCATGTGAGTCCACCCGTGGGGTGAACGTGTGTCGAACGAAGTACCGTCACTACTTCGGACGATTCACAGCTGTTCCTACGGAGACGCTGGAAAGGTGGCGTTAAATGGAACTCCGTACCAGTGGAGACATCTTCTACAGGTAAAGAGTCGATTTCCACTACCTAAGTGTACCGAGGTGAAGCTGGGATCGAATGGAGAGTGCCGTTCTGATACAGACACATATTCCTTCATCCATCCATCTCTCTCCATTTAAACTTCATTTCTCATCTTTAAAACTCTTTTATCTTGCCAGTAAATCATCCAGATATTTTCATAAATGTCTGTTGTAATTAAGCTGTGTTATTGCTTCAATCAGAATAATCACGTGTACAATGTTTGATGTTAAACTTTGATTCTGTTAATAAATGACCGCATTCATTTGATGGGTCAAAGAAAATTAACGTCTCACGTCACTGATCTCTGTCACATATCTGTCAAGTAGCTCGAAAAAGAGAGAACCCGTTTAAATTAAGTATAATATCAGGTACTTGAACTAGTCTAGATATTATAACATGTAGTGGAGCTAACGAAGCTAACGGACCTGTCACACTACACTTCTGCAAGGTAAAGAGTCGATTTCCACTACCGAAGTGTACCGAGGGGAGCTGGGTCGAAAGGAGGGTGCCGTTCGTTATCAACACACTTTCCCTCATCCATTTTCTCTCCATTTAAACTCCTTCATTTTCCCATCTTTAAACTTCTATCTTGCCAGTAATTAATCCAGATATCTTCAGAAATGTCTGTTGTTTCAAAAGCTGCAAGTGAGATATCATGGCCGTATGATTTCTCATTGCAAAGCTCATTAATTAAGCTGTGTTAATTGTAATCAATCTGCCAATTAATGTAAATGTATGATGTGTTTTTAAATCGTTTAAAATAAACGACCCACTGTTGTTGGTGAGTCAGAAATTTAAACACGTCTCTGTCCACATTTACTCCACAAAGCACGATATGACTTAGTCCAGAAAAATGAAAGAATCCGTTTAAATGAAGGATAATATCAGACGCATATTATCTCATTACACCAACATTATCCAGTCTGTACCTCTCAACCTCGCGCACAAGCTCAGGCTCCTTCCCTGCCAGAGAGGTTACATTCCATGTCCCAAGAGCTAGCTTTGGTAAGCCAGGGTCAGAGCGCCAAGGTCCCCGCCTTCTGTAAGGCAACAGAATGGAAAGAATAGCAATGGGGTAAAAATCCACTGTGTTCAAGACGTTATGGTGTTTGCAACCTTTTGACATCAGTTTTGTTTTATTTCTTCAGGTATCTCATTAACCCAGAGCAAACGCTACAACTCCATTATGTGAAAGTAGAGGATGCTGGGAAGTACATATGCACTGCTGTCAATCATGTAGGTGTCGTCTCTGCTGCTGCACAACTACTAGTAGAAGGTAACTTGATACTAAAAACAAATTTCAGTATAGCAACAAATGATTTTACTGTTTTATTGATCTTTAGCAGTTGAATTGCAGAGGTGGTTGGCTTTAAAAGCTCAGTTTTGAGCTGAAACTCAATGTGAATGTGAAAGTGAATATCTTGTGTTGTATAAAAGCACCCTGAGTGATGAAGATGAAGAAAAACCCTCTATATTATTGTAGTTTATTTTTTAAACCAATTTTACCAACCCTCAGCTTTGGTGTGGGCCTGTCAGTATCAACCAGTTTTGTTTTGTACTTTAGATACAATGAAGATGAGAGTGCTTTGACATAATGCAGTGATCCCCTGCAAAGTCACAGTTCAGAGTTTGCAAACTTAGGGTGCATTCACACCAGCCCTGTTTAGTCCACTTTAATCAAACTAGCTCGTTTTCCTAGGAAGTCCGGTTCCTTTGGGAAGGTGTGAATGCGCCATCAAACTCTGTCACGGAACAAAAAGGCGATCTCTGGCCCAGGCTAAAACCTAGGTCTCGGTCCAGTAAAAGAGAACTCCAGCGCGGTTCGAGTACAGTGTGAATGCAAGCAGACCGGGCCCCGTTCCACAAGCAAGAAGTGGAGTACAGCGCAGGACAAACAAACACGCATTTCTCTTACCTTATATGGAGCTGTCAGCTTCCTTGTGTGAAAAACGTTGGTTACGTACTGTAACCCCAGATTCTATGAGTATAGGCGTAGCCCTTTAAGGCTGTCGCTGGTGGAGTTATCCCGTCATGCAAAGCTTCGCACTGAAAAAATTTAGTCCACGCCCACCTGTTGTGTGGGCCCCACCCGGTCCGTATAAATTACGTTAAGAGCGGGTAATCGGCTCCCAAATAGCTTTTTTCTTCAGCCATTTAGGAGCCAGTGAGGCCCGATGCTTAAAGGGCTACGCCTATACTCATAGAATCTGGGGTTACAGTACGTAACCAACGTTTTATTTTGTATAGGCTTCGCCCTTTAAGGCTGTCGCTGGTGGGTTAAGGGCGAAGCATGATGTAGTCTATGCCTCACCGGGTCCATTCGAACACCATATGAAGTGTCCTCTTGCTCAAAAAACATCTTGTCACTCAGCTCTCCATGTGTATAAATACGCGTTGTGTAATTACGCACACCATGCACAGACGCGCACTGCGTAGTTTACGCATTCCGAGTGCCTGAACACCCCGGAAAGATTTTCAACAGGAAAGAGGAGAAGCTGAAAAAGGCCGTGAACAGAGCAGATCCACAACTCTTCAATATGAACAGATTAATAATAAGTTAACTGATTATTAATCAAATAAACTGATTGATGACAGAAGTCATGAACTGATTAGTGACAATAGAACAAAAACAACAGTCATAACCTGTGACTGATAACAACATCTCACACTGTAAATGCATGCAGTCAGATGTGAGTTTAAACGAGATTCCATGAAACAATAATATTCATTCTGTTAAGGCACTAAGGACAGAATGTGTCATGGAATGAGCCGACACATCACGTAAATAGAAGCAAATAAATGAACGCCAGATTTCTGTCCATCAACTGCTGCGGAAAGGACAGCACGCCACCTAGTGGACATGAGGTGGCCTCTACATCTTTCTCCTTACACCAGTGCTGAAAAAACTGTCCACTTTGATATGTACAGCGCTGTGGTGTGAAACCTGGATCATGCACACCACATCTTGAGAGAGACCCATCCTCTCTAAAACAGATCCACTCAGCAGCCAAACCCAAAGGGGCTGGCCTATTTCTGGGTAACTCCTGATCGTTCCTCCCGCCTGGAGGAGAGCATCCTCCCTCCACGGCAGTTTCCACGGGCGTCCCGATAACAAGCGTCGTAGACTTGGGAACCACAGGGCGTTCACATGCTCGGGAGCCACCAGGAGGTCTGTCAGTCCCTCCTCCCTAACTCGGTTCAGAAACCATGATATCAGATGGAGTGGGGAAATGCATAAAGAAGCATTTTGGGCCACGGGCTGTGAGCAAACGCGTCCACCCCTAGCGGTGGTTCGTCCCACGGGCTCAGTGAGAACCATAGTTGACACTGAGCGTTCTCTTGTGTGTCAAACAAGTCCACGGCCACTCTGCCAAATTTCTGTCACGTCTGAGCCATCAACTCGGGATAGAGACTCCAGTCCCCGTGACGCGGACCGCCCCTGGACATCACATCCTCCCTTCTGTTCAGAACATCAGGGATGTACACTGCTCTGATGAAGAGCAGATTTTGGTGTGCCCAACACAGCAGCCATCTGTGTTTATCAACACATGTTGATTCTACAGCACAGGAGCAAAATGTTTAATCACATTCAAAACCGTGTGAAACTCCAAAACATTTATATGAGCTGCTATGTGGGGTGGCCACAGTGCCCCCACAGCTCGAGACATGCATGTGCCTCCCCAGCCTGACAGGGACATGTCTGTGAAGACTGACATGTGTGATGTAGGTCTGCTGATGGGGACTCCCTCCGACAGAACAGAGGGTTCCCCAGTGTCTCAGGTCGATTCTCACGGAGGGGGGCACAGCGATCAACCATCTTTTCTGCCTCACCGGGTCCACACGCAAACGAGCGAACCACCTCTGGAGGCGTCGCACTGTGTGAGCAGACGACATGTCCTTAATAACTTCATGACGGAAACGGCTGTTATCACTCTGCCTGCTTCACGTAGAGGAGTTGGTCTTTAGAGCTTTGGTTCCCGTCTGAGATAAACAAGCCCTAGTAGTGACCGCGTTTAGCTTCACTCCCAGATAACCGATTGTCTGGGCCGGGTGAACTGAGCTCTTCCCCCCGTTATGGTGAAGCCCAGATTTGCAAGTGTGACGTCAGCGCCTGAGTTGCACTGCTGCCACCTGTCTGGAAAATGGGTCAGCAGCAACAGATCGTCCAGACAAAACAGAATTCTCATCCCTGCTCTGTGTAGCGGCTGCAGAGCCGACTCGACGCATTTTGAATGGAATGTTGTCTCACAGTTGAAAATTGACAAATCTAATCTGGGTCTCATCCCTCTGGTCCGTTTTGGGACCAGGAAGTGATGAGAGGAGAACCCTGTGTTTTCCTCTCCTTCTGGAACCCTGGAAATTAAATTTTTTTATCAGAATTTTCTGAACTTCTGCGTGGAAGAACAAGATCTGTTCTGGGGATGACAGAAACGTCTCTAAAGTTCCTCCAAATGTGGGGTTTGAGCTGTAACTGCAGCATGTATCCCCTGCTGATAAGACGGTTCATCCATCTGTCTAGAGCGACTCTGTGCCGCGCTCAGGCTGCGGGCTCACATCCGTGCTGATGTGAGCTGGCGTGCGCTGAGGGGAGGCGCGTGCGCCCCTGGGCATTTGGAGCCGTGAGGTGAGAGCTGCTGATGCTGTGGGGGCGCGGCGCTTCTGTGCCGCGCTCAGGCTGCGGGCTCACATCCATGCTGATGTGAGCTGACGAGCGCTGAGGGGAGGCGCGCACGCCCCTGGGCATGCGGAGCTGTGTAGGTGAGGGCTGCCGTGGGGGCGCGATGTATCTGTGCCGCGCTCAGGCTGCGGGCTCACATCCGTGCTGATGTGAGCTGGCGTGCGTTTAGGGGAGGCGCGCGCGCGCCCCTGGGCATATGTAGGTGAGTGCTACTGCTGCCGCGGGGGGGGGGGGGGGGGGCCCCGCTGCAGTCAGAGAAGTGCACAGCTTGGGCTGAGCGTGAGGTTTCCCACTGGACTCGGTCTGCTGAAAACATTCACTTTGGCTGCTGTGTCACTCACGCGCGCATTTTGTGTGTTTTCTTGGGCTGCGGTGATTAAAAACCGGAGCCGGAGGACACCGGCTCACTTTGTGTGGAGGATGTATGAGGAGAAGCCGCTGTGAGATCATACGAACTGACAGTCAGGCTGAAATCAGACACTTTAATTCCTGAATTATGTTTACGTTTTATTCCAAAACTCAAACCATCATAATGCACACACACATCCTCCGCAATGAATCATTTTGATTCTTCTCTGGGGAAACGCAGCACCGCTGTTTGTCGGGATGAGGAGGGCTGTACTCTGACGGGAGGGGCTGGCGGCGGAGCGAGAAGACACTGCTGCAGCTGTGGCGCGTCTCTGCTGTCTCTAGCCACGGCACTCTCTCCAGCGGGCGGGGGGCAAGAGGAGGGGTGCGGCTGATCAGATGGCGCACAGTCTCTGACACCTCCTCCGACTTCTTCAATTTCTCGAGCATGGCCTTGAAATTGGCTCTGAACAGCACGCCCATCGTGATGGGGCCCTCCAGCAAGTCCATCTGCAGCTTCTCCGACAAGGAGGGGGAGCGACGAAGCCAGGTGGACCTCTGAACCATTGTCATCCAGGCTGTAACGCGAGACAGGCAGACAGCAGACGAGGCACACAGGTTGAGGGTGACGTCAGACGCCTTGCAGAGGAAGCTCTTAGTCTCCTGAGGCAGTTCTGTTCCCTCTAGCCACTGAGATGCTGTACGTCAGCGGCGCAACGTTATTGTTCGCTGCAGCTGCCTGGAACGCATACTGGTGAGCTCGGTTGGAGAGCGACATCACCGTCTGGTCATGCTTCCCCAGAGGCGCAGGACGCTGGTCCAACCTGGACATCTTGCTCCGAGACCCTCCGCCAGGCTTGGCTCCAGGGGGGCACCGAGGGAAATTTCGCTCAGTAAAACCCCTCCACTCTGATGATGGGCGCGAATGTGGAAACCGGCACTCTCAGTCTACCAGGTCTGGCTGCAGCCTTGTTCCAGTAGGACGTCACTGCTGGGAAACGAGGCCAGATGGGATCAGCCGGGGTGGAGCCAAAAACATTCCCGCTAGATCATCCGATCTGGGCGGGGGGAGGAGAGGGACGGAAAAAGAGAGGGACGCCTCCTGGATTATGCCAGGCAGCTCCGAGAGGAGGGCACCGACAGCTGGGAGCGGTGTGGTCGCCCATGCGAAAAGACCCGGGGAGGGTGAGCATCTGCTCAGCCCCCCTCGTTCCGACACTACGCTCTCCAGGAGGGAGTGAGCAGCGGGGGCTGCTGCTGACGTCGCCTGTCCCGGAGGAAACATCCGATTCGCTCCGAGAGTCGGTGTTAAAAAGAAAAAAAGGTCGATGGTGTCGTCCAGCAGGTAGCGACCCGCCACTGAAAAAATATTCATCGGCGCTTACCTTGAAACAAGGCTGCTCATCTGCTTCTCCTCGGGGAGGAAGAACTCACCGGGACGGCAGGAAGTTGGCGTGACGAGGACCCAGCAAAGGTTGTGCCGGTCAAGCTGGACAACTTTCCTTCTTCGTTCTTCTGACAGTGCTATTAGCTTGATGAAGAAAAAATGGGAGCCGATTACCCGCTCTTAACGTAATTTATACGGACCGGGTGGGGCCCACTCAACAGGTGGGCGTGGACTAAATTTTTTCAGTGCGATGCTTTGCATGATGGGATAAACCCACCAGTGACAGCCTCAAAGGGCAAAGCCTATACGAAATAGGACAATATTCTCCATGGTCTTCTGCCTCATCTTCTGCTCATGCTGAGTCCATTTTTGAAAAATGACAAAAATATAACTCCTAAAACTGCTAAAACTTGATGCCACTCCATTTTTGTTTTTATTTCCAGAAGAAGAAGAAAAGGTGTCCAGAGGTTTTTGTGTCGTTTCTTTCAGTAGTTCTTGGTACAGCACCACCACAGGCTTGTGGGGGAACAAGTTGGTTCAACAGGTTGGCTCGACTGCACAGTGCAGTGTGAATGCAAACGCACCAGCTCAAATGTAAACAAAATGTTATGAATATTGATCCCCAACCGAACTGAGTCTACCGGACTATCAGGTGTGAAAACAACCTTAGTAATTTGTCGACTTTCCTTGGAACCTAAAAAAGAATTATTGTGGAAACCCCACCAATTTCACAGAAAATACAAATACTGTACTTTCCAGTGTATACAGGTAAGCCACTACTTTTTTCACAGACTTTGAAACCCGTGGCTTATACAGTGCTGCGGTTAATTTATGGGGTGGGTGGGTGGGGGTTTGTATGGGCTAACAAGCTTCCTGCCGCCAAAAGCGTTTGGCTTTGTCACACCCGGGCACTCACATAGCTGCCCAATGCACCTCTCTAGGGGTGGGTTCTCGTGACACACACATACAGAGTGAACCCCACAGGTCTTCATGGTAACTACCTCCCACACTCATGGTTACTCTACTGAATGGCCTAACACAAACTAACACATAATGAACACACAAACTAAGCTAAGAAGAACAGACTTATCACATCCAGTATGGCCAGTATGCCTTCTTCTATGTGACAGTCATGGCCGTGTTGGCACGGTAGGTGCTGTTGACCCAGTATAACATGGCCCCAACATGACTGCAAACCTCCCCTAGTCCAGCCATGCAGTCAGTGTCTAGAATCCACATCTTCATCTTTACAACAAATGATCTATGGTCAAAGTGGAGTTTCATTCATCTTCTGAGGGTGCCGCACCTTTTACAGAAAGTTAGATGCAAAGTTGAAAAATAATTAAAATTGATTTCCTTTTATTAGTTGACTGGCAGTTCTGCTACATTCAATATGGCGGACACTCCGACGTACCGCTACATCGGGCCAGCCCACTCAACGAGGAATCTACTAAAACTAGCATTGCGCCGCCTCACCAGTTCTCTGTTGTGAGTGCCCTGACAGATGACAATAGCCAGTCAGTGATGGAGAAAGGTCAAGGAAGCTTTGAACAAATAATCATGAATGATTGTTTGCAATGTGTTTAATAGGTTAACTCAAAAACTGCCGATCTGTCTCCAAATTCGCTCAAATTATCCCCACCCTCCCAAAGCAATTTTTACCTACAAAATCAGAATGAAAACCGCCCAAATGGCGGTAAACCGCCCAATCTGACAACACTGGCCCCTACCCTCAATTGCCCCAATTTGGGCCCTTGAGCAAGGCCCCCTTTCTCAATAATTACAAAAATGTCATGGCTGTATACATTAAATTAACAAAACAAATTGCAAACAATATATCAACAACAATAACATGCATAACAATATATCACTCCATTAACAACTCAAAAGTGTATGAGTTAATCATTCTTTTTTTATAAAGTGTTTTGAACTGGTTTATAGTAGAGCATTTTTTTAACTCCTCATCCAAACTGTTCCATAGTTTTACTCCATGCACCGAAATGCACATTTGTTTTAAAGTAGTACGCACAGTTTTACTTTTGAATTCATACTTCCTTCTGTTATTTCTATCACATGAGCTTAAGAAAAATAACTTTTGTAAATTAAATGGCAAAAGTCTCTTTCTAGCTTTAAACATAACCAATAGCATTTGCAAATTAACCAGATCCCTTAGTTTCAAGATATTTGATTGAATAAACAATTGATTAGTGTGTTCTCTGATGTCCATATAAAATTCTCATAACTTTCTTTTGTATGACAGACAGCGGTTTAATGTGGGTTTTATATGTGTTGCCCCATACCTCTATACACTAAGTAAAATATGGAACAACAAATGAATAATATAATATCTGGAGTGTTGATAGTTCTAAAACACGTTTTACTTTAATTAGAAGTCTAATACTTTTGCAAAGTTTTAGTTTTATGTATTTTATATGCGATTTCCAGTTACGTTTATGATCCAAAACAACCCCTAAAAATTTAATTTCATGTACTTGTTCAACTTGATTATCATCTATAGACATTATAATATAATCATCTATTTTTCTATTACCAAAAATCATGAATTTTGTTTTATTCCAGTTTATTGATAATTTGTTGTATTTAAACCACTCATTAAGTTTAGACATCTCATTAGTCATACATTCTATAATGTTTTTTAAGTCATTCCCAGAACAAAATAAATTTGTATCATCTGCGAACAGGATGATTTTTAACTTTTTAGACACTTCACAAATGTCATTGACATACAAAAGAAAAAGCTTTGGTCCTAGCACTGAACTGTTGGTTACGTACTGTAACCCCAAATTCTATGAGTATTGGCGCAGCCCTTTAAGGCTATCACTAGTGGGTTTATCCCTTCGCGCACAGCTTAGAACACTTAAAACTTTAGTCCGCGCCCACCGGCTGTGTGGGCCCCATCCCCCGTCCATATAAATTACGGTGAGACTGGGCAATTGGCTCCCAAATAGCTTATTTTCTTGCCCCTTTTCCACTGTCATGGTGCGGGTCGGATATTTCCGGCTTGACACATGTTTAAGGTATTTTCCATGGTTCTTGGGACCGGCTCACTTCCCTAAATTCTGGCCCGGCTTCTCAAGGGGTCCAAGCAAGCCGAGCTGTGACGTCAGAAACACTGTTGGTCACTGATTGGTCGGGGGGAGGAGTCTGTGGATGTTACGGCCGGCTCAGACCGAACATATTTAAGGGACACAGGACACCAAAAGAAGGTTTAAAAATAAAACTTTATTAACCTAAGTTTTATAAATCACTCTGGGCAGCAGGCGAAGTCTTCGTGGGCTCCTCCCTCCTGGACTGGAGAGCACCTTCTTCAGGACCCGTGTCACCAAACAAAAAGAAAGTAAAGTAATAAAAAGAAAGGTGGACCAGGTGAGTTTGGCCAAAATCAATATAACGCCGCCTGAGCAGGGCCAACCCTGTACAGGGTCGTCGAAGCCTCACAGACAGCGGACTACCTGTCCAAAAGATGTCTAGGAGTAAAGAAAAAAAACGAAAACAGGACTACCAAATCTCACCCAGTCAGAGGGCCTTAGTCTGAATGACTACAGCGAATGGGAGGAAAGAAACAAAACTGACCCAAATCGCAGGACCGTCCACGGTCAGCAAAATCACCTCCCTGGACAATAAACAGAAACACCCAAACGTCCACAATCACACAGCTCAGGCCCCTCTACCTGAGCTGAACTAGGCTTCCACAAGCACACTCAAGGTCTAAATGCATATTAAGCACCCAGGCCTAAATCTCAAACAAAGAGCACTCAGCAGCTCTTTCACATCTCCTCAACAGGAGCTTACCTCCTAACGAGACAACAAGGGTGGGCGGAGAACACGCTAGTACCAAACAGCACTGGAGCAAGCAGCACCACCACCTCTGAGTTCCTCAAGACTCCGCACTCTAAGAACCACACTCTGAAGCTTATATAGGAGCTTCAGTCAGAACTCCCAAGCTGACTGCAATTAAGCTGATTAAAATAGAGAGGCGTGCCCAAGAAGAAACAAAACTGCAGCTCATATGTACAAAACCTAAAAGGTGTCACTAGGGGCACCCTAGGGTACATAACACCCCCACGCCAATATTTTTGTATGGGGGAAAATGTAGGCATGCTGCGACACATAATACATTTCACCATACAAAAAACAAGTTGGGCAGGGCTCTCAGAAGCGAGAGAGAGAGAGAATCAGCTATAATATTATCCTTACCTCTAACGTGTATTATCTCAAGATTAAAAGGCTGTAGCCGCAAGGACCAGCTCATCAAGCGGCGATTTTTATTACACATGCGGTTTAAAAAGGTAAGGGGGTTGTGATCGGTATACACTGTAACGGGGTTACAAGAACCACCAACGTATACCTCAAAATGTTCTAGGGCCAGAACTAAGGCTAACGCTTCTTTCTCAATAGTAGAGTACCCTTTTTGATGTTTATTCAGCTTTCTGGAAAGTAAGAAACAGGGTGTTCTATTCCATCAGTTCCCTCCTGAAGGAGAACAGCTCCTACGCCAGAGTCACAAGCGTCTACAGCAAGTTTAAAAGGGACATCAAACTTTGGGGCAGCCAACACAGGGGCCTTGGTCAACAATGTCTTCGTTTGCTCAAAAGCAGTTTGGCAACAGGTAGACCAGACAAAAGGCACTTTTGGACTGAGCAGGTCCGTTAAGGGGGCGGCCACAGAGGAGAAATTGTTACAGAATCCTCTGTAATACCCAACCATAGCCAGGTAACGGCGCAACTCAGTTCGAGTAGAAGGAACGGGGACAGATAATATGGCTTCCACTTTTGCGTCCACAGGACGTACTTGTCCACTTCCGACACGTTTTCCTAAGTAGGTCACTGTGGCGTGGCCAAACTGACACTTAGCCAAGTTAATGGTCAGTTTGCAAGTGTTTTAGATGGTCCTCCCAAGTATCAGAAAATACTACTACATCATCCAAGTAAGCTTCACAGAAGGGTAACTCTGACAGAACAATATTCATTAGTCGTTGGAAAGTAGCAGGAGCGTTTCGCATACCAAATGCCAAAACGGTATACTCTAAAAAACAATCAGGAGTGACAAAAGCAGAGACCTCCTGTCCACGTTTAGTCAATGGCACCTGCCAATATCCTTTTAGAAGGTCAAGAGTGGTCACAAAGCGGGCCGCACCAACATGGTCAACACAATCCTCCATCCTGGGGAGAGGAAAACAATCAGGTTTGGTTACTACATTCACTTTTCTATAGTCGGTGCAGAAATGGTCCTCACCGCCAGGTTTTGAGGTTAATAGACAAGGAGAACTCCATGCACTAGTGCTTGGTACAGCTAAACTATGGTCCAGCAAGTACTGCACTTGTTTATTTAAGCGGAGACATTTTTCCGGATTTACTCGATATGGGTGTTGTTTTATGGGCTTTATTTCACCTACATCAATATCATGTGATATGATATCCGTCCTAGAAGGAATGTCTGCAAATAGACAGGAGTTAGAGCTAATCAACTGTCTGAGATCTTCTTCCTTCTGACTATCCAGATGTGAAAACAACAAGTGTGGATTACGGAGGTAATGAGAATTGGAGAGCTTTCCTTCAAGGATTTTAGGAGGGGAGCTGTCCACCTCCTGTTCAGCCCCGGAGAGCTCCTCCTGGTTTTCTACAAGCTGGGGAATTTTAGAAACACAACAGAGAGGAACAACTGACGTATTGTTCCGCTCAACGTACTGTTTTAGCATATTAACATGGCAAAGTCGAGAAGTGCGCTTCCTACCGGGAGTGGAAATCAAGTAGTCACGATCATTTATCTTTTTCATAATGATATACGGACCACTATAACAAGCCTGTAAGGAATTTCCAGGAATAGGAAGTAAAGCTAGCACTTTTTCACCAGGCTGAAATGCTCTCATTACAGCTTTTTTGTCAAACAACGATTTCATTCGGGCTTGTGCAGCTTGGAGGTTAGTTTTAGCAATTTCACAAGCACGAGTTAACTTTAAGCGGAAATCACAGACATAGTCTAATAAATTTTTGTCAATCTCTTCACACATCCACTTTTCTTTTAACAACTTTAACGGACCACGAACATCGTGAGCGAAAACCAACTCTGCGGGGCTAAAACCCAGACTCTCTTGCACCACTTCTCGTATGGCAAACAACTGAAAGTGCACCCCCTCATCCCAATCTTTATCAAATTCTAAACAGTAAGTGCGTAGCATAGTTTTTAGAGTTTGGTGAAAACGTTCGAGAGCACCTTAGCTTTCTGGGTGATATGCAGTAGAGCAGGAATGTTGAATGTCTAGTTGTTTTAGAACCTGCGAAAACACCTTAGACATAAAATTGCTACCTTGATCGGTCTACACCACTTGTGGTAAACCAAACAGCGAGAAGAACTTGGTTAACACTTTCACTACGACTGGGGTGGTTATTTTCCGCACTGAAAAGACTTCTGGAAAACGAGTGGAGGCACACATTACCGTAACTAAATATTTATTTCCAGCTTTTGTTCTAGGCAGTGGTGCTACACAATCCACCAATACCCTCTCAAAAGGTTCAGCAATGGCTGGAATGGGATATAAAGGAGCAGGTGGTATTGTCTGGTTTGGTTTCCCAGATTTTTGGCAAAAATGACATGAATTACAATGACGTACCACATCTTTCTTCAAGCCTGGCCAAAAGAAATGACGTAACACGCGGTCATACGTTTTCCTTATGCCCAGGTGGCCAGCTAGGGGACTGTCATGCGCCAAACGTAAAACTTCTGGTCGATACCGAGCAGGGAGAACAATCTGTGTTACTATATGCCACTTCTCATGAGGAGAGGCTGTCAAAGGAGTCCATCTATGCATTAAAAGGCCATCGTTCAGGAAATAACCAGTATTCAGCTTTTCAGGGTTATCAGTTATTGTGTCGCAAAAATGTGAGGATAAACTATCATCCTTCTTCTGAAGGTCAATCAACTGTTTCCTAGACATGGAGAGCTTCACTCCCTCTAAATCATCTGAGTTCACATGACCTCGGTCAGTCTCAGAATTAAACAGAAAACTGTCACTCAGTTCGACTTCTTTCTCTTCTTTTTCCTTCTCCAGTTGATGTTTTAGAGCAGCACGAGTGACTGCACACGAGGTGAAAACATCAGGGTAGGTGCGAGCTAGGTTATCTGGTCGAGCTGAAAACACTGGTACAGGAGTTACCTCTGGAGTGACTAATACTCGGCCTCCAGCTAAGTCATTACCCATGATCATAGAGATGCCAGAAATAGGAAAAATTGGGCGTAAGCCTACCACTGCATCTCCTGAATACAACTCTGACTGAACCACAATTTTACATAAAGGAACCTTAACCTCCTGCATGCTAAAACCACAAATGGGAACTCCAGCTTCAATCTCATCAACCTCATCACTAGGAAAAATACCATCCAGAATAAACTACTGTGACGCTGCTGTGTCACGCAGTATTTTAACAGGTATTTTTTTCTCTGAATGAGATGTATAAATAAACCCATCCATGATAAAAGGTTTGAAACCATCAGGTTCACAAGATTCCTTATTTTGTATTTTAATTGCAGCTACTGGCTTTGGATCCTTTCTTTGTAATTTAGGGCAATTCTTAGTGATGTGTCCTTCTTGTTTACAATAAAAACACCTTACTTGAGCTTTCACTTCACCATCATTAGGTTCCACAGGCACATCACGCTCTCTGTGAGGCAAAACCGGTCCTCTGGGCTTGCCATTACCTTTGGGTCGAAAAGGTTGAGAAAAATCAACACTGGGCTTTATAAAACCAGGACCTCGGTTTTTATCAAAGCTTGAGCGTTCAAAATGAAGTTTATGCGTCAGCATATACTCATCAACCAAGATGGCAGCTTTAGAAACCTGAGACTCTTTATTTTCATTTAAATAAGTGGTTACTCTCTCAGGTAAAGTCCTTTTAAAATCTTCTAGCAGAATCAACTGCCTAAGCTGATTAAAATCAGTTACTGCACTTGCAGCACACCAACGATCAAAGAGAAGCTCTTTTTCTCGGACATAATCTGCATAAGACTGATTATCCAATTTCTTCCATTTTCTAATTTTTTGTCGGTACATTTCTGGAACCATTTCATATGCACGTAAAATAGCTTCTTTTACTTTAGCATAAACACCACTATCAGTCGCAGAAAGAGAGGCATAAGCATCCTGAGCTTTTCCTTTCAACACCGTTTGTAACAACATTGGCCAAACATTTTCTGGCCACTTCAACGTACAGGCGATTCTTTCAAACATAATGAAGTATTTATCTACGTCTTTTTCATTAAATGGAGGTACCAATGAAACATGTCTACTCACATCGAACTCACGAGCAGGTAGAGGAGAAGAAGCGCTTTCCAACTCCTTTAAACGTATCTCCGCGTCCAGCTCCATTTTTCGTTGTTCAAAGAGAAGTTTTTGTAACGT
>NC_056511.1:29114991-29118057 GCF_014905685.2 Nematolebias whitei | reverse complement strand
ATATGCTAATTTTTTGGGACAGGCATTTTGGGTTTTCATGAGCTGTATGCCATAATCATCAGTATTAAAACAATTAAAGACCTGAAATAGTTCAGTTGGTGTGCAATGAATCTGAAATATATGAAAGTTTCATTTTTATCATTACATTATGGAAAATAATGACCTTTATCACAATATGCTAATTTTTTGAGAAGGACCTGTACTTTTAGAGTCTTTTTCATGTCTACTTCTAGGAGCTAATGATAAAAACAATAACAGAAGGTATGAGCCGGAAGTGATCGACGTGGCTTATTTTTTAACGGAAGTACGTCACTACTACCCGTGGCATATAGTCCATTCACAGACGAGGCCCCTTTGTTCCCATCAGGTGTGAAAAACGGCTGGGAATCTGTTTTAAAGTTGCATTATAGGTTTTTGAAAGTGGAAATCTGAGGCCTCCTCCTCTGTTAAGAGACGGCTTTTCTCTTTTTACATAAATGGCTTCACCCCCTCTCAAAGTTTGCTCTCCATGCAGCTTGCAGCACTTTTTGTTTCATGGCATATTATTGAAATCGAACCAGAACAGTACTGGGCCGGTCCTTTGGTCCAGGCCTTGGCCCTATCCGATGTGCCCTCTCCACATGGAGTTCGTCCGTCACTTCCAGTTTTTCATGGACCAGTTTGTTGATAAAGTCAATAATGTTGTTTTCTTCACAGTTTTCTGGCACTGAGTAGATTCTCATATTGTTTCTCCTGGCTTGACTTTTCCTCACATCTTAGTTCTAGTTGTTTTTGCATTTGAAGGGCATGTAAAAGCACTTTACAGGTTTTCATTTCATAATCTTCACTCTCAGCAATTCTCTGTTCAGCTTCATCCATTTTTTTTTTAATACTTGTGAAATCTGTACGTAGAACATTTAACACTGCCTTTAATGATCCAAAACTAACTATTGTTTCTCCATTTGCTTTTGTGCGCATGCCTCCATTTGTTTGGAAGATTGCTTGGGTTTCTGCTTGGACATTTCTCACTGTCCTTCTTTCTCCTCCTTCCTCTCATCTGTGTTTTCCTTTTTCACTGTCCTTCTCCACTCAGTTTTCAGTATTTTGCCATTTTTGAAGCTGTTTAATCCAAAGTTTAGTCCACTTTGCTGTAATTGTTTGCAGACACTCCCAAACATACTTGCCTGGTGGCCATCTTGATTTTTTTGTGATAAATAATTAACAATATCAGAATAACTTCTCTGTGACAACTTGTTACCGTCGTTTGACATGATTTCTTTCTCTACCTCATACCGGTCAACTCCAACCGCAGCTATCTTAAGCATATGTCTTTCTCTTGCACCTTGGTCAAGAGTATGAATATATTTTGCATTTGTCTCTCTGTAAGCCATCTTAATCGTGGTCCAGCAGCACGAGCCTACACCCATGAAGAAAACACTGTATTGCGCAATACCGATCACGTGTGGGAACTATGTATTGATAATTGACAGATTTGTTTGTTAATGCTTTAACTGATATTTACTCACATTTTAGTACAATTTTAGCTTTATGTGTGTTGGTTTTTTTTTGTTTTATTTACCATCAACTATTTTAAGTGTGCTTTACTAACTCTGGTTTTATGGCAGGTAATGTTTGGTGTGCTGTGCCATTCATGAACCAGTCTATTATGAAAAAGAGATTTTTAAGTCTCAGTCAGATCTAACTGGTTAAATGAAGTTTTAAAATAAAATATTAACATACCGACTCCAAACAAAAAAATTGTCTAGGCTCAACATGGGATTATAAACAGAACTTTGTAAGCGATGGGTTACGTTGTGGAGGATTAGCATGTAGCATAGTATTACTAAGCTAAATACAGTAGACATGTGCGAGTTCATGAATAGAGTAGTTCCACAAACAGTTATACTCTGACATTGAAATTGTCATAAAATGATTGATATAGAATTTTTTTGTTTACCAGACAAAAAGTGATCAGAGCATATTCTAGAAGTCTTCGAAGGCAGGCTGATATTAGAAAGCCAGAGTCAACGACATTCTGCGGAGAGCTCCTCCGTTTAAAGCCCTTCATGTTTCCTTATTTTTGGGATTAAGTGAAAACTTCACTTGGCAGATACTTCTCCCCGGTTGTAACGTCCTCTAACCCAGCACGAAACAGCCATTGCAATTAAAAATAAATAAATAAAAAGCCGTGAGAAAATGAACTAAGCTGTATCTGCTGTATCTGCTGCATCTGTATCTGCAGCTACAGCTGAGCCTGCCTACATGGCAAAAGATGACGTGGGACACGTCCCTGATGTTACATCACATGGGAGCTATGTATAAGTGGCACATCATGGATTAATAGAAAATCATAATGTTTAATTGTCCATGTGGCAGGGTATCCATGACATAGGGCTCACACACACCAGCATGGCTCGGTCATTGAATTGGTTACACTGCTCTTATGCATAGGCTATAGAACAACCAACTGCAGCCTTTACTTCTGTCAGGAGCATTATGCTAGCATTGCATGATCTTCTGTTATGTAACTGCACCCTGACATGTTATGAGAAAATCATACCAGGGTGGGTTGAGACCTGGAGTGTACATGGTAGAAATGTTGTGGGAAATTGCTGCTGTTGTGTAGAGTGTTGTGATGCTTAGAGAGCATCTCAAGTATGTGGAAAAATAACAAGAAAAATCTATTTGATGAGTTCAACAAAAAGTAAACGGAATGGACTGTACTTATATAGCACCTTTCTATCTTATCGAGATACTCAAAGCGCTTTACAACACAATCTGTGCCTCATTTACCCATTCATACAGCACTCTACTATATCTCTACAAAGCTAATTGAACAAATCATTCTAAGGCGACTAATCAGTGCTTTTTTTTTTTTTTTTTAATTAACATTTTTATTGAGAAAGCACAAAATATATTACAATGACATAGTTAAAATACAATGCTTTTGCTTTCTTATTTTTACCTTTTTTTTTAAGAAGAAAAGAAAAGAAAGAAAGAAAAAAAACAAACAAAAAAACAAACAAAAAAAAAACCCCAAAATAATACGAACACACAGGAACTGGGGTGAGGGTGGCGGGGTAGCCA
>NC_056511.1:29105023-29114891 GCF_014905685.2 Nematolebias whitei | reverse complement strand
GAGTTATGAAAAATCTTATTATGTTTTTCCAACAAAATTCCCGCCAGACTTTCGATCCTGTTGTCGTCCACTGTACCTTACATATGTGGTCCCAACTTTCCTTTGGAATTGACAGGTTACCTTCTTTTTCCCACTTCACTTTAATATAATCTGTGCTGTCTTTCTTACACCGCAAGATGGCGTTGTACAATCTGGAAATAATTTTATTTGCTGTTCTAGATTCAGTCAGTGATGTAAATGTTTCCACCAATCCTAGATTATGTAAAGGTACTTTCAGATCCTGATTAAAATAATTTCTAACTTGTAGATACCTGAAAAAATCGTCTGGGCCTAGATCATGTTTACCTTTCAAGATTTCAAAACTTTGAAGTGCCCCCTTGTGGACAAATGAATAATAGTTGGTTAGGCCTTTTAAAGTCCAGTTCTTGAATCTGTCATCATATTGATTTGGAGTAAAGTCTGAATCATAAGCACACCACCTTAAGATTTTAGAGGTGTTTTCCAAACCACATATTTTAATTGCTTCATTCCAGGCAGATATCATTACTTGTGATATGGGTTCATCTTCCAAATGGATTTTCTTCTGCAATTTTTTATCAGCTATTATAGCTTGAACCGGTATTGTTTTGATAGTTGTCCCTTCCACATCTTTCCATCCCGCGGTGTAATCAGGACAGCACAAACATACCAGTGGTCTCAGTTGAGCTGCACAATAATATTCTCGTAGACAAGGGAGCCCATAACCCCCCTTTTCTTTCTTCAATTGTAAGGTTTTATATTTAACTCGGGCTTTTTTCCCTTTCCAAATGTATTTTAACAATATTTTATCCCATTCCCCAAATTGTTTTGAGGGTATGGGAACTGGCAAAGACTGGAATAAATACAACATTCGGGGAAGAATATTTAAACCAATTGACTCAATCCTGGAATGTAGGTCCAAAAAAGGTATGGCATTCCATCTTTGTATATCCAAATTTAAAGCTTTATTCAGAGGGCCGTAGTTGGCCTCAAACATTCTAGTGGGTTCACGATGTATTACTAATCAGTGCTTTTTATCACATTCATACACCGATGGGACACACATCAGAGGCAATGAGGGGTTCAGTGTCTTGCCCAGGGACACTTTGGCATGTGACTGCTGGTGGATTTGAACCCCCAACTCTTGCATTGGAGGACGACTCCTCTAACCCCTCAGCCACAGCCGTCCTCAAAAGGTTAAATCATTTCATTTGGACCAGTGTCTTTAAGGGGGAAACGTAAGACGTCATCAGTCTGCGGCCTGCCAACCACATCTGTTCCATAAGTAGCCTTCATTGTCCTCAGGCTGTTTCTGTGAGTAGCAAGCCAGCCATCTGTCCTAAAACATTTGATTATTATGCGTGATGATTGATTGTTTTGGACGGATGGGTCCTTTTGCATGTGTTAAAAGCTTCTGAGATTCCAACAGGAGGTTGGCTTGAAACACAGTAATGAAGGCCAAAAAAGTCCATCCATCCATCCATCCATCCATTTTCTTCCGCTTATCCGGGGTCGGGTCGCAGGGGTAGCAGCCTAAGTAGAGAAGCCCAGACTTCCCTCTTCCCAGCCACTTGGTCCAGCTCCTCCGGGGGAATCCCGAGGTGTTCCCAGGCCAGCCGAGAAACATAGTCCCTCCAGCTTGTCCTGGGTCTTCCTCAGGGTCTCCTCCCAAAAAAATCCATGCTCAATAATCCAGGTATACAATCCAACAATTTTCAGTCAGGTCATCTGGACTGGTCTTGGTTTTGAACCAGTTTGGCATGACTGTTGACGAGGAAGAGGGCCGGCAACAGAGGAGGGGGCATGCCAAAGACACCATCTTAGAACCAACATAACTGGTTTGTTCCACTTTAGAGTAAGCTGTTTGGGGGAAAAAAATCAGTTTTGTGTTGTGTGCTTCCTTGACTGATGAAGCCTTCCGGATGGAAGGTGAAATGTTTCAGCCAAAAAAGAAACTGTCCAGATGACCTGACTGAAAATTGTTGGACAGCAATGAAGGCTACTTATGGGACAGATCTGGTTGGCAGGCTGCAGACTGATGAAGTTTTCCGGTTGGAAAATGAAACGTTTCTCACTTAAAGAAGCTGGTCCAGATGAAATGATTTAACCTTTTTTTAATCTACCTGGATGGAAGAGTGTTGGCGCAGAGGTTAGAAAATGGGCCTGTGATTGCAGGTTCAACTCCCGGTACCATCAACATCAAAATGTGGGTGGAAAAGGTGGAACACCCACACCTCCCTCCACCCTCATTCACCCCACTCTGGGCCCCTGAGCAAGGCCCTTAACCCCCACCATCTGCTCCCTAAACAGGTCTTTCTTGAAAATGAATGCTCATGGCTCAATGAGACTACGTGTATAAATAAAGGGTAAATGAAAAAAAATGTTTGAGCCTACAAATCTGTTTGACGAGTTCTACAAAAATACTGCAGTAAAATCATAGTGAAAGTAACAATGTATGGTTTGATTTCTAGGGGTAGATGAACTGAATCTCCTTAAGACTCTAGACTCTAAAATAAGAAATTTAACAATACATTTTTTTACAATATATAAAATATTTACGAGGGTGACCTGGAAGAAAACAAGTGAGTATCTGTGGGAACAGAATGTTGATGGTTAGGGTTTTAATTAAGGCAGAGGATCTTCTGGAAGGTTTGCATATTTAGCAGAGGAGGCTTACTGGGGTTGTAGGTGTTCAGACTTGGAGATGGGAATGAGATTCCAGATTCCGGGAATGGCGATGCACGTAGGGATGTTTCCAGTTGTATGACTGTATGAAGATAGTTGGTTTAGGGTGAAGGTCTGCAGCTTAAGTTGAGGTTGGAATATTTTATTCCTTTAACTAGTTTTAAACAACAACCATGAGATTTTAGTCACATCTTGCACCTGTAATGTATAAGTCTTAAATTGTGATATTTTTAAAACTTGCATTGTATTTTATGTTTTATTAACGGATGTTTTGTTGTAAATATTTTAATACTACTATTGCTGTTCTTAAGACTGTGTTACTGTATTTGCATATTGCCCAAGGCATCCTTTGGTTAGGGTTTGTAATGACATTTTAACAGCAAATGATTCTGGCCATTTTGTGGCTCTTGTACTCCTCGATCTTACTGCCGCTTTCGATACTGTTGACCACAGTATCCTCATCTCTCGGCTTGAACACTGGGTTGGGATTACAGGTGCTGCATTAGACTGGTTCCGCTCATACCTCTCTGACAGGAGTTTTTGTGTGAAGGTGGGTAAAAATCTATCCACTTCAATGCCTCTTTCCTGCGGTGTCCCGCAGGGCTCGATTCTCGGACCCCTTCTATTTTCACTCTATCTGCTTCCGCTGGGGTAGATCCTAAGAAAACATGGTATTCCATTCCATTGCTACGCCGATGACTGTCAGATCTACCTGCCACTGAAACCAGCCAGTGCTTGTTCCGTCCACCCTCTCCTCAAATGTCTGGACGACATTAAGACATGGATGGCTTCAAATTTTCTAAGTTTTAACGACCAGAAGACTGAAGTCATTGTCTTTAGCCCTAGCTCAGCTGTCGCCTCTTATCCTGTGAACCTGGACTCCCTTCAGCCTTATCTGAAGCACTCTGTTAAAAACCTTGGAGTGGTTTTTGACTCGGATTTTAAGTTCGACAAACAGATCAGTTCAGTTCTGCAGAGAAGCTTCTTCCAACTGCGGCAGGTAGCTAAGCTCAAGCCAGTGCTGTCTAGACCCGACCTTGAGACACTAGTCCATGCATTCATCACAACCCGCCTGGACTATTGTAATTCACTGTATGCTGGGGTCAGCCAGGCCTCTATCTCACGGCTACAGCTCGTCCAGAATGCTGCAGCTCGGCTCTTAACCGGTACACCGAGGTATGAGCACATCACACCAGTTCTGTCCTCCCTACACTGGCTTCCTGTGAGAACTAGGATTGATTTCAAAATTCTCCTCCTGACCTTTAAGTGCCTAAATGGCCTTGCACCCATCTACCTCTCTGAGCTATTGGAACCATATGTTCCCTCTCGGGCTCTGAGATCATCCGATCAGCTGCTTTTGGTTGTTCCAAAAACACGACTGAAGCTCCGAGGAGATCGGGCGTTTTCAGTCATGGGTCCCAAACTGTGGAACAACCTACCCCCCAACATTAGGCATGCCACCTCCCTTCCTGTGTTCAAATCCCTGCTAAAAACATATCTGTTCTCTCTGGCGTTTCATACTGTTTGAGTTGATTTAGTATATCTTGTTCCATGTCTTCATTTTAATGCTGTTGTTTTAATTTTTTAAGGTATATTCTTACTGCTTTTTATTTCTCAGTGTTACCCTTAGTGTTAAGCACTTTGATAACTGTCTATCTGTTTTAAATTGTGCTCTATAAATAAATATGACTTGACTTGACTTGACTTGTAAGAGATTAATAATCTCAATGGATTTCTTCCTGGTAAAATAAAAGTAAAAAAAAAAAGGTCCAAAGCAAACTAATTGGAGGACAAAGGCAACTCTAAAGCTTTAAGAGCACAAGGAACAGATTCTCATCTGCAAAAAGCACAAGGAAAACAAAAATTAATTTACAATATCTCAATTTGCACTAGGAAATTTAATTAATTAATTTTAATTTAAATTTTAAATGCCTTGGAACAATAATTGACAACAAGTTGACCTTTGAGCCCAACACTGACTATATTTACAAAAAAGCCAGACAGCATCTCCAATTTCTGTATAAGCTAAGGAGCTTTAATGCAAGCAAAATTACTTTGCAGGTGGTGTACAGGTCACTGGTTGAAAGTGTTGTTTCATTTAATATTGTCTCGTGGTACCATACCATACCATACCATTTTATTTATAGAGCACTTAAAACGGCTACAAGGCCAACCAAAGTGCTGTACAGACAGAACAACAAACACACGAAGCAATATACAAAATGAAGTAAATCAAAAATATAAACATAAAAACGATGCAGATAATAAATAAGACGACAAACCAGTGTGGAGCGTACAGGTTCACAACACAGATCCTCTGGTGTTGAAAGCTACTGAATAGCAGTGGGTTTTTAAACGGGATTTGAAAACCGAGAGGCAGGGAGCCAGTTTGACAAGCAGAGGTAGTAACTTGTTCCAAAGTCTTGGTCTTGCTACAGAGAAGGCCCTGTCACCTCTGCGCTTAAGACGAGTTCCTGGAACTGTGAAGAGCAACTGGTCCGCTAACCTCAGGGAACGTGGTGGGACATACGGTTGTAGCAGATCAGAGAGATTGGGGGGGGGGGGGGGTTGTTCAGCGATTTGTAGACATACACGAGTATTTTGAACTGGATTCGAAGGTGAAATGGTAGCCAGTGCAGTGAGGCCAAAACTGGTGTAATATGCACTCTTTTGCCTGTACTGGTTAAAAATCAGGCTGCTACATTCTGGACCAGTTGTATTGCAATGGAGGTCTGACTGATACCAAACAGGAGTGAATTGCAGTAATCAAGCCTAGATGTAATGAATGCATGTATTACTGTCTCCAGGTTATTTTTGGACAATATGGGCTTCACTTTAGACAGCCGCCTCAGTTAGAAGAAACATGATTTAACAATCATGTTTACCTGACTGTTAAGTTTCAGGGAAGGGTCCATTATCACGGGCTGGTGCTCCGGTTCTCCCTGGATTGTTTGGACCCCTTGATTGGGGTTCCTGGTTCCAATGCCCAGCCCTTTGGCTGGGGTGGCTGCCGGGTTCTGGCGGGAGGTCGGCTGTGGTTGTGTGGTCGTTGGTAGTGCGTGGCGGCAGTCGGGGACGTGGCTTCACTTCGACGGAGTACTGGCTGGTCAGCCTGATGTGACATTCACGGTGCGGAGTGCTGTGTGTGCGTGTGTGTGTGTGTGGGGGGGGGGGGGGGGGGGGTGCATGGGTGGCATGCCGGGGCTTCTCTGGGCCTATGGTGTGGGGCTTTAGGGATGCATTGGTGCGCTGGGCCGGCCTTCCTCAGCTGCTGCTCCCTGCTGCTCTGGCCCCCGACCTGGGGCTGGCTTGCGGTCACTGTTGGGCAGGTGGGGTGCATGGATGGCCATGGATGGTCCGACAGAGGTTCTGTCGAGCTGTCTCTGTGTGCCTGTTTGTCTCAGGTTGGGTTTTGGGTGCCCCCCCTCTCTTGGATCAGTTTTGGCCCCCCATTTGGTGGGTCTTGCTCCCCTCCGGTGGTGGACCCCCCGCCGCCGGTGCATTGGAGGCTCTCAGCGGCTGGGGCTGGGTGGTGGGGTGTGTGCAGGCCCGCCCTGGTGGCTGCCTGCGGGGGCCTGGGGGCCCTGGCTCTGTCGGGCCTCTGTTGGGGGGTGGTATGACCTCGGGACTCGGGGCTTGGTGTCCATGGCCGGATCCACTCTGGAGGGGCGGGTTGCCGGCGGGGCCTGTTGACTCGTCGCTACGGCCTCCTGGGGGTTTCTGCATTGTGGTTTCTGGGTATCGCCCGGGGCTTCCCTTTGCTTCTCTCTCTGGGCAGTGCGGGTGTCCGGAGTTCCGGGCTTGGGGGCCGCTGTGTGTCTGTGGTTCCGGTCTTCCCTATGTTACCTTCGTGTCCTGTGGGGACGGGTTTATGGGTCCCCACATCCACTATTAAATATTTTTATGGAGAAACCTAATAAGCATGCTCACACAGGTGTTTAGATTCAGGTGTTTATCAGATACACACTCATTTGGGTTGTGGTGGCCATCAAATATATATTGTATTACCATGTACTGTATAAAATACTTTCTACTGATGTTATAAGTATCATTGTATAAGTTGTTTGTTGTCGTGGTTTCTCGGTTTTGTCTTTTTTTCTTTCTGCAGGTCTAGAGGCAGACTTCAATGATGTTGGTTTGTGTTCTCTTTATCCCTCTCTCCTCTATTCCTATCTCCTTCTTTACCTTTTAACTCTTCTCTCACTTTTCGGCTTTATCTTCTTTGCTTTCCGTCCCGGGCAGCACGGTGGCGCAACTGGTAGAGCTGCTGCCTCTCAGCGAAGCAGGTCCTTGGTTCAAACCCCAGTCCGGCGGCCTTTCTGGGTGGAGTTTGCATGTTCTCTCCGTGCATGCGTGGGTTTTCTCCAGGTACTCCGGTTTCCTCCCACAGACCAAAAACATGCATGTTAGGCTGATTGGTAACTCTAAATTGTCCCTAGGTTTAAGTGAGAGAGTGAATGGTTGTTTGTCTCGTTTGTCTCTATGTGGCCCTGTGATGGACTTGCAACCTGTCCAGGGTGTACCCCGCCCCTCGCACAGTGATTGCTGGACATGGGCACCGGCGACCCCCGTGACCCAAAATGGAATAAGCGGGTAAAGAAAATGGATGGATGGATGCTTTCCGTCCCCGTGTCCATTACATCTGGAACAAACCCAAAGCATATTCTAATAAAATTTAATTTATATATCAAGTGGAGCGTTAAGGCCAGCCATAATGCTCTTCTTGTGAAAGTAAATCTGTTGGGCGTCACTTTGACACTCAGACAATAATTCTAAGTGTCACAATACTGGACAGGACAACGGGGAAAAAAAAAGTTTCAGGGAAGGGTCCATTATCACTCCCATATTAGTGACTCTTTGTTTTTCTGACAGGGATAGAGTGGAAAGGTCGATGCAGTGGTTTGTGATTGTGTCATTGGGAGGGAACAACATTACTTCAGACTTCTTTTCATTGAAACTTAAGAAGTTTAAAGCCATCCAGTCCCTGATGTCAGCCAGGCAGTCGAGCAGAGGTTGAATAGAGCATGTACCATTGTGTCTTAGGGGGAAGTAAATTTGACAGTCGTCGGCGTAGAAGTGAAAGGGTATGTTGTGTTTCTGGAAAATAGCACCAAGCGGCAGCAGATGTAAAGAGAATAGGAGGGGACCCAGGATGGACCCCTGTGGAACCCCCCATTTAAGCTCTGTCGCTGCAGAACAAAAATCCTTGATTGAGACACAAAAGGATGTCATTGAGGTAGGATCTGAACCAATTGAGGGCTGACCCTGTGATGCCCACCCACTGCTCCAACCTAGCAATGAGGATCTCATGGTCGATGGTGTCAAAGGCGGCTTTGAGGTCCAATAGGACAAGCAACACAGAATCACCAGTATCTGTGGATCTGAAGATGTCATTAAAAACCTTCAATAGGGCAGTTTCAGTGCTGTGGCGAGGTTTAAAGCCTGATTGGAATAGCTCTAAGATGGCGTGATCCTCCAGGAAGCACTTCAACTGGGACTCAACTGTTTTCTCCAGTATTTTTGAAACAAATGGGAGTTTGGAGACAGGCCGGAAGTTGGAAACGACTGAGGGGTCAAGGTTTATTTTTTTCAGGAGAGGCTGGACAGCAGCATGTTTAAAGGTTTTTGGCACCACACCAGTGGATAAACTACTGTTTACTATAGCAAGAATGGACAGACCTAGAGTAGGAAAAACGTCCTTTAGTAGTCGAGGGGGGACCACATCAAAGGGGGAACCAGAAGGTTTCAAGCTGCACATGACCTGCTCTAGAGAAGATAGAGTGATGGGTTCAAAATGGTTAAAAAGAGCTACAGATTGAGGTGGTATTGGATGGGTCATGAGTTGGAGGGGAAATGAGAGCCCTGGTGGTCGCAATTTTTTCCAAAAAGGAATGTAAGAAGTTCTCGCACAGCTCAGTCGAGGCTTCCAGAGGTGATGGTTCAGTGAGGTGGAGAACAGAGTTTAGGGTAGAGAAGAGGACACATGGGTTGTGAGAGTTTGAGGTAATGATATCAGAAAAGCATTTGGATTTAGCAGCTTTTACCACTTTCTGATAACGGCGCCAACTCTCTTTAAGTATTTGAAAAGAGATCTGCAGCTTGTCTTTCCTCCATTTGCGCTCCGCCCTCCTACATTGCTGCCTAACGGCCTTGGTGACGTCACTCAGCCACGGTTCTGCTCTGAGTTTTGATTTTCTTGTTTTAACAGGAGCGACATGATCCAGAGTCTTTAAGCAGACAGAGTTGAACTGGGAGTTAGATAGGGGAGAGTGAATTCAAACCGGACTGGTATGTGGTCTGAAAAAACATTATCACCAATTTCAAGATTCCTAACAGTCACATCACGAGTTAAAACAAGGCCCAGTGTATGTCTGCGCTCTTGGGTGAGATCATTCACATGCTGAGTTAGATTAAATGAGTCCAATAAATCTAAAAAGTCCTTAACCAAGGGCTTCTAAGGACAGCACACATGCAAATTAAAGTCCCCAATAATGAAAACATGATTATATTTTGGTGTGATTTCAGCCAAGAAATCAGAAAACTCATTTATGAAATCCTTAGACCGAGCTGGGCTGTAGACGAGCGCACATAACGTCAGAGGCGAATGGCTGAGTTCAAAGACGCTCAGCTCAAAGCTGGCACAGGAAACTGGGATGGGTAGTTTATTTACAGTCAAAAGTTGGTTTGAATATTGTTAATAATCCACCACTGCGCCAACCTGATGGCCGCGGTGCGTTAAAATACAGACAGTTCGGTGGCAATAATTCCGTCAAGGCGCTGGACTCACCCGGAGACATCCAAGTCTCTGTGATGCAGAAAAAGTCCAAATCATGTTCTTGAAAGTAGCCCCTGAGGATAAAAGTTTTGTTGGTAATAGATCTTGCGTTGACCAAACACATCCGGATACTGTCCAAAGTGGATCCAGCAGCGGTGAAGTTAGCGCGCGCCAATGGCCGCAGGTTTTCAATAACAGCCCCTCCATTGTTTACCTCGTCCGGGCACGCGGGAAGCTGGTGATAGAAACCCTGACCACCAGCTGAAGAGGAAGATGCAACACGCAGGGCTTTAAGCTTTACCAGCCGCCCAGCATGTTTTCCCCGGCGTCTGTAGCTATGTCTACGGGCAGGGAGGTAAGGAGCGCAGTAGAGGTAAACTGGCACGTTCG
>NC_056511.1:29093222-29104923 GCF_014905685.2 Nematolebias whitei | reverse complement strand
GGGTTGTCCAGAGGTATGCTCATATTGGTCCAAATAAGCGACAGCGGCGGCAGAAAAACGAAGATCCAGAAGCTGTTGTCGGTCATACACCAGCAGCGAGTTTATGCCCCAGATAAAAATCGAACAAAACACAAATAATCCGGACACCATCAGCAGAGGTGGATTGCAAGCCATGTACATGGGCGCCATCTTACTGGAAGTGCAGTGGCAGTGGTATGGGAACCTCCTAGCCAGAAACAGGAACAAGTTGTCCCGGGTGGTCAAACAAGGTAGTAAAG
The DNA here is from genome assembly GCF_014905685.2 of Nematolebias whitei. Classification (NCBI taxonomy): domain Eukaryota; kingdom Metazoa; phylum Chordata; class Actinopteri; order Cyprinodontiformes; family Rivulidae; genus Nematolebias; species Nematolebias whitei. The sequence continues at coordinate 29,104,645 of NC_056511.1, read as the reverse complement.
TCATTGGTCATCAACAAATGACACTTACAGACCTGTACAGTCAGGTTCTGGTAAAAAAGGCAATATAGGTTTACAATGACCCAACTCATCCACTGCAACCATTATTCAGGTTGTGTAGTGGCTTACTACATTAATACTTTTGGGTTCATTAATAAAACAGTAGACACCTTGGTTCTGTTTGACAGCAAAATGGGGGTTTTATTTGAAGCTTAGCCTAAAGGCCGAACAGCCAGGAATACCTCGGGACCTCAAAGACAGAACCCCTCTCCTCAACACAGCTCAGTCCTGATTTATACCCTTAATTGACGTCAGAAGTCAGAAGGCTGCCCAACACATATCAGTCCTTTCCCATTTTAGGAAAACACCCGAGAAAAACAAATTCTTCCTAGGTCAGCCCGACACAAACCAGCACTAGTTGCTAAAACAGTTCTGAGTTGTTAAGACAGTTCTGATGGGAAACAGTCTTATACAAACAGTCGATCTTACGCCCAGAAGTTCCTGGTACTTTTAGATCAACAAGTACAGGTCAGCTCAAGCACATCTCAGAATGTGCTAAAAGCAAGTTCTGTTGAACACAGTTGTTGTAAGTTAAACTTGGGGCTTACTAAACAGATTATTCAATTAATAAAGTTTCTTAGATTCTACAATTCTCACTGATTTGAGGAAATCCCTCAAATAAACTAATGCTACCATATTTTCTGATATATTTAGTGATGTATAAATATGTGAGTGTGATATTATGAACAAATGTGAGATTAAATTATAAGTTTATATTGTGCTGTACAGTGTGAATATGTGATAGTGTAAAACAGTGGTGTTGTAACAGTTAAAACGATTTTTACCAAAATTTTGACCACTCAGTCATTTCATTAGACAGTTGCCATTGCTTCCCTGAGGAGCTGAAAAAACCTGTTGCTGTCATTTACAGGAAAAATGTCTCCTCAGAACTAGACCCCTCTTTCTAGCTTCTGCCATTTGATTTCTAAGGCAAGTGGATTAGTCAAATAAAATTCTGCTCAACACTTTATGATTGAAAACCATTTTGAGTAATTGTGAATTTTGTGCATTATGAATAGAGTTGTAACCAAATTAGTAACATAATTGATACAAGCAAACATAAAATGATAAAATATAAAACAATGAAAGATATAACATATAATAAAACACAAACTTGAAAATGATGTCTCAGTTGTTGACGGACATCAATAGTTTGATTCAGTCTCATATTTTAAAGAGAATCAATACACATTAAGAAGTATACAGGAAATAAAATGATTGAAACTTAGAAAAGTAAGGAAATAAAAGATAAAGAAGATCAAGAAGATGAAGAGCCTTAGCTCTTCAGTTCAGTTCAGTTCTGTTCAGTTCTGTTCAATTCAGTTCTGTTCAGTTCATTTCCTTATGGATGGCAAAAACAAAAAAAAAGAAATGTCTTTATTGTTGTTCAAACACTTTGCTGAAGAAGGACTTCATTTTTATTTGAAAATGCATCCATTTCCATACTTCACTTTTCCACTTTTGTCTCAAAGTTTCTTTGCGTCTTGGCAGTCAGTTTGACAAGAGGCAGGGAGATAGATTGGTGTGGCGTCTTGATCTGAACCATTTGATTTGCAGCCTTCTAGTCCTTTGGTTGCCAGTGTTCGTTTTTCCATTCGCCTCAAGGTGTCAGAACACAACATGTCAACAGGAGAATCACAATTAGTACTGGGATTGTACTAATTCGTATTTTATCAACATTTTTAAATTTAGGTTTTTAATCAATCCTCAAGACCACTTATCCTTATCAGCATTTTCCCTAGAGTTGATCTTTAAGCTTCTTAAATTTTAACATAGCTTCAGAAAAAGTTCAAAACATTTTAAATAAGCACTTGCAACAAATCTTTTAGCTCTAAAATTCTCTACTTTCACTTTCTCAAAATTAATCATCTCATTCATTCAATTGTATAAAAGTATCAAAAAGGTTTTCATTTTTACTGTGAAGTGTATGCGCTAATCATCTTGGTGACTATACTTTCTTTAGGCCATCATCTTTACACATCTACTAACTATCTGTTATAAACTGTGTCTAATCACTGAAAAGGTAAAGAGTAAGAATAGTCAGTTATAGTTTCACAAGTCTAGCTTAAATAATTCAGGATTCTCATATCAGTGTATCATATCATTGTATCACATCATATCATATTGTAATACCAAACAAATGTTATATAAAAACAATGAGGACAAACTGTAATGTTACATTACATCTAAACAGTTGTGTTCATTAAATAATTCAGTCTTGTTTGAAACCTTCACTTGTAAAACATTAATATTCAGTATTATAATTCTTAGAGTTTTATATCCACGTGCTAGCTGCTAACCAATTGGTAATGGAATAGTTGTTAATTTTATATGTTCTCATATCTTGTGTTTTCTCATAAATCTACATTTAACACTATACATAGGAATTTTAAAGAATAGTGAATCCCTGTTTGATTGTTCATTTCATGTTCTTTACAGTTTTTAAGCTGTAGCTTTATGCATTTCTCAGAATTGTTTTTTCCTAAAATCACTTTTTCCTCCCTGTTGTAGGAGACACTTGTTGTATTTGGGCTCTAGTCCTTAACTAATTTAAACAAAGGTTTAATATGGTACATATGCTTAGTTACATTAAATCTGTCCAATCCTCCCTAAAGTAAAAAATATGTAAATGTTAATATGTCGAACTACAATGCTTTCTTCTGCTATTTAACACTCTGTGGTGTTGCTTTAATAATGAGCCTAGATGTTTGTTTATAAGTTTTGCTCTCTATGGTCATGATTCTAGTAGTTACAGATGGTACTTTCAATCTCTGGAGTCGATGTTTTGATTGTTAATAGTGCAGATGTTCTGGTTGCTTCTGCAGTATCTATAGATGTTTCAAAGTTTGAAGGTGTAATATGTGACTTTGTAGCAGTTAAAATCTTAATATAGGTAGTTTGTTTACTTAATGTAAAGATATTTAATTCTGTTAATAGAGTTTTTTGGTTTTATATTATTTACTGTAACTAATATTTTATTCAACCTGATAGTTGCTTATTCTATTTTAATTCCATAAATCATTGTTTGTTGGTTCTTTTAAACTTTATTTACTTTTCCTAGAATTTGTCGTTTAGTTTCACATTACACTATAATCTGAATCTCTTTTTCTTTTAAATTATACCTTTTTTGTACTACGCTTGGTTTGATTTAGTGTGTTTAAGAATGTGTTATTGTGAATGCTGGTAAGCTAAATGGCTTATAAGGGATGTTTTTGTTGTGTCGTACTCAACTTGGGCTTGACGTCTTGTTTCCTTGTTGCTGGCAGCTGCTTTTTGTTCTGATGAATGGTTGACGTGTGTTAGGTGATCTTTGGTGATCTTCAGTGATCTTTGGTGATCTTTGGTGATCTTCACCTTCTCCAGCAGATGGTTTGTCAGTGTCGATGCCTCTAGCATCATTTAAAACAAAACAGTCAGACATTTTCTGCCTTTCTCTCAGTATCAGGTTCAATGTTTATCTTTGAAGCAACAATGTCCTGAGTTGTCTTGAGCTTGTGATGAAATCATGTTGAGCTTCCCTCGATGTTGATTGCAGTAGGTGCGGCTTGCCTTGGACCTTCTTGTATGGACCCTCACGCCTTGTGTCATGTCATTTCCTTTTGGAAACCCTTGGCGTCCACTCATCTCCTTTCTCAGCACATGTAATGAGAACATGCTTCCCTTCTCCTTTTCTTTTCTAACATCTTGATTCGTGCTTAGTGAAGTAGCTTAGTGAAATAGCTTAGTGAAATAGCTTAGTGAAATAGCTTAGTAAAAAGCTGTTAACTGCGCAATATAAAAGCCGTGGTGTTAATAGTTTTCAAAATTAAGCTGTAGCTACTCAAAGTTTTGATTGTCATCCACCTCCCTGTTATAGTTTCAATGCTGTGATTGCGTGACTGTGTATTTTCATGCAGTTCATGTGCATAAGTATGTTAAGGTTAGTAGTGATAAGGATTTGCTAACTTTTAGATTTCATGCTTATATTAAGTCATTCAATTGAATCAACTGTTTGAGCATTTTCTTCTTTATCCAACAGATGCTTCTCTGCTTCTGCAGCATCTTTGTTCTGTCAAACATGGCTTTGCAGTCATTTCCTGCTTAAAATATATGTAAAAAGAACAAGAGAATACAATACAATACATTCATTCTATCAAATAATTATGGTTTTAGCATTAATATTTCTCCACCCCTTTGTTTGTTTTAAGAAACACTTTTAGTTCATTTGATTCAACAGCCATGATTTTCAGTGTATTAATGTGTGTTTGTGTGTTTGATACTTAACTGAGTAGGAGTCTCAGGAAAGAGCAGCTTTATGGATTCTTTTTGTACTCAAGAGCTGAAACAATAACCCTTATTGCTAACTGACCCTATCTTTTTCATCTTTTCATTCAACAGTTTTTTCTATTTGCATGCGCAGGAAAAAATTCCTTTGGTTATATCACAATAATTCATCATACAGTCAAAGACATCAGTGTAATAAACATTTAATCAGCTTTGAAATGGAACAAAAATATATGTTAGACAATATGTTAGACAGGTAATATAGTTCACTTGAGTCATTGATCTTCCAACCTGTCCTGTAGAAAAAAAAACAATAGATATAGTGAGAAATGAGAAGTCAACATTAACATACTCTTTGTACTTTATGTTTTTCTTCTTAACAATCACATCAAATTAAAGAAAATTATTTTAGCTTGTTGTAACATTTTGTCATTTTGTCATCTGCAGAGACTAATTTTAGTTGTTTTAGTTAATTTTAGTTTATAAGTTGATCTTTTTGAGGTGGGTGAGATAAATTAAATCTCTTCTCAGTGCACTGACAACCCCTTGGTACCATTAGAATGTTCAAAATATAATTATGATTTCATGATTGGTTTAAAGTCCCTTTTTTAATCATGCATTTTATTAGACATGTCTTTTCCTTTTGTAAAAATGATCATTAATTGTTTAATTCGTTTAATTTAATGTCAAAGAAGCTTCTTAAATATAAATGTTTTGGTTTATGATTTAAAAAGTTTTCTACACTTCACTAATTCCTCATTTGGTGATGTAAACATCTGCAAAGCTTCACAATAATATTTTGATTGAACAAGTCTCACTGCGAACAGTGACCTTTCTCCCTCACTGACCAAACACTCAAACATCTGTTCTGTGTTCTGATCCACAAAGTCTGTCTGCTTTTTTTTTTCTCTTCCTTTCCTGGCAGGCGCTGAAATGTCCAGGCACTCTGCCAAATAACTCAGCTCCAGAGCAGCTCCTCCAAACAAAACTTTTTTTACAATTCTTTTCCAATTATCTGTCAGACATTAGTAACAAATCAATTATGAAAAACAAGTCTGTAGTGAACTAGGCCTCCGATCAAAACCTGCCTCTGAAGACCTTCATGGGACAGGAACTGTTATTTCATTGATTTGAATCCAGAAATACAAATTAGCTAATCCAGAGACTTTCTAATTGTATCCTGAACTAATCAATTGAAAGAACACTCTTTTTTATATTATCATTACTATTTTACAATATCTTGATAATCAAAAGTGTGGTTAGTTCATACCATTTCTAAATGTTGAAGTGAACCACTCATTTTAAATCAACTGTGAAACAGTATTAATGATTTTTTAATCCTCATTTAATTTAGAAATCAAGTTAAAATGTCCATTTTACAAAGTAATTATGCCTTTTTGATCTTCTGTCTGAAATGAGAAGTAGTGATGTCGGTCAAAAGTCGGAGACAGTCAAGAAACAAGTTGTTGGAACAAGCTGTCGTGTTTTTAAAGCTCTTAGACAGTAAACAAGAGAACTGGCACCTGCAGTGTTTCTCACTTCGTCAAAACTTTCTCTGTCTGTTTCTAAACATTTCTGCTGTGTTCTCGACTTGTAAAAACCCTTTGACATTGCTAAAACCACACCCCTGTTGGTTCCTTCAACCAATCAGGTCTTACTAAATTTGACCTAAAGCAGAACTCTTTAAAAGTCGACACTTCCTGGAACTGTTAGTTCCGTGAGTTCCGTTGGTTCTTCTGGAGTTCCTCTGAGTCGTTTGAGTTCTTCTGAGTCTCTTCTAAGTTTTTCTCAGACTCAGTCTTCTGAGTCGAGTGGGGATTATGGAGTCTTCCACATCTGAGTGGAACCTCTGACGGACTCACAGCTCGGTGTGTATCCACCCGGGAGATGAGCGTGTTTGTTGAACGGAGTACCGTCACTACTTCGGACGATTCTCAGCCATCCTGAGGAGACGCTGAAAGGTAACGTTGAAATGGAACTCCGTACCGGAGCTGACCTATCTTCTGCAAAGGTAACGAGTCGCTTCACTACCTAGTGTACAGGGGCTGAGCTGGGGTCAGATGAAGGGTGCCATTCCTAGCCAGCACACTTTTCCTCATCCATCTTTTCTCTCTATTTAAGCTCCTTAATTTCCCATCTTTAAACTTCTATCTTGCCAGTAATTAATCCAGATGCCTTCAGAAATGTCTGTTGTTTTTATCAAGTAAAACGTGCCAAGTTTTATTAATCAGAACCAGATCAGTCTAATCAAGTGAACAATGTTTTGATGTTAAATTTCGATTCTGTTAATAAATGACCACATTTATTTTGATGGGTCAAAGAAAATTAACGTCTCATGTCACTGATTAAACCATCTTCATACAGTACCTCCGTCACATATCTGTCAAGTAGCTCGAAAAAGAGAGAACCCGTTATTAAAATATGACTGTAGTGGAGCTCTGAAGCTAACCAAGCTAATCGAGCCTTTTAGAACACTACAAGTCTTACAAAACATCTATGGTTCTTTAAAATGTCATAAGCTACAATAAACATCTTAGTTTCTGATAAGGTCAGTTGTATGTGTGTGTTATGTTGCTAAAATGTGTGTTTTAATGTGTTAGTCATTGTTTTAACAAGTTTGTTTGTTTTTGTATCTCCCGGGTTTCGGCACCAGCTGTTAAAGACGTGAGCTGGCCGCGGGCCACCGGATCCGGAAACCCCCTCCAGCCCACGTCTTTACCCCCGGCTCAAACCTCCCTCAGAAGTGGCAACTCATGCTAACAAATAAATCAAGGAAACGTCCATTGAGTTTTATCAATTATATTAAAAAAGGCAGGAGAAGATTACAGTTTTACAGCGCTGGACTCCCCGGATCGTGACGTGTTCACAGACCCGGACGAGCCCCGAAGTCCCGTGTCGTCAATCATTTATGGGGTCCTAGACTCCGCCTTTTGCAGAAGGGGAGCTCAGCCTATCAGTGTATGAGGGGGCGTGACTAAGTCTGGTTTTATGTGTACTGACGTGTAAGGAAAACATGAGACGGTGCTTTAAAGCCTTCCCACGTGATGTGGCAAGCTGAATAAACTATTTCTTGACAGATATTGAATTATCAAGGAGACTTTCTTAAGAGTTTGCTGGCCCAGTTTAACCCAGTCAGAACCGGGTCATAATTTCATTATAATCTCGTCTCTGAGCAGATCAAAACATAGGACCAGTCTAAAATAGGAAATATCTTAACAAGACAATGGGATGCTGAAAAAGTGCTGAACACAGATCGATAACTGTAAAATACTTGGCTTCTGAAGGGATGTTTGTCAGAAGTGTGTGTGTGGGTTTGGAACTTCTGCTGCCCAAGCAGAGATAATGTCATTTATAGCTCTTAAATCATGTACCAGCCGGTACTTAGACTTGTCTGCTTTTAACACTGGTAGTATAGGAGTATTGCATGGACTACATGTTTCTTTTAGTACTCCTGCTTTTAGCAATCCATTTATTGTTGAGCTTACTCCTTCCTCTGCTTCTGGTTTCATTGGATATTGAAATCGATAAGGTAATTTCATGTTTGGTTTTAATTGAATTTGTACATGGTTTGATGATTTGACCAAACCTACATCTGTGTCATGTTTTGACCACAACTGGTCTGGGACGTTTTTTAGCATTTCCATTTTTAATTCATCCAGACCTAGCTCAGGCTCTGGAGTGTGTTGAATTTGTTTTTTCCTTGGAACAGTTATTACCTGTGGTTTTGCTATCATAGAAGTACCACAAAGGATTTTGATCATGCCTGTCTCATCTGCAGTAAATATTAAAGGGTTGTCTGTTGCTTTCCACTCAGCTTGGGATGCTGCTAGCATCATTGGTCCTAGGTCTTTTGACTCAAAGTCTTCATTTCCCACTAGGGTTATGTGAGGTGCAGATTCTGGAACGTTGTACCATTTTGTGATGAATGAATTGGTTTGAACGTTTACTGCTGCACCTTGCTGCTCTATGACAATGTTTTGTGTTATCAGTTCAACATTTAGGTTTTTTGTTGCTTTGTCCCATTCCTCTTCAAAAACTGTACTGCATGAAGGATCATAAAACATAGAGCAATGATAGTCACTTGTTGGTGGGTTTGCTTTAGGAAGTTGAACTTTAATGTATTTCTCCCATTTTTTAAAGATATCTGTTACTGGTTGTGCAATGTCTCCAAGCCTGTAAATATTTGCATGTTCAATTTGGGTGTACATTTGGAAATCTAGTCCTGAGCTGTCAACATAGATTCCTTGTGGTGAGCACCAGATTTTTTGCTTTAAGTTTACACAGTGCATCTCTTCCTAATAAATTTACTGGGGTTTGATCTGACACTAAAATTGGTATCTTGACTTTTGTTTGATTAACAGTTAGATCCACTGGAGCTGTCATTTGATTCATTTGTCGTTGTCCCAAGAATCCTATGGGCTTGACAAATTTGTCAGACATTTGAAGGTGTGTGGCGTAGTTTGATTTTACGCATGTGAATGAAGCTCCAGTGTCTACTAACATTGGAATTATTTTACCTTGTATTTCAACTTGAAGTATTGGTTCTGCATCTGAATTTTGTGTTAAAATAGGTAATTCACACTCTCCAATAGGATTCTCTGGGCAGCCCTAGAAACCTTGTAGTGATGCAAATGGATTGACAGGGCCTCTTGGTTGTTCCTGACCAAATCTCATCCCCCGACCACGCCCCGTCCAACCAGGATTCGGAGTTGAATATTTGCAGTTTTTGATGTTGTGTCCAAGCTTTCCACAACCCCAACACGGCCCGATGCCTGGCCGAGTTTGCTTTCCCCAACTTTGGTTAGTGTAGGGTTTCCTCAGTCCACCAGGCTGCCATCTGTCTGTTTGATTTGGATAGACATTTATGACGGGGGGTGGTGGGCCCTGAAAGGTAGGGGCTTGGGGCAACTGCATTTGGTCTCCAGTGGTTGGAGGTATAGCATTGTTCATGTCTGTTTGTAAGACTGGAGCCTGTGTTTTCTCTTTTGATTTGTTCTGGAAATCATTGTATCAATGCAACTGAGTGAGTTTTCATTGCAAGTTCCGATCTGCAACTTGGACTTTTTGTTGATCTTTCCGATGCTTTTCAACTGCGTGCACCACATGGTCACGAAACTCAGGATAGCACATTGAGTTTAGTTCCACTACGTCCTCCAACTTGTCACGGATTTGGCTGGGCATGGCAGACACCAGTGATGTTCTGAATAGTGTTGTCATTACCTGGCTTTCATGTAGATCTTCCTCAGTCTTCAGTCTCCATTTTTTTTTTTAGTTGTTTGTCGACATAGGTTTTTGGATTTTCAGTCTCTTCAAGTCGCTCAGCTTTAAGCGCTTGTGGATCCAGTCTACTTGGAAACTGGGCTCTCAGCATTTTCCAAAGTTCATTTCTGTATGCATTAAATTCTGTTCCGTCGGCCAGGGGGTTCATCATCCACCCATGGTCATGGGGTGTTAGCATAGCTTCCATTGCCGACAGTCCAATTGTTCTTGACCACACTGCCTTTATGTCCCCTATAGCCAAGAAGAGGCCTGTTGTTTCTGCTTCAAAGCTTTTAATAAATTTTCTTGCACCTGACTAAACATCGGGTAGTCGGGAGATCAATCCAATCAGGTCAAGAGACTGCCATGGGGTATAACAAGCTCTTGCTCCTTTGATTAAAATTGGATACTGTCCTGGATTGGTGTACCTGTCAGGTGACTTAAGATCTTCTCTTGGTCTTACATTGTGATCTGTTACTGAAACTTCATTCTCATCATTATTTGCGGATGCATAAGCATGATGGTCAGGGGACCTGCAATTAGGTCTGTATTTAAGATTAAAATCTGTATCTGTTCTAGGCATGTTAATTCCTGCAGTTGGAACGGTTGTTTGCTTTTGCTTTTTTAGAATTTGTGCTTCTGCATTATCTATGACTGACTCTAGTTCTGAGATTTCAGCACATGTAATCTCACGTTGAAGGTCAAGACCTTTATTATCCAGTTTAAACCAATAAGAGCTTCCTCCAGGTGTTTGGCGTAGCACGTTTTTTCTTTCTGCAAAACGTTGGTTACGTACTGTAACCCTAGATTCTATGAGTATAAGCGTAGCCCTTTAAGGCTGTCGCTTGGTGGGTTTATCCCGTTATGCGGAGCATTTGCCCTGAAAAATTTAGTCCACGCCCACCTGCTGTGTGGGCCCTACCCGGTCCGTATAAATTACGTTAAGAGCGGGAAATCGGCTCCCAAAATAGCTTTTTCTTCAGCCATTTAGGAGCCAGTGAGGCCCGACGCTTAAAGGGCTACACTTATACTCATAGAATCTGGGGTTACAGTACGTAGCCAACGTTCTATTTCGTATAAGCTTCGCCTTTTAAGGCTGTCGCTTGGTGGGTTAAGGGCGAAGCAGATGTGGTCCTCGCCTCACTGGGTCCATTCGAACACCGTATGAAACAGAAGTTTGCCCAAAAACGTCTTTTCACTCAGCTCCCTATTTGCGTAATTACGCATTGCGTAATTATGTGAGCCATGCACAGACGCATGTTGTGTAACTATGCGTTCATGGCTGAGCAGTATAGACAGATTAATAATAACAAATGACTTATTATTAATCAAATGAACTGATTGGTAACAATAGTCATGAACTGATTAGTGACAATAGAACCAAAATAACAGACACAACTTGTGACTAATACACATTTCACACTGTGAAGCATGCAGACAGATGTGAGCTTAAACAGAGATCCATGAAAACAACAATATTCATTCTGTTAGAGCACTAAGGACAGAAAGTGTCATGGAACGGGCCGTCACATCACGTAGATAAGAGCGAATGAATGAGCAGGGTGTTGACCACGCGGCCGCAGTGCAAAAGTCCTGCATTGTCATACCATTATGCAAGACAGTCGAAGATGCGATACCCCTGGTCGAGTGCGCCCTGAGGTTGACAGGAGGCTGTAAAACTGATGCTCTGTAGGCTTCAGAAAGAGGCCTCACACAGCCAGTGTGACAAGCACTGGGTGGATAACGGACGACCTGCAGGTGCATCTCTATAATGCACAAACAGATGTTGAGTTTGGCGCATTACAGCCGTGCGCACTATGTAACACGTCAACGCCCGCTCCGGA